>NC_043703.1:13502153-13519598 GCF_006229205.1 Suricata suricatta | reverse complement strand
AATGCTGGTTGGATCCTTCAACAAATTGTCTGTGCTGAGAAACTAGGGCTAATGTGACTGAACTCCAAGAGTTAAGTGGGTTCTAAACCTTAGATTTTATAGCAAACTGACTGGTTTTATGTATATTATACCTAAAGTAGTCTCATGGTTGCTCTAAAGCCATATTTGAGATGCCTTTCCACTGGATGCTGGTTGTCAAAACCTAGATGTGTCATGGCCAAATGGATTAATCTGATTCTCTCTCTCTCTCTCTCTCTCTCTCTCTCTCTCTCTCTCTCTCTGTGTGTGTGTGTGTGTGTGTGTGTGTAAAATTGGGAGAATGCACGTGTTTCCATGGCATCCCCCTCTCCGGAACATGCCTCAAATAGCAAAGCAAGAAAAGAAGAAAGGTAGAATCAAGCCAACTTTAATATCAATTCAGTACAAGCAAAGAGATACTCCTTCCTTATTTTTATTTATTGTAAAGTGAAATTAGAAAAATAACAAGGACAATTTTAAAAAGAAAAAGAAAGACAACTGGGAGTCATTCACGTTTATGAAGGAACAAGAATGGACTGGAACAAGAATCCTCAAGTGTATCTTGTCATCATGTTTCAAAAGAAAAATTTTTGGAAGTCTGAAAAGTGCTTTGCCATGAGCGCTGATGGCTTAAAAATGTTATTGGCAACTTTTGCAGAAGGAACTTTTGTGACGAAGCTGCCTGGCTGTGGTCGTGTTGACACCAGAAGCGTCCGTAGCGTCTTTCAGAGTCTTGCATGGCAGAAGATGTGGAGAGAGACAAATGGAAGAGTGTCTGTTCTACAAATTTTAACAAGTGCAAACTCAGTAATCAACATCACTGTCCACACAATTGTGAATAAAAAGGGGTACACCATCGCCAGTAGCTGAACTCGGGATTCAATAAAAGGATTCAAAGGCATTGGCCATAAGGAGGCACATCAAAACTGAAGGAACATCTGACTTTGCCATTACGTATAACTGTGTCACCCACATCAAGATTAAGAACATTCTTGGCATTCTAGAATATTCAGTAGTACACTTCCCCCTAGGGAAGCAATGACTTTTTAACTTCTATTACCACTGACTAATTATTTATGCCTTACTTCTGATGTGCATAAAAATGAAATAACAGAGGCACCTGGGCGGCTCAGTCAGTTAAGCGTCGGCTTTGGCTCAGGTCATGATCTCACAGTTTGTGGGTTTGAGCCCTGCATCAAGCTCTGTGCTGACAACTAGCTCAGAACCTGGCGCCGGCTTCAGATTCTGCAACTCCCTCCGTCTCATGCTGTCTCTCTGTCTCTCAAAAATAAATAAAAAACAATTTAAAAAATGAAATAACATTGTATGAACTTTTTATGTGTGTCGGGTTTTTAGCATAGTGTCTTATGAGATGTATTCACATTTTTTGTTTCATTACCTTGTTTAATTTTCAATGCTGTCTACTATTTTATGTCTCAATGTATTTATCTATTTTTCTGTTGGGAAACATTCAGGTTGTTTCCAGTTTCTGGCTATTATGAATAAGAATTCTCTGAACATTCCTCTATGTGTCTTTTGATGGATATACATGCCTGTGCCTAAGAGTGTGATTGCTGGATCATAGGGTATTAATGTCAAACAGCTTTTCAAATTTGTTTGCCCCAGTTTGGCTTCCTCAAGGAAGATCTGAACATTCCAGTTACTCCCATTCTTGCCAACAAGTGGTGTTATCAGTCTTCTAGATCTAGCTATTCTAAAAAGGAATACTTAATTTGCATTTAATTAATGATTACTTATATAGATTTTTGCTAATTTATTATGTGCATATATGTACATTTGTCCTATTTAAAAATTATGTTTGTCTTCTTTTATTAGTTTGTAAGAGTTTTTGAGATATACTACACTAAGCTTTTTTTTGATATATATATTTTAAATATCTTCTCTTCCTGGATTATTTTTCATTCTCTTTCTGGTGTCTTTTGATAAAGTAGTTCTTATTAAATCAATGCGCTATAATTTATTATTTTATCTTTGATGTACTTTGCTTGTATGTACCAATTAAGAAATTAATTTCCACCCTAAGGTTTGAAGGTAGTCCGTTTTCTTCTGGAAAAAAAATTTTTTTTTTGCAATTGGCTTATGGGTGCTATTTCATGTTAGTTTTTAAATATGGTATGAAATAATGGGACAAGGCTCATTTTTTCCTCATTGCTCTAGAGCCATTTATTGAAAATAAATTTTTTCCTACCAAATTTTAGAGGCATCTTTGTCATAAATCAGTAGACTATATATGTGTGTATCTATTTCTGAACTGCCTGTTCTGTGTACACATAGTCTTTTGCAAATTTATTTCTGCTTTGTATATTATGGTTAATTTTTATAATAATAAATATGCAACATAATGCCCTCTTAATGAATATACAGGATTTAATTTATAGATGCACTAAGATTTACTTAATCCTTATAGCTTATCAACTCACTTATTAAATTTATCTTCTCTCTTATGTATATTGAATTTTTATGAATCCTTATTCCATACAAATTCCATAAGAATACCAAGACAATTAATTTTTTAATAAATAGAAGCTCTATTATATAGTGTGAAATGCATTAATATAGCATTAGAAGAATTGAATTCCAATCAAGATTCTAACACTAGGTCTCAGCTATAATTTGTGCATAATAACACCTATTTCTCAGAATTATAACAAGAATATAGCATAGTAATGGACATGCGAATGCTTCGAAAATTATAAATTATTATAATAATATCTTTTGTTATTGGTAAATAATAAAAGCTTGACAAGCACAACATCATTTTAGTTTATTTGACAAACATAAAATCACTCAGGCTTGTTCATGAGTAACCAGACCTTATCTGGGACAAAGTTCTAATCCAGAAGAGACCACCAGTCTTCAGTAATTTTAAATTGTAGTAGCCTTTTAAACATTAAGTACTTGCCTTATCTCCAAAATTGGAGCTATTTTAAGCCTGAAATTCTTGGGATAATTAAATAAATGATTTCAAAGTTTCAAGAAGAATTTTCCCTATGTTCCTTGTCATCACCTGATGAGGCATGGCAGGCAGACTTGCTTGCCTAGATTGCAAAAATCAATGCAGGTGTCTTAGACATAAATTCAAAGACCTGGGGAAATGATGAGGATAAAACAGCCCATAAATTTACTAAGGCTGGAGTCAAATAATTATGCATTGCTTGGACACTACCAATTTCAGCAATGACATTGCAGAAGGGTGGTCCTCTTAGACATTTTTAGGATGGTCTGCAGGAGACAAGATGACCTGGACATCTTCAGCCTTCCCAAAGAAGAGATCAAGAAAGATGTGTCTGCCTTTTCCCATTCCAAGGAGTTGCTCCTCATATTGAGCTCCTTGGGAAGGTCTCACGCCTTCCTTCCCGAGCTTCTGGGAAATATAAATTTATTTCTACATTTCTCTAGTCACAGTCCTGTGACCTTTTTGGTTAACACAGTGTCCAGCTTGTTGCGTGTTAGCCAATGGAAATAATAACCTGAGTGATGTGGAAACCGTGCATTTCCTAAAAAATTGAATAACTGGAATTGGATGCAATTTTATACATAGAGAATGCAATCTATCATTACAAGTGTTTTGAAAACACAGACTTAAGGAGAATAGTGCGTGTTATTGGTGAGCAAGGAGAAGATGAAATGTCCACATGTAGTGGCTGAAAAGAAGCAATGAGTCATTACTCATAGGTGTAGTGTCCAACAGTCACGAAATTGTTCAGAGTAAAATGTCACTTACCTGCTTTGTTGGTATATCAGTCAGTGACCTGGTTGACAGTTTTTAAAACCATAAGAAAAAAGTGTATTCTCCTTTAGTTTCAGTGAAGGAATATTATGATATGAAGAGTGAAACATTTTTTAAGTTTTCCTTCTATTCTTAAAATTAATATGATATCTGAAATCATCAGAACCACAGTGAAAGAGACAAGGTGACTGAGAAGCTAAAAATCATTTATCTGTGTTCTCTCAGAACAGTTAAACATTTAATTCTATATTGCAGAGATAACCTAAAAGGAAAGCTATCCAAATTTTCCAAAGACTACTAGAATGTTAAAACTTCTGTCTCATTACCTATTTTCACAACTGTTTGGTTATGGAAAAGAGAGTCTTCATTAGCTTTGCAATCTAAAACCTTGGAGTGCTAATTGAGGAGGAAAAAAAATCACATGTTCTTTGGTGTTTTGTGATAACTATGTACTGCCTAGAAGAAATGCAACTTAGATGCAGATGCAAAGAACTTGAGAGTAAAAAATTGGAAAAGGGAGTGCCTGGATGGCTCAATCAACTTTCTAACTCTTTATTTTGGCTCAGGTCATGATCTCACAGTTCGTGAGATTGAGCCCCATTTAGGGCTCCACACTGACAGCATGGAGCCTACTTGGGATTCTCTCTCTTTCTATCTCTCTCTCGCTCTCTCTCTCTCTCTCTCTCTCTCAAAAGAAATAAATTAAAAAAAAAGAAAGGTTGAAAAAGGTATACCATGAATTAGTAACCATGATGGATCTGAAGTAGTTATGTTAATATCAAACAAAGTAAACCTCAATATGATAAATATCATTAAAAATGAAAGACATTTTATAATGTTAAAATGGTCAATATATTAGAAAGATATAATCACTGTAAATGGATACACACCTTGTAACAGAGACCACCCCCCAATACTTAAAGCAAAAAAATAACAGATTTGAAAAGAGAAATACATAATTTAAAAGTTAATCATTGGAGATTTCAATACTCCACTCCAATAACCAACATAACAAATAACAGAAAATCAGCAAAGGTATTAAAGACTGAACAACATTATCAACCAATGTTACTTAACTGATACGTAGCACATCTCACTCAAGAACTATAGAACACACATTTTTTGCAATGAAATATTATCCAAGATAGACTATATGCTGAGCCACACAATATTTCCAATACATTTTTTTAGTGTTTATTTATTTTTGAGAGAGAAATAGCACGAGGAAGGGGCAGAGGGAGAAAGAGGCAGGATCTGAAGCAGGCTCTGTGTTGACAGCAGAAAACCTGATGTGGGGCTTGAACCCACGAACCATGATATAAGGACCTGAGCTGAAGTTGGATGCTTAACTGACTGAGCCACCCAGGCACCCCTCTCAATAGGTTTTTGAAAAATCGAAATCATGAGAAACTCTTGAATACTGAAAACGAACTGAGGGCTGAAGGGGGAGGGGGAAAGGGGAAGGGAGGTGATGGTCATGGAGGAGGACACTTGTGGGGAAGAGTACTGGGTGTTATATGGAAACCAACTTGACAATAAACTTTATGAAAAAAATTGAAATCATGCAAAGTATATTTTCTGACCACAACAAAATTAAATTAGATATCCACAACAGAAAGAAATCTGTGCCAAACATTTGCATACTAATATACTTCTGAATAACCCATGGGTCAAAGAAGAAACCAAAAAGGGAATCAAAAATTATTTTGAGTTGAATGCAAACTAAAAAAAGGTGAAAATTATGAAGTGCAACTAAAGCAATGCTTAGAAGGAAATGTATAACTCTAGATGCTTATAACACTAATGAAGAAAGTTTCCAATCTCAATAATCTAAGCTTCCATCTTGAGAAAAATAGAAAAAGAAAACAAACTAAATCCAGAGTAAGCAGAAGGAAGGAAATGATAAAGTTTCAAGTAGAAAATTGTGTATTTACAAATTACTGAAATGGATTCAAGAAGAAATAGAAAATCAGAAAAGACTAGAACAATCAAGAAATTTAACCAGTAATTTAAAATCTTCCCACAAAGATCCTGCCTCTCTTGTCTTAAATAGTGCATTCTATTAATGTTTAAAGTAATAACAATTTTTAAAACCTCAAAAAATAGATGAAAAGGGAACATTCTCACTTAATTTTTTTCAGGCCACAATTATTCTGATACCAAAGCCAGACAAAAACATCACAAGAAAACTACAGATGGGTATCCCTCAAAAATATAGATGCAAAACTTCTTAACAAAATATTAGCAAAACAATTTCAGTGGCATATTTAAAGAATTCTATAGCACGGGCATGTGGAGTTTATCTTACAAGTGCAATGCTTGGTTTTACATCTGAAAACTAACTAATTGAATAACCATCTTAATAGAATAAAAATAGAAACTATGTGGGTATCTCAATAGGCACAGAAAATGCATTTAACATACATTTCTTGTAGGGATATACAATGGCACATCTACTTTGGAAAACATTTTGGGAGTTTCCTAGAAAGTTAAATATAACCTTAGCAGACTGCCTTATAATTCCAAGTTCCACTCTAGCATCTACAAAACAGAAGTAAAAATATATGTCCACACAAAGATTTGTGTATGTGAACAGTCACAGCAATATCTTTCATAATAGTCTTACACTTGATATGATCTCAATGCCTATGAGTTTCACAATGTGATGTATCCATGTAATTAGATGCTACTCAGCAATTAAAAAAAGAACAAATACCATTACATACTACAACATGGATGAACCACAAAGACATTATCTTAAGTAAAAAAGCCACACACACCCACCCACACACACACACACACACACACACACACACACACACACAAAACACAAATCTCTTTATTTTATGATTCCATTTATACAAGATGTCCAGAAAAGGTAAATTTATTGAAACAGAGAGCAGGTCAGTGGTCACCTGGGTTTTCGAGGCTGAAGCAGAGTTGAGTGCAGACAGGCTCAAGGGAATTTTTTGGAGTGATGGGAATGGTCTACAACTGACTTGTAGTGATGGTTGCTAACTCTGTAAATTTATAAATTTCACTTCATTCTAAATATCCAATTTGGTATATTTTATGGTATGTGAATTATACCTTCAAAAAGTGGTATAAAAAGTCTTAGTATTTTCATCTGTAAAAATGGATATAAACAAAATTTTGTGTATAAGAAATGAGATAATTCATAGAAACAACTTTGTACAGTGTTTGATGGAGTAACAGTGAGTCAATGTTTGTCAGCACCCTCCTTCTCCTCTTCCTCCTCCTTCTCCTCCTCCTGCTCATCATCATCATCATCATCTTTATAGTGAATCTAAACATCTGTCTTCAAGACCTTAATCACTGAACTGAGCAGCAGAAAATGCTACCCAAGCCAGTGTAGAATGGTAACATTAAAAATTCATGATCTCTAACTTTGGCTGAATGCTTGATGCTTCCTGGCAGTTCTGTGTCTCTCATTCAGAACCTTCTGTTCTCTTCACAGAGCTCTTCCAAACTTCATCTCCCTCCTCTCTCTTACCGACACATGAATGCCACCTCCTACCTCACAGAAAATAGCATGTCTATGAAGGGACCCTTTGGAGATATTTGTACGTCTACAATGATCCTTCTATCTTCTTTTCTACCAGTGTCCAAATTGTCCCTCCTCCTTTTCTTGGGCAATTCTTGCTCTGCCCTGAATGAAGGCCTTTGACTTCCTCAGAGACTTTATCAGAATTCTGCCATTACTAAACAAAGTAAAAGATATTCGCCAATAGAAAGCTCTTTTCATTCTTTGTTTATCCATTCATGCCTTCAGTGATGTGCCCAACAAGATGTTATTGAATGCCTACATTGGGCCAAATGCCTTTCCATGGATCAGAGACATGATGTTTAGCAAGAGAGAAATGGCCCTTGATCTCACGGAACTTATAGAGGTTAGTAGAAAAACAGTGGTTAAAAATAGAAGACTAATTAACTTTAATTATTAATAGATACAACACAGGAAAAATATGGGAAGACTAAGAGAACATATAGGGGAAGTTTCAGGGATAGTTTATTGGAAGTTATATTTAAAATGAACTGTGAAGGTTGGATAGGGTTTAACAGGCAGTTGGAGGTGTAGGACAGGGGGATGGGGAAAGAATTCCCAGCAGAGGGACGACCATATACAAATGTCTTGAAGCCAAATATAGGAGAATTGCTTGGGTTTGGGACTAGAGAGGCATAATTTGAATCCCAGTTCTGCCACTGACTGTGTCAGGGTGTGGTCATGAGCAGTGGGTGACAGAGCCCATCTGAAGATAAAGAGTACAGTATAGTCTTACTGTACAGCAAGAATAACTTTATACTTTACATGCATTATCTCGCTTAGTTCCCACAGTAACTCTCGGTATTATTACCCTCTCTTTGAAATGTGGGATCAGAGATTCAGAGCACTTGATTTGCCCAAGGACACAGATGAGTCAGTGTTAAGACAGACTTTAAACTAAGTCTTTTTGAATAAGTTATGTTACAGTGATTTTGGCATATAGTAAAGGCTCAAAATAATTTTTTTCCTACCTATTTCTTTCTTTTGCTCTTTCCTTCGACATCACAGCACCATCGTCAATTCATTGAAATACATCACATCCATGCTGTTTTTTTCTGGTATTCCTTTCTTTCCAATAGATTAGTTAGATTAAGATTTTGATACTGTTTAATAGAGGTGTGGTTAATTTTTAAATGGCTGAGGATGTTTTCATTTTCTATTTATCGCAGCTGTTATTTAATATCAGAGTTAGGATGTGACAGCAACAGTTTTGACCCTTGGCTTCCTTATTTCTAACGTAATGAATGGATTTGATCTAGAGAATAAGTATGGTCTCTTCCATCTCTAACCTAAGAATGTATATTTCTGGACTTTCTATGTGACTTAATTTTCAAAATTTTACTTCTTTACCAAATAGTAGTTATATTTTATGCCCTCAGGAAAATA
Organism: Suricata suricatta; assembly: GCF_006229205.1. NCBI lineage: Eukaryota > Metazoa > Chordata > Mammalia > Carnivora > Herpestidae > Suricata > Suricata suricatta. Next base: position 13,510,878 of record NC_043703.1, on the reverse strand, counting down.
AGTAAATAAAAGTCATTCATTTAAGTATTTCATCATGTTTCAAGATACATAATTTGTAGGAAGGACAGTGCATCTAGTTAGGCTACTTTTTTATGTAGAATAAATTTATGAACCACAGCATTCCAAGTTTACACTGTAAGACATTTAAAGTACCTTAAAGGTTTATATCAATACATTTTAATTATATAATGTTATAGTGATGAATTTATACCAGCATGTTTGCCAGTTTTTTTATGTAGGATGTCATTTAATCATGGAATCAAAAATGCCTTTCTCATGCAAGATAGATAGCCTTTCGAGCCAAGATAAACACCAGATTTCCACTTGTATTTGTTTTATTTATGATGCTTACAAGGTAGTGTACCTATGGATTGTGCATAGAGTAATTTATATTTTGCTGATACCAAAGTCTATAAACAGTATTGAATATGAAGTAAAAGCACATTTGTAAGGACATATTTAAACAGAGAAATAGGCAACAGAAAGTAGCCACCACTTCAGGTAGATTTTTCTGTTCTCTTAATATCGAACTTTAACTTGTAACAAAAACTTCTAAAGGGGTCAGTATCCAATTAAACTCTTGTACTAAATGTTGAATACAGAAGCAATATGCCTTCTGGAAACTTCTAAAATGCATGTCATCTTTTGAGTATAAAAAAGCACATTTGTTATCCTAGTTCAGAGATAATTGCTTGCCATTAGGTTGGTTGGGACGTAAATTTTACTCGTTTCTGTCAGCTAGTGTGTCAACTTCCTAAACTCTATCTCCATCTGCCCCTCCAGTGACAAGTCTAGTATCATTCTGCCTTCCGCCAAAATGATAATGACGCGTAAATGTAAATTTCATTGAAATCACACGTGTGGAAACATTATTAACTTCTCTTCTTTTTTTTTAAGGAATAGAGAAATCAGATGGGCTGATATTGGCTCAGGAACATTATATTAGAAAATCCCTTCCAAACTAATTAGCTTTCCTTGTTACGACAGTGTAAACATATTATTGATTTTTTCCTTTTTTTTCCTTTTTGCAAGTATTACACATGCATTTGGCTGTGAGGGCTTTAGACATAATGTTGTCATAGCAGAGATACTTACTATGCCTTCCTCGAGCTTGTGGGGAGACGTTGTGAGACTAGCCACCTGCAATGTGCTTTTCTGCCAGGATTCTTGTCTCTAAGCCCAGAAGCCACAGTTTATCACCACAGACGGTGACTCCAGAGAAACTCCTTTAATAAAAATGGCTTTTGTTCTCCATTTGACTACTGCTTCTGTTCTTTTCCGAACACTCACCAAGTCCTTGCTCTTCGCCATGCTCTGTTTTAAGCTATTTGTACATATTAACTCCTTTTAATCCTCACAAAACCCTTTGGCATAGATACCGTTATGATGCCCATTCTGCAGATGAGAAAACCAATGCGCAGAGAGGTTTCTCACACACTCACGTACAGCTGGTGAGAGGTGAAGCCAGGAACTGAACCCAGGCAGTCTGATCAGGTGAAAGCTACCCTCTTATTCACAACACATCTTTTAGCTTTTAGCATATTATCTTAGTCCCAAGAAAAACCCTAATTAAGCAGAGAAAACTGGTGCTCAAAAAGGTTAGACAATATCCTTAAGTATATACAATGAATGCAATTAAGTGGGAAAGCGATGCCTGGCTGATATCAAGGCGCATGCTCAGAATGCTATCTGACATTCTAGGAAGCGCCTCCCACTCGCCCATTCCCTGCAAGGCATTGCCCTGCTGAAGGGGCAAGGTGGGAAAACCTGGTGATGCGTCCTGCATTCCATCCTGTGACTGGCAAAATCCTGTCAGAGGGTTGCAGAACTGGTCGGAGCACACTCAGTGCTGTGGCACACCAGTTCTGGGGAAAGGAAGACAGAAAGGGAGGTGAGTGTACAAATATAACCCCCCCCCTCGCTTTTTGGTATTAGGTACATTTGGTATTATGTCCATTCAACCTGTTCTTTCAGCTTTAAAAAGAAAAAAAAAGACAATGTTGTTTCCTTATAAAGATATGAGATCCTGGCACATTAGTCTTACATTTACCCTTGAGGATAAGAATTCTTGCTGATAAGAAGTGAGCTATAAAATATGGATACCATGTCTCAAGTATTTAAGGATAAAGCGATAAACATGCAGATGGGGCCATTAATGAACATTAATTGCTTTAAATTGGGTTTTATTGTGCAGTGGGTAAATTGGAAAGTACACATTTGCATTGGTAATAGAAAATTAATTTAAATGCTTCAGGAAGCAAAATATCACCTGATGTGCTAAAACCTGTTAATTGCGGTAGACTTAAAAGAAAACGTGAAGGGCACTGTATATTAAGGTAAAATAAAATGAAATAAAACAAAATAGAATAGAAGACTAGAATAGAATAGAACAAAACTGTAATGAACAGGCTGGAGGCACACACACATCTGTGAACACCTCCTTAGGTATAAACCTTAGGAACTGAATTTGCCTAAGCCAAGAAAGATCCAGATGGTGGTTGGTTTAATGTTATGTGTTTACTGCACCGTGGTGGTAATGGAATGGTGCGCTGTAAATCTAGGAGTTATATGGGCCCTCAGGAGGTCTATGGATTCTTTCTCCTCCCTCCAGGGAGAACACGCCTTGAAATCTTTCAGAGCAGATTGTTACTAACCTATGTCTAATAAATGCTCAGAGGGACAATGTAGCTCCCCTTCCTTGGTGGCCCAGGTCTAGCCAATGCCCATCCGGTGGAGGAAGTCCTCTCATGGTCTCTCCAGTGGTGGTTTAAACTTCATTTTCTTTTATTTCTGAAGAGCTGGATATGTGATTTGGTGGTTCTTCAACTTTCCTACACTCGGATATACTTTTCTTCTCTTTACCACTTAAATGTTTGTGTTCTTTTTTAATATTCATATCATTGTTTTGCCCTGAATCCTGCTCTGAAAGAGGTGATATTTAGAAATGTTAAAATTTGGGAGCACTTGGATGGCTCAGTCATTTGAGTGCCAACTATAGCTCAGGTCACAATCTCGCGGTTCATGGGTTCCAACCTGGCATTGGGCTCTGTGCTGACGGCTCAGGGCCTGGAGCCTGTCTCCAGATTCTGTGTCTCCTTCTCTCTCTGCTCCTCCCCCAGTTGCACTCTGTCTCTCTCTCAGAAATAAACATTAATAAAAATAAAAAATTAAATTAAAATTTCTCTAATGACCTTTTATCCTAAGGCAAAAGTAGCAGAAAATTGCCCTCTGAGTTGTTACAGTGACTTAGCCAGTGGTGCTGCGCTTCCTTAAGACAGAGGAGAAGGAGAGAAAAGTGTCTGGGAGAAGGAACAGGGAACTGAGGTTTAAGTAGCAGAGAATACACTGACCCAGGGTTGAGGGGACAAAAGGAGGCTAGAGAAAGGTGCTTGGGTGGTTCAGTTGGTTAAGCACCCAACTCTTGGTTTCAGCTCAGGTCAAGATCCCAGGTCATGAGATCGAGCCCCATGTCTGGCTCTGAATTGAGTGTGGAGCCTGCTGAGATTCTCTCTCTCTCTCTCTCTTTCTCTCCCCTTCTGCCTCCTCCCCTCTCTAAAATAAAATTTTTTAAAATGAGACTAGAGATTTCTTTTGAGAGACATCAGGTCATAGACTATTTTCAAAGCAGTGGCACTGAATGAGATAACCCAAGGAGTTGATGTGGAAAGTAGCGTTAAATGTAACAGAATGGAGCCTCGGGGCACTTCAGCATTTTGAGATCTGAAAAGAGAGGGATGAACCAGTAAAGAAGACTCAGAAGTGAGGCCACAGATGAATAGAAAAATTAGGAGAATGTAGTGTCCTGGAAGCCAAATAAAGAAATGCTTTAAGAAGATGGGAGTGGCCAGCTGGGTTTGATGCTGCTGGGAGGTCAAATGAGAGAAAGTCCTTGTTGACCTTGGCAAAGTCATTTTTAGTGGTGTAATAGGGACAACGTCTGAGGTACATTCAAGAGACAATGGCAGATGAAAAGCAGAGCTAGGTGAATGCAGACATCCTTTTCAGGGAGTTAAATATAAAGGAGAATAGAAAGAGGATGGCAACGGAGGGGAATGTGAGATCAAGAATAAGTGTTTTTAAGGTATGAGATCCAACAGCAAGAATGTATACTAGTGGGAATGATTCAGTAGCAGACAGAAATGAAAATGCTAGAGAGAAAGGAAATGCCAGGGAGGGGATGGCATCCAGTACCCACAAGTGGAGTATTGACCCCAGATCTGGCTGGGAAGGTTCATCTGTGGTCATCAGATGGAAACTAGGTCTAGGAGCAAAGATGGAGGAGGTTTAGAGATTTGGCTCATTGAATAATATATTGAACTATTCTTTTTAGATACTTGAATCTATATCTAATTTGTCTGAATCTGAATTGAATTTGTCTCAGGTAATCAAATATTTTCTTAGTTCTTTGAATAATCCATTGGCCATTGGCAGAGGGCCCGTTGTGCTGAATGGATAATGAGCAGCTAACAGAAATGGAATATGTGTGGTGTTTACGCTGCCAACAACCTTATAAGTGCTTTCTGCCAGGCATGGCTGTCCTCCCGGGGGGCCACTACTGATGCTCCTTGGCCCTTCCTTCCTATACCTGGGATCAGACCACCCCGCCCCAGTTCAACAAGAACTAGTATGAACTCTAACAGGGCTTTACTGAACACTTAGGGGGAAATGAAGGCAATTTTAAGATCCATGTAAAACAAAATAGAGCACAAGAAAGGAAACATAATTCCTTTTTGGATCACCTGTGAATAATACATAGTGATAATAAAGTAAATATTGACTATTTAACCATTTGGTGGGGAGTGTATATAAGGGGTACAAGACAGTAAAATCCTTACATTACACACCATGAAGCCAACACATCATATTTATAATAAAAAAATAGAAGGATAAACATTTATTTAGAAATGTAAATATAAATGATAAAGAAAAAATATTTGAAAGTGGTTACTGTCGGAGAGCAAATACTACAGATGGGGCTAGTAGGGCAGGGAGTACTGATTTAATTGTAAGCTATGTAATATTCTAGGGGCATCTGGGTGGCTCAGTCAGTTAAGCATCCAACTCTTGGTTTTGCCTCAGGTCTTGATCTCACAGTTTATGGCTTCGAGCCTGCTTTGGGCTCCATACTGACAGCAGGTAGCCTGCTTGGGATTCTCTCTCTCCCTCTCTGCCCCTCCCTTGTTCGCTCTCTATCCCCCCCTCTCTCAAAATAAGTATATATGCTTTATTTAAGTTATGTAGTACTCTAACTTTTTAAACTATTATTTTGTTTTTAGATGTTACTGTGATAAAGTATTTTAAGACTGATTCAATTATAATGTGGCATTATGGACTGAATTGTGCCTGCTCCAAAATTTATATGTTGAGTTTCTGAACCACATTTCTCCTATTTGGAGACAGGTTCTTTAAAGAGGAATTAAATTAAAATGAGGTCGTTTGGGTGGACCCTAATCTAATAAGACTGGTATCCTTAGAAGAGGAGATTTGGACATAGACAGAGGTAGGACCATGTAAAGACACAGGGAGAAGACACTACCTACAGGCCAAGGAGAGAGGTCTCAGAAGAAACTAACTCTACCAACATCCTTTTCTCAGACTTCTAGCTTCTAGAACTGTGCCAAAAGAAATTAATGTTGTTAAGCCATCCAGTTGGTGGCGCTTTGTTACAGCAGCTGCAGGAAACTAATACACTTGGCAGTTGTCCTATTAAGGACATGGATGTAGGACAGACACATCCTTGTGATTAAGTATAGATTCAGTTGAAGGGAATGGCCACTGTCAATCCTCTTGGGGATTCCTGGGGATTCCAGTGCAGGCAACGACCAGTTCTTGAGATATATAAGGCCAATGTCTTCAAGTCTGTCTCTATTTCACCTTCATATTACTTTCTCCTCTGTGTGTGTTACTTTCCCCTTTGCCTTCGTCTTCCGAGGGCACTTATGGTTGCGTTTAGGGCCTACTGGGATAATCCAGAATAATCTTCCCAACTCAAGATCCTTGACTTAATCAGATTTTCAAGAACCCTTCTTCCAAATTTACAGTTCTTCGAATTATGAACTGGTAGCTTTGGGCAGCCACTACTCAGCCATCCATGGGAGGTAACTAGTACTTTATTGCTCAAAGCTAATAGAATCTTCCCTTTTGAAATTGCAAAATGATGTGTTTTGATTTTAGTTTCTGTCAATCATTTGCTTTGTAGGCACTTTGTGGGCAATTTAATCTAGAAACTCATGTCCTTTTTTCGGGGATATTATATTGATTCTTTTTTCTCCAGTGTCCTCCCAATCCTTGTCAAGAATTCTTATCTGTCAGTTGTGGAACCTCCTGGTTCTTCCATGTGAATTCTCTGGTCGCTTATGTTTCCTCTTGTGTTTTTTGGTCCTCGAACTTTTTGCTCCAGTTCCTGGGAGCATTCAATTCGATCCTTTAACCTTCCCATTGATATTTTACATTTCTCATATTAAAATATTAATATCTAATAATACTGTTCCTCACGTTTATAGCCCTCAATTCTTATTTTATGACCACAATATTTTCTCATCTCTGAGGATTTAAAGAAAATTTTTAATGTTTATTTTTGACAGAGAGAAAGAGACAAGGTATAAGTAGAAAAGGGACAGAGAGAGAAGGAGACACAGAATCTGAGCTGTCAGCACAGAGCCTGATGTGGGGCTTGAACTCACAAACTGCAAGATCATGACCCGTGCCAAAGTGAGAACTTAACCAACTGACAAACCCAGGCACCCTCCATATTTTTTTAATTAGTTATTTTTTAACTTTTCGTATAATCTTTTCTCTTCCGAGAGCTTTAAAAATCTGTTTGTTTTTATCTCTCTCAATTTTTTAATGTTTATTTTGAGAGAGAGGGAGAGAGAGAGAGAGTGTGTTCGTGCACACGCACGCACGTGTGCGTGCACACACACACACACACACACACACAAGCATGAATGAGAAGGGGCAGAAGAGGGAAAGAAAGAAAATACCAAGCTTGAACTCACAAACCATGAGATCATGACCTAAGCCAAAATCAAGAGTCAGATGCTTAACTGACTGAGCCACCCAGGAGCTCCACCTCTCTCATTTATGTGGGAAGATTTCTTCAAATGTCTGAATGCTTGCCCAAAGTTAGTGGTGAGGTAATGAACACTTATAAGGTAGTCACAATGCTCTTTTGATGGGTGACCTCCAAGGATCAGTTTCTGTAAGTTTTTTTTTTCCTATAGGTGATCCTTTCTCTTAGAGAGACACCCTCTTTTTTTCTGGGGTGTGTGAGCCAAGCTGTGTGAGCTGAGTGGGGAAAGAGGCTGGCTTCTGCCCACTCATGAGCAGACTTTCACTTAGTCTCCATGGCCCTCAAATGGTCTCATTGTTCCTGAGTTAATATGCTCTGATTTAGTCTCAACAGAAAGGCCACATTTCTTTTGTAAGTTGAGGAAGAGCCTTGGAACACATCTTCCCCCCACCCCATTTCTTAGCCTTCTTGGGGTCAGCATGTGCTCACCTGCTCATTTCTGCTTTCCCTGGTCCCAACCCCAACCTCCAGCAGACTTGATTTTAGCTCTGCTCTCAGAACCTGTGCTGGTATCTCTTACTTGCTATGTTTCCTTTTCTGTTCCCAAATGAAAGATCCTTGTGAGTTTATGACTTTTTTTTATCCTTTATTGTTTTACTGTTTTAAAAAATTATGTTTCAGGAGAAAGCGGAGATACATGCCTTGATTCAGCCTACCATGTTCAAGCTTAGTCTGAAATAACAGTAAATTTAGCGTCCAAATAATCCATTCTAGCTTTAGCTGTGCTGAGCTCAGCCTTCTTCCAGTAGAAGATGAAGAGAAATTCAGGCCTGCATGCCTTTATCATGGCAGTTCAGTCTCTACTCTTGATGTTTGGGAAGCTACTACTTGTGAAGGAATTTAAAAAGCAAACAAAACCAACACACACACACACACACACACACACACACACACACACACGCACACACACACACCTCTAGTATAAGCTGTAATTTTAAGTATACATTTAATTATATAAATTAGATATCCCTAAATCCAAAGCTAAAGCTCAATTTGAAAAAAAAGAACTATATTTTTTAAGAACTGTTATTTTCTAATTTTGAGAGGGTCATTTTCTAAATATATATAAGTTCTCTCTATATATATACTATATTGTACTCTCCCTACATATACTCAATTTAATGCCAAAAAATATATTGTCTATCTCATTCTATAGAAAGATTATTTTGGTTATTTCATTAAATGCAGGGCTTCCTCAAGAATAAAATGGTAAAATAGAAAGGAGCATTCTCATATTTGCAGAAGAAAAGGCCCCTCTTTTTATATTTTTTATTTCATTTTTTAAAAAATAGTTTGTTGTCAAATTGGTTTCCATACAATCCCCAGTGCTCTTCCCCACAAGTGCCCTCCTCCATCACCACCACCTCTTTTCCCACTCCCCATCCCCCTTCAACCCTTGGCTCCTTTTCAGTATTCAATAGTCTCTCAGGTTTTGCATCCCTCTCTCTCCCCAACTCTCTTTCCCTCTTCTCCTTCCCATGGTCCTCCATTAGGTTTCTTCTGTTCTCCTGTTACACCTATGAGTGCAAACATATGGCATCTGTCCTTCTCCACCTGACTTCTTTTGCTTAACATGACACCCTCAAGGTCCATCCACTTTCCTACAAATGGCCATATGTCATTCTTTCTCATTGCCAGGTAATACTCCATTGT
>NC_043703.1:13446882-13502053 GCF_006229205.1 Suricata suricatta | reverse complement strand
CTTCACTGGATTACTCATTTTTCAGGTGTGGAGTTTGGTGAGTTCCTTGTAGATTTTGGATACTAGCCCTTCATCGGATATGTCATTTGCAACTATCTTTTCCCATTCTGTTGGTTGCCTATTAGTTTTCTTGATTGTTTCCTTTGCAGTGCAGAAGCTTTTTATCTTGATGAGGTCCCAAGAGTTCAGTTTTGCTTTCATTTCCCTTGCCTTTGGGGATGTGTCGAGTAGGAAATTGCTGCAATTGAGGTCAAGGAGGTTGTTTCCTACTTTGTCCTTGAGGGTTTTGATGGTTTTCTGTCTCACATTCAGGTCCTTCAGCCATTTTGAGTTTATTTTTGTGTACAGTGTACGAAAGTAGTCTAGTTTCATTCTTCTGCTTGTTGCTGTCCAGCTCTCCCAGCACACATGCTAAAGAGGCAGAAAAAGCATTTGACAAAATACAGCACCCTTTCTTAATAAAAACCCTTGAGAAAGTCAGAATAGAAGGAACTCACCTAAACATTATAAAAGCAGTTTATGAAAAGCCAACAGCCAATATCATCCTCAATGGGGAAAAACTGAGAGCTTTCCCCCTGAGATCAGGAACACAACAGGGGTATAGACTCTAACCACTTTTGTTTAACATAGTGCTGGAAGTCCTAGCATCAGCAATCAGACAACGAAAGGAAATAAAAGGCATCAGAATTGGCAAAGAAGAAGTCAAACTTTCACTTTTTACTGAAAACATGATACTCTACATGGAAAACCTGGCAGACTCCACCAGAAACCTTCCAGAACTGATCAATGAATTCAGTAAAGTTGCAGGGTACAAAATCAATGTACAGAAATCGGTTGCATTCTTATACACCAATAATTAAGCAGCAGAAAGAGAAATCAAGAAACTGATCCTGTTCACAATTGCATGAAAAACCATAAAATACCTAGGAGTAAACCTAACCAAGGATGTAAAAGACCTATATGATGAAAACTATATAAAACTTATGAAAGAGATCGAAGAAGACACCAAGAAATGGAAAAACATTCCATGCTCATGGATCGGAAGAATAAACATTGTGAAAATATCATTACTACCCAAAGCAATCTACACAATCAATGCAATCCCCATCAAAATTACACCAGCGTTCTTCACAAAGCTAGAACAAGCTATCCTCAAATTCGTATGGAACCACAAAAGACTCCGAATAGCCAAAGTAATATTGAAGAAGAAAACCAAAATGGGAGGCATCACAATCCCAGACTTTAGCCTCTACACAAAGCTGTCATCATTAAGACAGTGTGGTATTGGCACAAAAACAGACACATGGATCAATGGAATAGAATGGAGAACCCAGAACTGGGCCCACAAATGTATGGCCAATTAATTTTTGACCAAGCAGGAAAGAGTATCCAATGGAAAAAAGACCCCACTTTTTAGCAGAGAAAATATATATTTTTTTCCAATTCCAAAAAACATTTTTTTCCAATTTCAAAAGCCATGTGAGATCATGTCTCTCCTGGACATCTAGTTACATAAAAATGTTTTAAGAAAGCATCACTCATCATCAGGGATGTTCAAATCAAAACCGCAATGATATATCATCTCACATCTGTTAGAATGGTTATCATCAAAAAAAAACAAGATACAAGTATTGGTGGGAAAAGGGAATCCTCGTGCACTGTTGGTGGAATGTAAATTGGTGAAGCCATTATGGACAGCAGTATGGTGGTTCCTCAAAAAATCAAAAATATTATTACCATATGACCCAGAAATCGCACTTGTGGGTATATGTCCAAAGGGAATGAAAACAGGATTTCAAATAAATATTATCCCCATGTTCATTGCAGTGTTATTAAAAGGTAAGATATTGAAACAACCTAAATGTCTGTCAGAGGATGAACAGATAGAATTGTGGTATATATACATGAAATATTATTCAACATGAAGAAGGAGGAAATCCTAGTGTTTGCAAAAACATGGATGGATATTGAGACCATTGTGCTAAGTGAAATAAGCCAGACAGAGAAAGATCAACATTGGCATGGTATCACTTATATGTGGAACTAAAAAAAAGTCAAACTCATGAAAACAGAGTAGAAACATGGTGCCCAGAGACTGGGAGATGGAAGAAATAGGAAGAGGTTGGTAAAAGGGTACAGTCCTTTAGCTATAAAAAAATATGGTCTGAGGATTTAATGTATATCATGGTGACTAGAGTTGACATCATTGTATTGTGTAATTAAAATTTGCTAAGAGAATAGAACTTGAATATTCGCATGAAAGAATGGAAGAAAGGAAGGAAGGAAAGAAGGAAGGAAGGAAGGAAGGAAGGAAGGAAGGAAGGAAGGAAGGAAGGAAGAAAAAGAGACAGAAAGAAAGAATGAAAGAAAGAAAGATGAAGGGAGGAAGGGAGGAAGAAGAGAAGAGAAAATGGAAGGAAGGAATCAAGGAAGGAAGGAATGGAGAGAGGGAGGGAGGGAAGGAAGGAGGGAAGAAAACAAGGAGTGAGGCAAAGGAGATTATTATAAGGCTAAATGAAGATTGGAATCAGATTTGGAAATCATTCTGAAGCAGCTTAAAGGACTAACCTCTCTGTTCAGTTTTCAGTAACACCCCAGATGGTCTCCCTGTACTGTCACTTTTTTCTGCATGCATCTGTACCTTCTTTAGATTTGATTACTAATCCACTGTATCCACCAGTGCAAATCCACCAGGAGCCACAGCCTGATTGTGTAGCTTGCTATCATTGCCCAATTGCACAGAGAGTTGTGCTCTTGGCCACCATATAGGGCCAGTCAGCTTTCTAGATGAGGTACCTTGGTGTCTAACGCTAATCCCTGGACCAATCAGAGCCACCTGTGCAATACAGGGGACCCAGGGCTGCCTCTAGGCACAGAACTCTATATTAGTCTGCTCGGGCTGGTTGCTGTAGCAAAGTACCACACACTGGTAACGAGCAGAGCTGCTTGAACCAGAAGCCAATTCTCAGGGCTGTGAACACCATCACTGACGTGCCCAGGGCAACGTTCAACCCCATTACAGTTCCATTAACCAAATGTATTTTTACCGAATTGAATGAAGTTGAATTGTCCAAGATACGAATGCCTCATATCAATTATAGGTAGGACTGGGCTCAATAAATATCCCTGACAAATTGCTTTATGATTCCCATTCCATCCCAGAAGATACAGTAACTATTATTTTTTAAAGTCCGCATTCCTAGGTTGTAGCTGTCTTCCTTAAAGGTTTTGAGGTCTAAGTCATAATTTTCTAAATTATTTATGATTGTGTTCTTCAGAAAAGACCAAGAAAAGTTGACGAGTCTTGTGAAGTCAAGATAAATGACACCTTGTGCTCTCTTTCATCTGTAAGATCCATTACTCTGTCAAAGGAGTAATTTAGATGGCTGTGATTTGTTCCTCAGAAAGTTATTTTGATTTTTTCCAGCACCCTCTCCTTGGGTGTGGTGGTTAGTGGGTTCTGTTAGTTAGAAAATATCTCTGAGTAAACTAGAAACAGGGCAAGGGGCAAGGTCATAGTCAGTAAAGAAAAGTTGACATGGTATTTGCCTTTTGTCAAATATTGCATCTCAGTGCCTACAGCCAAGCTTGGAGGTAGGGCATGGGTCATCTGTTTGGGTGATCAGGGAGATTTTCAGGTTATAAGGAAAAGTTAGCCACATTCCTGGGTCTTAGATTACAGTAAATGTAGGTAAAGCACAAGAACATCTATGTTGTCTTTTTAGAGTCAGTTTTTTTATTAAATCAGGATGCATGAATTGGTTTGCATTTTGATAGGATATATTTTCTCTACCCAGAAAGATGCAATGAAATGTAAAATAAGATGTTTCTTGGTACTCTGAACTTCAGTTGGACATGTGTGTGTGTGTATGTGTATATGGCTGACTCTTGAATAACATGGGGGTAAAGGGTACCAACACACCCCCCTGCAGTCAACAATCTGAGTATAACTTTTGACTCTCCCAAAACAAGCACTAATGGCTTACTACTGACTGGAAGCCTTACCAATAGTGTAAACAGTGCATCAACATATATTTTGTATAGTATGTATATTACATGCTGTATTCTTAACTGTAAAGTAAGCTGGAGAAAATGATTAAGAAAATCGCAAGAAAGAGAAAACACATTTACAGTACTACACTGTATCAAAAAAATCCACGTACAAATGGACCCATCAGTGCAAACCTGTGTTCCCCAAGAGTCAACTCCGTGTATACATACATGTATTATGTATTATGTATGTATGTATATCACACATTTTTGTTGTTCAAGGAAAATTAAAGTGAAAGAGAAGGTTACATGTCACTTTCATTCCCTGTGCTCTATTTCTTTGTTAGAGATTTATTTCAGGAATATTATTAGCAACTTCATGCCCATATCACTTTGCACTCAGTTCCCTTCTATATCTTATGACATTGTGTTGTAAATATTTGATTGCATCTTTCTTCTCTCCTCGAGAACTTGAGTCATGCTAGATTCACATAAATCTCATTTCAAATTTAAGTGAATGTTGTACTTGGTCAAAACACTTATTTATTGTTTCATGCTGAGTTCTTTAAGGTAAAGAAATATTTTGAGGACCTGGGCCTCTAATATTTGGTAACACTTCTGTAATACATTACCGTGGCATTCTAATCCTTAAAACCAGTTCAAAGCAAGATTGACTCCCTGACCTCAAAAGCGCCATGAAGAACTGACAATGATATAGAGTTGCTCTGACTTAGATTCCAGCTTATCTCATTAACTGTCCATCTATTAATTACCACACTATGCACTTCACCATTTATTTGTTTTTCTTAACCATTCAGCTATTTGTGCAACCCTCACAGCATTCAGGAGAGGGAACAAAGAAAGCAGAATGTCAAACAGGGGCTTTTGTTATCTATAAAAAAATTATTAAAATGTCAACCCTGAACTCACCCTGAGTGTGGGGATGATGGGAAAATCACATGTATTTCCTCAAATGGTCATTGAACAAAGAGGTCACATTGGAGGGACCAGAGGAGACAGGACCGTGGCTCTGCTTTCCTAATCGCCATGCCCTCCTCTGTCTGACTGGCCTTTGCAGAGTTTTTCTGTGCTTGTTAATCTAACTTCCACATGGGGATATAATCTGCAGATACCTAACTCTTTTCCTTATTAGGTTGTTGGATGGACCAGGACTTGTTTGAGTTCTGAGCATTTTAATAGTTATCTACAGGAGGCTAGCATCCTAGCAGCTTAATGTAATAGTCAAAACTTGACTGAGCCAGTTAATTAATTAGTTAATGATGGGACACATGAGCATCACTCTGAAAAGCTCTTAGCAGGCTCGTTTAAAGAGCACTGACGTCCCTTCCTGCAAGCCCAGACCATGGCCTTCTCATGAGCCCCTACACCAGCAGCTACCCAGATTCTCTGCGTGAGAGGATTACACAGACAGATTGACACGTGCATATTTGGATACCTTTGCTGGAAGGCCTTATGCACCCTGCCCTACCCCTGCCACCACATTTACCTACCCCAGCGTTCAAACCCCCACCTGCCTCAGCAATTGCTGCAAGGCAGAGCCAAAGACACTTTACCCTTAGCACTTATTGCTGCTTCCCAGTCTTTGTCGGTGCTTCCTTTTTGTTTTCCTTTGAGGACTCACTTAAAATGCTGCCGTTCCCTAGCCTTCTGCCTCCACAGATGCCTTCTTTTAGAGAGGCCACCTGCTGGTTACTGTGGCAACCGCTGTACACAACTGATGATTCTTTGCCATTTCTTGCTTTAAGGCAGATATCACACTCATTCATCAAACATTTAAGGATCTGGTACAGGCTGAGATACAATAATGGGATCTAAAGTTCCAAGAAAACAGGTCCTGGCCTTGAGGACATTATAATCTTTGGGAGAATTGGGTAAAATAAGAAATGGTGTGCCCAAGACGCCAAACCGCCATATTTCAAATCAAAAAGCAGAGGCGGGAGAAGAATGGGCAAGGAATGCAAGGGTTTGGAAGGAAAAGGATCCAGCTCTGGGTTATGAGGGAAGAGCTTCTGAGCCCATCCAGCACAATGCTCCAGGACAGGCCTGTCCCCTGGAGATGCCAGTGTTTATGGATTGGAAATTTGCTATGAAAGGCCCTGTACCCATCCTAGAGTCTCTTTCTGGGGGACAACTGACCTGATTAGGCTGCCACACAGTCCTTGGCTTCCCCCAGTGACTTCTGTACTGCTTGATGGGAATCTGGTCACCTCACCATCGCATGGCCTAGCAAACTCTGGCCCTAACCTAAAAGATATTACGTTGCATTAGAAGCCCTGTGGTGTGGATAAATGTAACCTGGTAATCCTCCCATACATGTGTAAGCTATTTGAGATGGCAGGACTCCACTGAGAGGGTAGGGAGGGTGAGTTCAGATTAAATGTTATAGGAAGCCAGGCTGGGGTGGGGCACCTAAGGGTCCCCCTACCTGGGGATGAAGCAATATCCTTCAGTGCACTCCAATCTGGGACACAGGGGAGAGGACACTTTTATTACCCAAGTGCAGTGAAATGTGTTTCAACAGAGGTGTAGATGATATGTTAGCACAGCTGAGGAAGGTTTTAGCACCACCATATTCCTAAGAGGTTTAAACCATACCTCTTGGTCATGCCCACATGGGTCCCCATGGCCAACTTCTGAAGACTGTTGGACTAGCAGCTGACCTACCAACTTGGAGCAACTGTCCCATCCTTCAACGCTGGGCATAATTTTTTACCCACTTGAGGAATTTTTAAATTTCTTGTAGACTTTATACTTAAGAAAAGTAATTTCTAGACTCCCAGGCATGATGAGAAATACTAGGGAAGAGTTGGAAGCACACAGGTAGGTGGTAGAGGAAGGGGAAAGAGTGTGATGGCTTCAGAGATACCTGAAGATGACTTGGAATGCAGTCTTCACCACTCATTAGCATTATGACTTGGGATAAGGTCCTTAGGCTTTCTGAGCCTCAGTTTTTAAATCTTTAAGAGGGGAGAAAATACCGTTAGGTTGTTTTTTCCTATAATCATCCAAATGTGCCAGATAGGTAGCTATTTGCTTTGCCTGGCTGAGATAGTTGGCTCTGCTTATGTGGGTTTTCCACAGTGTGGGCTACCACGAGAAGGATAACACTTGATCATATAACTTTTGTTTGGATGTGTTTATATGCATGAATGTTAGAAATCAAATTAGTCCCCCAGAGTATGTTTTACACTGATCAAGAGAAGAATGCCTTGTGAAATAAGGAATCATAACACCTGTTTTCAACCAATACCCTTTGTCAAATCTGGGGAAAAAGTGGAGACTTCCTCTCGCATCTGCAGAGTCAAATATTGGACAATACCTTCTCTCCACCTGGGCTTCCTTTGCTCTAGATTCTCATGATCTCAGTTTCTGTCCTTCTACCCCCCTGCGAACCATTCTCCATCCTGCTGCAGCTAGACTTAACTTCCAGAAAAGCAGAACTAATCACATCACTAACCAAATTACACCCTTCATAGGTCCTATTGCCCTAAATTAAAGTCCACACCTCTTGGATGGGCACTCAAGGCCCTAAATTAACCTAGATTCTTTTTAGTATCATCCCTAGTATGTTCCATCATGGACTATGTGCCACTAATGAATTGATTTTCTAATATATTTTCTTCACAGGAGACTACTTCTTCAAAGAAAATTCCATTTAAAGCCTGATATGAGAATGAATGAAACAGGCTGTTCCAGTTAAGTTCTGGGGTGAGGGTGGGACATTTTTTCCCATTTATTCCCTCACTTTCTCCTGCACTGAGAGATTCTTGACACCTACTTTTTAAACCAGCCCAAGCATGGACCTGCTGAGCTTATGGCCACTTATTGACCAGACCTTGTCTTGTCATGCCTCATCTAGAAACGTCCTTTCCTCCTTTCTCTTCCACACCGTCCCTGCAAAAAAAATACCTCCTCATCCTTTTCGTCTTGAGTTCAGCATCACTCCTCCCCTCCACCCACCCCCCCTGCTGCCAACCCCCAACTTGTGCAAAGCCTGTGCTGACTACCTGGGCAAAATCAGGGGGCTGATGAATATAATTGCTTGAATATATTCTTATGTATCTCATAGACTAAGCTGCTGGAGACCAGTGAAATGCATTATTTATCTTTGTGTGTGGGCCATAGTAGGAGTTTCATAAGTATTAAGGAATAAGTAAAATAAAATTCATAAATGTATTAGTTGACTCTCCAACCTTAATTAATACATGGGGCTCAATCTGGATATTAAGGATACATGTCGCTGTGCAGACACACATATATTTATACGTGAATATATGACCTCTTTCTATTCATGAGTACATTCTAAACTCACTGAAATTGTGTTTGTGCATAAATATTTAGGTGGCATAATAACGATTTTTTAAACCATGCAATCTTCATATCATTTCCTTTCTCTTCATATTTACCAGGCGCAGCAAAACCTTGCCTCCTGAAGCTGGATGGTTTATTCCTCTTCTGTTTCTTTCCTCCTTTGTCCCTCTGCAGTTAGGTTTAAAGATTTGTAGAAATACAATGATCCTGTGGGATGTGCTGAATGCTCAGGGGAATTCCAGCTGTAAATTGGACAAATGAGGACAATGACTTTCATTCCAGAGGCAACCAGTGACCCTTGGGGAACCGAATGCAGTACACTGCACATAGACCCAGAACCATGGTACCTGGGTTTCAGACCCGATACAAAAGAGACTTCATAGTAGCAAATTTTGTTCATTAAGCTGAAGTGTTTAAGGTGAATTCATGGTGGAAACCTCATTAAAGTCCAATAAAGAAAGAAGCTCTCGTATTGATATTTTTAAATAAATGATGGGTCTATTTCTTTTGTCTTGATCATGATGCAACCCTGCATTAGTTGATCAATTTTTTTACACATCTTTTGTTCCTACCAAATGAAAATAATTCCAGAAAAGCACCTTATTAACATTATCTAAAAAAATTTTTTTTGATGCACTTGCAGAAGAAATTTTATATTCTCCCATTCCTTTTTATAAACCTGAAATTAAATTACCCTTAGGGAATCTGTGTGAGGATTTCTCCTTTTTTATAGAAGACCCTGCATGCCCGGAATGGAAGCAATTTCATGAAGGTTTGTTTGAAAGAACTAAGCTACCATAAGGTTTATTTACCTCACGTGTGCTCTCTGTGGCGCGTATATTTAACGTATCTGCTTATCCTTCTTAACATTGACAGTGCGTTAGTGAGGGGAGCATATATCGTTTACGATATTTAAATGTCAAACCCTTACTCATCCAACTAGAGTCCAGCTATATTTAACTGCTCCCATTAAATCTGTCTTATCTGTGCCTCAGTTGGAAATGTCAATTAAAGTAGGAATCTAATCTCATTAGAAAAGCTCAGTGACAATGCCATGATATCTACATTTATCTGTCAAATTGTGTTTCTCCCCCACATTTTGATATTTTAATTAAACCGTGGTATGCCTTGGCGGAATTTTTACTGACGGAGACAATCCTCTAAAGCAGTCCCCTCTGCCTCCATAATGTTCATTAAGACATTGTAAGAGCATGAATACCAGCAGGTATTATTTAATGACTGGTTTGTACATTCATAATTCATCTATGGTTGCCACTTTGTTCCAACCAAATGCTGTGGAAACAAGATTGGTAGCCATTTGTATTAATAGGTATTGGTTAATTTGGCTACGTCATTGCATTGTTGTGAAATAATCTTCAGCCTTTGGGAAATCTCACATGTTTAATTTCTATTGGTGTCACTGGACTGTTGCTTACAGAAGAATCAGGGCCACGTGCATGACCCAGTCAGTTAAACACCTGACTCCTGATTTCAGCTCAGATCATGATCTCACAGTCATGAGGTCAAGCCTCCCATTGGGCTCAGCACTGAGAGTGGGGCCTGCTTAAAATTCTCTCTCTATCTCATTCTCTCTCTCTCAAAAAAAAAATTACATATTTCTGTAAGGGGGATATCTTCAGTAATGATAATAACAACAAAACCTAAACAATTCCCAAGCCATTTAGCATAACAGAACACAATCACTGCTATCTTTAGTTCTTATAAAAACTGGTCTAAGAATTACCCACCACAGCGAATTTGAAAAGAAGTGAAATGTGGGTGGATGGATTTGAAAGCTATGTTGTTTGTTTGTGTTTTTTTTTAAAATAGAAATAGGCATTTCTGTGCCATCCTACTGTGATTGAAATGATCTTTGTATACTGGGAAATCTGAAAGATTATGCTGACAGCTAAGTCACTTTCTGCAAGTCCACTAATATTGACTTATCTAGAAATAGTTGAGCAGTTGTAATTTTGGGGAAAGTCATTTGTGTAGTGCAGGCTAAACACTGAATTTATGCATATATTTGTTGCCCCAGTAACTAAACTATTTTGGTCAGAGTAAAAAGTTATATATTTTTGTTATATATAATTTCTAGGAACCTGGATAAAATAGTTACCTTTTTTTCTCATTTCTCTTTTATACTTTGATTTTTTTTCTTGGTATACCTTTTCAGAGGTTTCTACGTGGATGTTTCAAAAGGTAATCTGATTTAAGCCACATTTCTGTATTTCCAGAAACACCAAGTGCTGTACAAAAGGAGATGTCTAATTTTTGAACTGTGTTAAGTAGCTGGATTAAATGTTGGCATTAATATTTGATACCATCCAACACTTTTGAAATGAAGTCTTCATTTGCAGTCAGAAAATATAAGTAGAATCAGGACTGGGAGGCGTGTGTGTATCATTAGAGGCTTCTTGAAAACTCGAGCCTGAGAACAAAATTCTCAGTTTGCACATACTGGTGGGGGGGCACAAGGAGGGCCAGTTGATCCTAGAAATAGATTCTTTTGCGAAGGCAGTCTGTTGCTCAATAAAGGACCAGGCATTGAATGCTTCTTGGATTTGAAGTATTCCCATTGTGTTGTCATCTGTGCTTAAGTATCCTTACATATTCTTGACACTTGAACTGACAGCCCTAACCTGTTATCACTTGGTAGTGTAGTTCCGTAGCATGAGACGTACAGCTAATTACAATGCATGTCACTGTGGTGGGTGACAGCAAGGATGCAGCAAAAGACCCATCTAAGCAAGGAGGGACTAGGTGCATTTGAGAGCTGCTTGCCACCACAGTCGTAGTAGAAAAATGCCCTGTGTGTGTGTATGTATGTGTGTATATACATATATACGTTATGTACACACACGTGCACAGGACATCCTGGAATGATACATGATGTATATGCATGTATACACACACATACACAAGCATACCTGCAGAGGATTCTTTGTTTGGTTCTTTAGCTTGCAGCAAAGACATATGAGTGGGAAAAAAATGATCAGTACATAAAAGGAGTATTCAGCACACAGCACACGGAAGCGATCTATTCGGCAGGGGCTGGTTCGCCTAATCTGACAGTCTTCTATTTTTAACAGATAAGTATCATCTGACTGTTATTCTCTCTGCCATAATTCCAAAACAAGCCAATGAAAAGTGATAATGCGGGTCAAACCAATCATTTTGGCACTAAGTAGACCAGAAAGGTTGATTATTTTACTTAAGTCAAAAGGATTAAATACAGGTAGTTTATTTCTATTATCACCTCATTCTTAAAGAGAATCTTTTTAAAAAAAATTTTTTAACATTTTTATTTATTTTTGAGAGATAGAGAGAGACAGATCATGAGCAGGGGAGGGGGAGAGAGAGAGAGAGGTACACATAGAATCAGAAACAGGCTCTAGGCTCTGTCAGCACAGAACCTGATGCGGGGCTCAAACCCATGAACCAAGAGATCATAACCTGGGCTGAAGTTGGACGCTCAACTGACTGAACCACCCAGGTGCAACATATTATTACCTCATTCTTGCTTTTGTTTTTTTGTCTTGAGAATGATGGAAAGAGGGTGGATGGTCGTGGGTGTCGAAGGAGTGTTAATTCCTACATACCTGGCACAGAGCTATGGAAGGACAAAGTCAACATTGTGTTTTGTACTTTACTCAAGTTTATCTCACACACATCAATATATGTTTCAATCAGTCATTCATGCAGTGGGTTCCATACTTACACATGTATGTGTATGAAGATACTGCAAAGAGAATAAACATGACATCAGTTCACTAATTCATTAACATATGCTGAGCATCAAAA
The DNA here is from genome assembly GCF_006229205.1 of Suricata suricatta. Taxonomy (NCBI): domain Eukaryota; kingdom Metazoa; phylum Chordata; class Mammalia; order Carnivora; family Herpestidae; genus Suricata; species Suricata suricatta. The sequence goes on along the minus strand of NC_043703.1, from coordinate 13,489,927 downwards.
ATATTTAAGGTACCACAGAGCTGAGATCTTCCCTGTAGGAATGTGACAATTATGAATTATATACCCACCTACCTAACCATGTACCTATCCCATGATGGGGTGAACAGGGAAGAGAAGTAGAATTCAACACCCAACGGAAAAAATAGCATCTCTTACAGACGCACCATAGAAAAGATGGCACTGACTGCATTTTGTTCTGTTTTCCCTCCTTTGCCCAGAATAATTTCCCAGAACTTCTGAAGTGCTAAGAAACGTGGTCTACATCCATGTCTCCCTGCCAGGTTGTAAGGACCAGAGAGTAACTCAAAGAATGAGACGTTCATTTTAGGTGCTTCATTAGTGACAGTGGCAGATGAAATTGCAGGCATATAGCATTGGGGTTAGTTATATTTTAAAACTGAAAATAATTTCATTTTTGGAGCATACAACTGTACTCACCCAAGTTATTATTTTCCCATTGGAAAGGTAACCCATCATTAAAATTTCATATGAGGAAGAAGGCATTTGCCTGCAGTTACACACAACTCATCATCACACTTTCTTATTACCATCCACGTCTCCTCCAATTTGGGGTCTCATTCTCCTTCAAACGCAGCTTGGAAAGCTTCCTCGTTGCCTATTTATTCAAGCAAATGATGACCTTTCGAGCCAAGAAAATAGCTGTCACAAGTGAAAAGATATTTTTATTGATGTGAAGACCAGATTGTGGCTTAGCCCACAGCAATGCATTTATTTCCCTTTAATAATTATGGTTTATTACCTGTGTAAATAGTGCTGAAATGGTGCTTAGTACATACAGCTCAGAGGCCAAAGCCATCTTAAAAAATGTCTTGAGTTATTGCAGTTTTCTATTGAACGCAAAGTAACTGAACCTATTCGGGTTTAATGTGCTATCTTACATTGGTGAGGCACAACTGAGAAGGATTGATAGTCATTATTTTATTGCTGTTGTTGTTGTTTTAATTTAGTACATCTAATAACTTCCATTCCTAAGACACTGAGTGCACAAGACAGCCCCTTCCATCAAGAAGCTGGTGATCTGTGCAACTAAATAATAAAATAGAGAAGGCTCCTTGATAAAGCAAGCACGCTTACAGTCAAGCAAAGTTAAAATGCCATATGTTTGTTGCAGTCCTCTAATCTCTGTCCCTGTGTAAAATTATAGCTCTGGAGCTTGATTTTTCCATTGTGGAAACAGACTTAGAAGTTAACTGTATAACACTACTATTGAGGGATGGGATTCATGGCCATATGTCATAGATACAATTTATTCAGCATCTATTGTCTATAGTTATTTTTTACACTATTCCCCATTGTGGAGTCCAATGCATGTGATAATCAGATATATTAAAATGTGGGTTTTGGTACTTAATATTCACCAGAGATAAAAGTGCAATTTAATTTATGCATGTTTGCTGCTCCCTTTCCTCCAGGCTCCCTTTTCTGCTTTCCGTTAAAGAAACACTGAGCAAATATCAAATATATTCTGAAACAGCCAAAAGAACCTTTATTTTTTTTATAAATATGACAGTGAAAAATGTTCATTTTGTGAATATTTTTAGTATAACAAATATACAAAATAATTCTGTTAAAGAAAAATCTGTGCAGGGAGACAAATTTACACCCTCCACCCCCAGTGAATACATTATTTTTAGCCATTGTAGAATGTGTTTGGTTTCAAGGCAGGCTATTAAAAGTCTCCTTAGGGTGGGATTTCTGAGTGTGGGGTGAGTCTTCAAGCTCTAACACATGGCATCTTCTTTTTTTGTGATTTGGCCACAGTTGGCTGAAAGTCAATTACTTTGAATTTGGGCAACTTATGTTTGTAACACATCTAGACAGGGTACATTTAAAGAATGACGACAATATGCAGAATGTCTCCAAACATGCCCACAGTTGGGCTAACTTGGGTATTTTAGATCTGTAGGAAATGAAGGGCAGAAATGATTATATATTTCCAACTCACATATCAGCCAACCTCTGAAAAATTGGAAGCACTTTCCATCTCTAAAATGATCTGGTAGTGTGCATGTCAAGCTAAGAGGCAGTTCACAGGATGAGCTGGTTGTATCTAAATATTATCTCTGAGGAGAAGAGCGGGCAGGCTGGTTGGTGGCATTGGAAACAGGGTAGTAAGAGCTGGGGGTTGGTGGTGATATCTAGGATTGAGACCCTCTGTATGTTTAGGGGCATGGGCTGTAGATGAAAAGGGAAAAGCCAGTGAGGCACAATGGCTGCTACAATGCAATTTCTCACTAAAAATTGGCTAAAACAATGCATGAGATCATCAAACACTGGCTTAGTCCTCATTTGCACCATTTGAATAATAGATCTGTGAGAGGAAGTGACTCTGGCTCCAGTCTTGTCAACCAAAACCTTTCAAGCCTCCACCTGATGCCGCTAAGCTAGGGTTTGGGAGCTTGGCTGGATGCTGTGCATTTATTCACAGATAAAATTTGTTCTTATTTTTTAATGTTTTTTGGGTTTTTTTTTGTGATTTATGTGGCTTCATCCAGCTGGTGGCATGAAGAGGCAGGATTAGTTTTGCATGGATCCAAAGGATGGCAAGTCAAAGGTATTTTCTTTCTTCTGTTTTTAAGCACGGCCACCACCACCCCTCCCTTTCAGGTCTTGAAGGACACTGCAGAAGGAATCATAGAGAAGAGATTTTCACTTGAGAGGGAAGTTTATTCTAACTCTATCCGCTGTCAGATTCACAACCTCTGAATTTGAGTGTGTTTTTGTTAATGAGTTTTTCCTTGAACTTATGAATCTGTCAGTTGTGGGTGAACTCTTTCTCCTCTTCGGTGACCTGTTTAGTATGATGAAATAGATTTATAATCTTCATTAAATAAGCTGCCCATCATTATGCAGAGGGTCCCTCTAATCCCTGGCGTATATCTTTTATGTCACCACTACAGTCGGCTTATGATACATCAAGGATGCTTTGCTGATTCCTGTTTACCTAACACTCCCCAATTTAAACATCTATATATTGTTGCATGTTTATTTGAATCAGACTTATGCTTTAGAGTCCAGGAGAAATCTTTCCTCCTTGAAGCCTTTCCTATCTCCCTAGTCCTGAGAATCACCATTTAAAAAGCACCTGTTATCTGCACGTCCTGTGATAGGTCCTTGTGTTTCCTATGAGACAGTGTAGGGCAGTGGTACTGATACCTGTTTTATCTCTGAGTCTTAGTTCCAGACTGTGGAAAACGGGTCATCAAACCACAGTCTTTCACAGCCCTTGAGAGTTACTCTGAGAGTTAAATAAAATGGCATCTATAAGGGTCAGCTCCGTACACATATTTAGCACCAAATGATTACCACTTCCAGTCCTGATAGGGTTGGGAAGGTAGGTGTCACTTTGCCAGCTAGTAATGCTGGAACTGGAATTTAGAATCAAATTTGTTGGACAATAAAACCCAGGCTTCTCTTTGTTTCCCAGGTCTTTCCCTCATCTATGTTCCTCAACTGCTGATCTTTAGCAAACCCTGCTGATATAAACTATATTCTGGTGTAGTTTGCATATATACCCTATATCCTCAACTAGATTGGCACTGACGTTAGGACAGGCACGTTTCGTATTTTATACTTACAAAAGGGTCTTCAAGAAGTGGGTTCATTGGTCATACAACCATCAGGATCATCCATTGTGTTTGTGGCTTTGTGTTTTGTTTTGGTTTGTGTTTAGTACTTGTTTGCATGGTTGATTGATAAGTAGAACCACACCTACTAATGTATGAAGGAAATGAAGTTCATATTTTGGCTTATCCTCTGGAAAGAGGAAGGTTGCTTCCTTGGTTATTCTTTCTTTATTCAGCATCTGAAGTTTATCTGTCCATCAGTGTTCATTGAGAAATACACTATTGACTTCAGATGATACTGGCCACAGGCACATCCTTTTATATGAGAATATGCAGAGTGCAGTTTTGATTTTGTATCAGTATTGAGAATTTAGCTATATTAGAGCTATATTAGCTAGATTGACTACCAAGTTGAAGATTCACAGGAGAGGGTGTATAAGCAGAGAAAACTGACCCATTATAAGAAAGGTCCTACAGTCCTTTCCTTGCTCATGGTTTGAATTATGGCTGAGGAAAACCAGAGATGGATCCGATGGGCCAAAATCAGCTCTTACCCACGGCACATTGCGGCATCAGATTTGAGATGTGACTCAGCCCTTACATAGGGAGTGTCATACTGCCTCATCTTACAATATTAGATATAAAAGCATAAGTCAGGGGAACCTAGGTGGCTCCGTCGGTTAAACATCTGACTTTGGCTCAGGTCATGATCTCACAGTTCATGGGTTCAAGCCCCACATCAGGCTCTATGCTGACAGCTCAGAGCCTGGAGACTGCTTGAAATTCTGTGTCTCCCTTGCTCTCTGCCCCTCCTCCTGTCATACTCTGTCTCTGTCTCTTAAAAATAAATAAACATTAAAAAATTTTTTAAAGCATAAATGAATCTTCAATTTAAATGAAATTGAAACTTAAAGGAAAACAATTATCTTAAAAACAAACTGGAAACAGAACCAATGGATCCCAAATATTAGGCAAAAGAACACTACTAGATACTAGATACTAGAGCACTTGGTTTCATTACTCAGGTTATAATTTATATGCAGACATAGTATGTGGTGTATGATTTACTATTCAAAATGCAATCAAGTCATCTTTGTTTGATAGATTGGTATTTTGAGTTTTCATAACAAAAGCTTTTCTAGACACTATTGCATGATTCCCCTCCGACTTGGTATTTGAAAGCAGAAAATAGGCTATCTTATAAATACAACATGGAGATCTCTACTGCACTCGTGAGGACCTTCATGGATCATCTGAAATGAAAGTCATCTCCCATGTCAGGAGGGAATAGTGAGGAAGTACTCTTGGTTCTGGCACCTTGCAATGTTTACCTCTATTTGCGCAGACAGAGATTACCCTTTAAGCAGGGGCAAGGACTTCTGACATTGTTGAAATGCGTTTGTGGATCACTTTTCAAAGTGTCCCTGCACAGAGAACATTACTCTGCATAGAAACTACCTAGGGAGGGGCGCCTGGGTGGCTCAGTCGGTTAAGCCTCCGACTTCGGCTCAGGTCAGATCTCACGGTTCGTGGGTTCGAGCCCCGCGACGGGCTCTGTGCTGAGAGCTAGCTCAGAGCCTGGAGGCTGCTTCCAGTTCTGTGTCTCCTTCTCTCTCTGACCCTCCCCCTCTCATGCTCTGTCTCGCTCTGTGTCAAAAATAAATAAAACATTAAAAAAAAAAAAGAAACTACCTAGGGATAGGGAAATGAAAAAATGTGTTTCCAATGCATGGGAAAGTTTGGTCCCTTGTGAAATGAATACCCATAAGAGAAAAGAGAGAAAAAAATCTGCATATGGTTTTTATTCTTATTGCTACTGTTCAGCTATGGTAGGTTTCAAGTTTTCCAATTCCCAAGCTGGGAATAAATGCCTACCTAATAGATTATATACAGAAGTGCAGAAAGTAAAGTGTAAACACAGTCCTTGGCACACAGCAGGCCTTCTATAATTTCCAGTTTCCTTCCTGTCCCATGATAGATGCATCACATTGGTCAGCTATTACTGTGTCTGCCCAACAGCAAATACTACATCAGAAAGTAATAAATCAAAACACATGACTAGTGTCCTTCAATGGATCTGCTTCATTTCATGTCTCAGCAAACTGTTTGTTTCAAATTAATGTGTCCTGACATAAGGAGGGGGTGTTTTCAGCCAAAATATTTAATTTGCAGCTGTCCTCATAATTGATAAGTTGTCAGAGGGCCATGTGTAAATGATTGCTCTGGTGACAGCTCCTGAAGATGAAGGATCTGAAGGGGTTTTTAACATCACACTGGTAGCTGCCTGCCATGTGCCTCTACCCGTGGTCGTTTGAACTCCATAGTCTCTCAACTTGGTTGGCCAGTGAAGGAACCTCATTGCCTCTTTTCTTACTACTGGTGGCCATATGCAGAATAGGGGGATGGGGAAGTCCGTTGGAATTTACATAAACTTAATTTCAGCTTTTGACTTTGTAAGCTGGCACAACGGGCCTGGCACATTTGGAGACTGCTGCCTAGCTTTCCTTCTTCTTTTTTCTTTTTCTTTTTGGCTTTTTATTTCTCTCCTCTTTTCTTTTCCTCTCCTCATCCTATATAGTTGAAACAACCTGAACACCAAGTCACCACAAAGAAGATTTAAATGTTTTTTGTATTTATTTTTGAGAGACAGAGAGAGACAGCACGAACAGGAGAGGGTCAGAGAGAGAGGGAGACACAATCCGAAGACAGGCTCCAGGCTCTGAGCTAGCTGTCAGCACAGAGCCCGACACAGGGCTCAAACCCACGAACCGTGAGATCATGACCTGAGCAGAAGCCAGACACTTAACCGACTGAGCCACCCAGGCGCCCCAGCACAGAGAAGATTAAAAGAAAAATAGCATATTTGGTGGCTGCCTGCCCTAAAGAAATGAACTCTTTCATGAATATCTGCTCTTCGTGTTTAATCAAGGGACTGTTTCATCTCTTCTAGTGTGTACCCTAACTAATCATCATTAATGTGAGATTAATATTCCCACACAGAAGAAAAAATGGTTGAAGGAAGTTAAACAATGGGTACTCGACGTCACACACGTCCAACTGAGAGAAGCAGCATTCGGACTCCAGCGAGGCCTAAATTCAGTGTATGTCCGCTGTGAACAAAATCACGGCCAGTGTGACTAAGAGAAAGACTAATACTGAGAACGCAGAAGGTTGATCAGCGACAATGAAAAGTTTCAGGAGCGCCTTTATGGCTCAGTCAGTTAAGTGTCTGACTCTTGATATCAGCTCATGTCATGAACTCACTTTTTGTGGGACCAAGCCCCACATCTGGCTTTGTGCTGATAGTATGGACCCTGCTCAGGATTCTCTCTCTCTCCCGCTCTCTCTGCCCCTCCCCTGCTTTTGCTCTCTCCCTCAAAAGTAAACAAATATTAAAAAAATCAAAATTGAAATTCTCAGATTCAAACAACAAATATTTCTAGGAAAGACATATTTTTTTTCATTTCTGCAGAGTTATGTAGCCTTGGAGGTCATGCCGATTTCATAGTCTATTCAAGGTTGCTTGCCGCTGTTAGGACAGCTACAGATTCCTAAATCTGTGGGGAACTTTAATCACAGATTGCTTTCAGGGACCTTGTGCAAATCCTGAAGATGAAAATAATTAAACTGCATTAAGATTCCATACTGAATGATTCAGCAGCAACTCTTTCTATATGAATATTAATAACGTTTCATGGAGTAACAGATGTTCATTTTTTACTTCTTTTCTTTCTCTGGCATAGCTATTATTGGTCAAATTACTAAACAGAAATGTATATTTTTCCATTCACTTATTTACTAATTTTGGTCTCCTATTAATTCTTTTGTGTTTATTTATCTGTTACTTTGTTTTCAGAATTATGCAAATCCAATTACTACTCTCAAAAATTACTGTGTAGGAGAAAATATGTTGCTGTCTGACTGGGGCATTTTCTAATGTGCTACTTGAGGGACACAGTATTGTCCATATTTTACTGAGCTCACGCTGGAACTTTTGCATGAAAAGGCCATTTGTGGCCAGATGATAATACCTATTTGAAAAATTAAGTTTTCTATTCAGGTACAATGGCTCCCTAGTGTTGCTGTCCATCTACAATTTTAATTCACAATTTTATTTTGGTCCTTTAAGATGAAATTTGCCCTTCATCTAGTACCTCACTTTTATATAGATAAGGCTGCTTTCTCTACTCCGCAGGTGGCAGACAAGAAAGCTTATTGCCCTGCTTCACCTGTTCTTCATAAAAATATGAAAACAGATTCCAGCCTCATCATTGAATATAGAACAGCCTTTTCTAATGCCAAATATATGCGACTTTGTTATGATATTTAAAAAAACACTTAGCCAGATTCTTCAGAGTTTTATTGGCATTACTGCATAATCCAGATTATTTCAGTTATTTATTCTTGTGGTAATATGATCATTGGCTACACGCACAATTTGGAGGAAATTAGGCAGAGCTAGTGTGAGACCATCTCTCACAACAGTTAGAGCCCGAAAGGACTGCTTTCATATTCCTGTTCTCAGTCTCTGAGCATCTTTCGTTTGGCAATTGGCTCTAGCCCTGTCACAGAGACTCATCCTGAAATTAAAGTTACACAGGCTTGGACTTGACCCTTAATATACATTCACTGCTGCCCTCAGCAACCATTTATAACCTCCAGGCCTGAAACTCGGAAAGCGGCTGAGCTTAAAGTAGGAACTTCCTCCTCGTATCTGCAGGCAGTTATGTCTTCTTTCCCTGTTCACAGTTTTTAAATGTTATGGAGAAAAGAAAAACCAATAACTTGATGTAGCAGATGCACACACATCTGCACAGAAGCACAGACACCTAGAAGCTCTGGGTTGGAAGTATCCTTAAAAATATTTTGGTTCAAAGTCCCGGCTGTTTGATAGCTTACCAGTAAGTACATGAAAGGTCATGAGAACACTCATTTCATCTAATGATACCATTATCATGTTTTAAAAACTATTATTTTTTTTCAATTTAACATTCTTTATTAGGTTGGGCTGGGAAAAAAAATCTCTCCCTCTTTTAGATTCTGCTCATTTGTACTAGTTTACTCCTTTGAGACAAAATATTGAAGACCCTTTTCATGTACCAAGTGCGTCTCCTCTAAATTGGCCATCCCTAGTTCTGGTTCCATGGCCCTTAGAAAGTTTGAGGGACCCCTGGGGTGCTCAGTCAGCTACGTCTGACTTGGGCTCAGGTCATGATCTCACGGTTCGTGAGTTCAAGCCCCACATTAACAATAAGGTTGCTTTCTCTGGCAGCTCAGAGCCTGAAGCCTGCTTCAGATTCTGTGTCTCCCTTTCACTGTGCCCTTCCCCATTCATACTCTTCCTCTCTCTAAAAAAATATACATTAAAAAATTTTTTTTAAAAAAGGAAAGTTTGATAGCCACTCTCACATACCACAGGCAGGAATGGGAAATAGGCCTAGATTTCCTGAGGACAATTTGGCAATATGCAACAAGAGCTTTTAAAATGTGCTTATTCATTGATGCAGCAATTCCTCAAAGAAGTTTAGTACAGAGAGAGATTAAGATGTACGAGGTTCACCTGCAGTGATGTGCAACACAACACTAATGACAACAATAACAAATAATCACAAAAACTTGGAAGAACCCAAACAATGAGTGAATTAGATAATCTTCAGCTTCTGGCACAAAATGGTAGACTGAGAATTTATGTTTAGGTCTTCTTCCTTCATAATTATTGAAAAAGAGTAGTATAAATTGGTAACAGTAAGGAGCACCATACTGGGAGAAGAGTCGCTGAATGGATGAAAAAATTTAACAAATCTATCATCAGAGTCTAACCAGAGAAATAGGACGTAAATAATAAGAGATTTATGGCAAAGGATTGGCTTCCATGACTGTTGTGTTTCATCAGGCACGTTCAAAATCTTCAGTCGAGGCTCAAGAAGGGCAGACTAGATCTCAGGGATGACCTGAAGCAGGTGTCAACAGGTGGATTAGATCCTTTCTCAAGGAAGCCTCAACTGTGCCTTAAAGTCTTTGACTAATTGGATCAGACCCACCCAGATTATCTAGGATAATCTCCCTAATTTAAAATCAACTGATTGGGGACTTTTAATGTCACCTACAAATACCTTCATAGCAGCTGCTAGATTAGCCGATGATTGAATAACTGGGTACTCTAGCCTCACCAAATTGATACATACAACTATGACTCTAGAAGATAGAAAATGGATGGAAGAATGTATCTGATAAATGAGAGAAGAAAGGTCCCAGCATATATAATACACGGATGGGGCTGAGCTTGACTAAACCCCAGAGACGGGTTTTAGGGGAGACTGGGAAGTGAGGCAGAAGAGTGGGCATTTACTAAAGGTCAGCTGACCTCCTCTCTTCTTTCTTCCTTGGACTGTCACATGATAGCATAAAACTAACCGCTAAACCAGAGCAAAAAATTCAGAGCATTTTTCTCTATGGAAGCAGAACTAATATATAGGAGGAATTAAGGTAGCCAATGTGGGTGCTGGCAGATGTGAGTGAGGCCTGCCTCATTCAGCATTTAGACGAGGTCGCTAGCCTGACAGTGAGCACAGGATCTGGTCACACGAAATCGAAACAATGAACAAGTGTGGTCCACACACACAGATGCAGCTTTCCGGCAGCCACTCTATTTTCTCATCCTTAACTATCAGTGGCCCCCCAGAATCTTCACACACTTGAAGAGGAATGCGGCTTTTTTTTCTTAAAGAGCACATAGAAAAACTTCCCCAGAACAAAACAGAAAATTCAAGAATTAGAAGATAACTTATGATAATATAATTATTAAATTCAGAAGGATTTGAGAAGATAATACAATTCATAAAACAAGAACAACATGCAGTGAACAAAAGTGACCAAAAAATCCTAAGATCTTAGGATATATATGTAATATATATACCATATATCCAAAAGCAAGAAAATTTTAAGTGGGAAAATATGAAATCAAATATTACAAAGTTATTAAAATCTATCTGTGCACGTGAACATATCACAATTAAAAGTTCCACCAAACGAAAAGAGAAAGTATAACAGGAGAAACTAAAGACATTGCAAGAAAATTTGAGAGCTAATGGGAGGCAAGATTCTTCCAGTTGTAAGTTTTTATTGAGTGTTGAATAGGATGAAGGTGATAACACCCACAGTTAGACAGTTTAGAGGACAAGAGTAAGAAAAAAATCCTCAAAGTTCCCAGATAGAGAGGAAGTTTTAAAACTACAAATAACTTCTGAAGGAGGTCTCATCAGCGACAATGCATGCTTGAAGACAATGGTACCTTGTCTTTAAACTAAAACTATAACAGAAAATGGTTTTGATCCCAGAATCCTACTACCTAATGGTAAGGAGGAGGGTGAATTGATGGGTTATTTTATTTGTTTTTGGAGCATTTTTAAATTGTTTTATATTACTCTGGTATTCTCCAAAGACTGATATGTTTTCAATTTTTTTAAGCATGAAATGAGAGAAACAAACACAAAAGACCATATGTAGTGTAATCAGTGCTTAGCAGTGCAAGTTTGTTACATAATTCCTTTAAAATACTTTATTTCTACTGAGCAGTGGGCTAAGATTTCATTAGCCTTTTTGGTGACAGTAGTTTTTGCTGAATCCTATTGAATGCACTGGCAACCAAGGCCCCTAAACTATTTTTCATTTGTATGTCCCTAAGGCATATCCCCCTTGCTCAGGACCTCAGCATTTATTTCTTAGTTGTTTGTTTGTAGCGATGTCCAAAGATTTGCATTATCCCTTTTCAATTTTTTTTTAAAATGCTGGTAGTCCATCATGTACATTGTCAACATTTTTGTGGATGCTGATTTTTATCTTAATATATGAAACCTAAACTAATAAATCTGTTAGTCCTAAAGCAAAAACAGCTTAAATCCTTTGCTTGTCATCTTACTGTATCTGGGTCTGTGTAGGAGAGGAGGAAAAATTACCCACTGTAAGGAAGAAGAGGCCTTAATTCCCCCTGGCTCCAAAGGGACTGCTTGTCTCCCAGGAAAAGGTCATTTGCAAAATTGTTTCCTTTTGGCCCAAAATAGATGACACACTTCCCCTGGAGCGAATGATTCACTCTCGTTTCATCGGATTTAATCATTAGGCTAGATAATGACTTAATGAGTGTAAACTCCTTACTCCTATGAGGCAAGGACATTGGGACATCCGGGTCTCATTCGGTTCACCCAAAGGGAACAGTGGAGCTCTCGGAAATTCACATCTTGCAATGACCTGGTCACAATTTAAGGGTGAGTGGTTTAGCCACAGAGTTGTTTTGATTATCATGATAAGCAGAACAATTGTATTTTAGCTGATTTTCGGGAAGAAGAAATGTGTTGGATAGTAATCATGTATTTTAAATAGTTGGGTTGATCTATCAATCAAAATTACCATCTAACAAAAGAAGTACTATACTTCCCAAAGTCATAACATTTCTATCATGACAACTGGCATGGTGTATTATTAAAACCAGCCTTTCACTTTGTTTTCACTCCTTCTAAGACACTGCACAATTTGAGACAGGTGAAATGTTAATTACTGGTCTGAAGATGTAGAGAATGACTAATCAAATAATGTGGTAGCTCATTGAGATTCTGCCTTATGTATAGACAAATCTTAATGATGGTATTTAAGAGTAAAAATAGAAGAGGCTGATTTTAAATAACTATTGAAAGTGGTTAAATATACATATTTAACTTGCCTTTGACCTTTTTTTTATGGGCACAAAAATAAAATTTAACGCTATGGAACTCACAAAGCTGGGAAGAAAAGGCAATCAAAATTTAATACTCAGAGCTCTTTACTGGATCCTGGGCACTTGGACTTAAAACAGTATCCCCCATGCTCTGTCTCTCTCTGTCTCAAAAATGAATAAACACTAAAAAATTTTAGAAAAACAGTATTCCCATGACCAAACTATTTATCACTGAATGAAGGGGACAAGAAAGATGCAAGAATTTCTGATAAGCAAAGGGCAGTGGAAAAACAACACACAGCACAGACAATGGATGTAAGGACAGAGGCTGGATCAAGGTGATCATTGGACTTCACAGATGGATGGAGACAGGGTGTGAAGAGGCAGAAGAGGAGAGGACCAGCAAGTATGGCTGTGCAAATGTCTATGGGATTAAATAGTGAAGTCAGTTAAAGGCAATTTTGATTGTCCTGTTTTAGTTGTGGGGAAGAACTGTAGATGTAGAAAACACCATTAAAGAACATGTAATCTATTCCTCTTAAGTCAAAATGGTCTGCACTCATTCCAGTAAGATAATACAAAAGCAATCTGATGTATCTACATCAATTTCTCTGCCTTTCAGACAAGCCATTCTGGTGGTTCCATGTTTAAAGTGGCCCTCTGGGGAAGAGTATTTCTGGGCAGTTCATTGGCACTTTTTAAAGGAAGTACTCAGGGGCATCTGGGTGGCTCAGCCAGTTGAGCCTCCGACTTTGTCTCACTTGGGTTCAGGTCATGATCATATGGTTCGGGAATTCAAGCTCTGCATCAGGCTCTGCAATGACAACATGGAGTCTGCTTCCAACCCTCTGTCTCCCTCTGTCTCTGTGCCTCCCCCCTCAAAATAAACCAACATGTAAAGAAATCTTAAAGAGAATAGTGAGTACTTAATGAACACCCAATTCAGTATGCAAATAAGCCAAATCAATATTTATCAATAGAACTTATCCCTATCTTACTTCTAAAGTTTAGGTGCTCCTGGGGTGCCATGATGACTGCCCACTCTCTGTCTGCTGATACCACCTTGGGCATCAGCATAGCTATAACAAACCTTCTGCCCATGTCTCTATTAAAAACGTACAAAACAAATCACTTGCTTCTATATACAGAAAGAAGAAATGCTGAAGGGTTCAATCTTTTCATTTCAGAACATGTCCAAGAGAAATAGAACTACTACAATTGGATATCTTTAAAGAGTTTTTAAATATCCACCATGAAATACCATGAGTATTCAATTTCACAAGGTACATTAGCTACACCTGGAGCAAAGGGAGTGAAAAAGGAAGGTGTAAGTGACCTGCACAAGTCAATTAAATTCTGTGAGCCTCAGTTTCCAGAGCAGGAATAATATACTTATAAGCTTTTTTAAACTATAAAAGTTAATAAAGCATTAGGTGCTATCATTCTTGTTATTTTCTGCTCTGTAACTTTGATCTAGACCATCCAGCAAGTCTAAGACTTCTTTGTCTAGTAATATGATTGAAATATAGGATCTTCAAGACCTAGTCTCTTATGGGCTTAAAATAGTCATGTATATTGGACATATTTGCTCTCCAAATTGCTCCTATTAATGATAAAATCAAATTCTAATACTGGGCATAACCTCTGTTATCAGGAAGAGTTTCTGCTTCCAAATAGCAAACCATGTGTATCTATGAGATGGCGTCCACTAAAGGCCAACTTTTCTAAATGATCTATTGACATTGGCGTTGCCCATCAATTGATGCTTTTATTTAAGCTTGCTTAAGAACTGTATTTAACAAATGGCACTGAGAGCTTCCAGTGTCAACCTGTGAGGCAGCTCTGCTCATCTGCATCTGTTAAGGTTGTAAGAAGAGTAACCAACCTGTCATTTTCTGATGCATCCTAATTAAAAATAGAAAATGAAAATAATGTTATGCTCTCATCAGCAGCACTTAGCCTGATTGAGCGCTTGCCTTTTGTTCAACATAAAATTGCTGCAAATATTTTCATATGTCTAAAGTGGGGATAACAAAGAAAATGCAGCGAACTCACAGGCATTGATGTTACCACTACTTCCTGGCAATCACTCTATTCTGCTTGTTTGCTGGATTCGTTGGGATTACTGATTTCACCAACACTTAACAAAGGATACCAGATACCTTCTGTTACAAAAGAACTTGTCTTAAGCATGCTGGGATTAGTCATTGCCCTCCAAAAATAGTTCCAAGTAGGCACTTCTGATTAGCGCCCAATATTTCCGGCAACTCTGCAACCTGACCCAGAGCCAGTAGAGATTGTATCAGCTGACATCAAGCCCTGTCTTCAGTCAGCATTCTACAGGTCAGATGGGATTCTGCTCCCGAAATTCTCCAGAATAAATACCGACTGGGGACGTCTTGTGGTTCTCCATACACAATCTGGATCTAATCTGGATAGTTTATAGGATTCATTCCTTAATTAGCTTGCTGAGGGCACACATTACCTGTTAGATCAGTTAGGTCGGTGTGCATACCTCAAGTGGGAAGATGATTATAGATTAATAAATTATAATTTGACCAAGAGCAAAGGCCAGAAATTAAAAGTATTGAATCAATCTGGAAGCAATATGTCTCACATTCTATAGGTTTCTCTCCCGCTGAGAGCTCCCGGGCCAGGGCTGCAGAGCAGGGTGCATAAGTTAGGCCACCTGAAGAGTTAGCTTCTTGGGGCTTAGCAGAAGGAGTGCCAGGTATGAAGGAGGAGAGTGGAAACTACAGAAACTGGGACACTAGCCACAGAGAGATATGAGTCAGGGCACTAGAAGAGCAAGAAATTCCCTCAAGTTTCTAAATGTCTGCGCCTGAAAATAAGCTTCGTAGGAAACCTGGGGTCTCTATGAGGGGTGAGAAGGGTCCAAGCGGCCCGGGGTCCCTTGGGTGTGCTATCTGGTCTCTTCTCAGAAACGATGCAAAAAAACTTTTTAGAGATTCTGCTAGGGCATTTTAAAACTTAAGCTTTAGTTTTAAGAGAAATTTTAGGTTCACAAAAAAAATTGAGCAGAAAGTACAGAAATTCCCCACATGCCCCTGGCCCTGCCATGCAACCAGCCTCCTTCACCATCAACATCCCCCACCAGTGTGGTGCATTCATGACGACCAGTGCCCCTACACTGATGTGGCATTACACCCACGTCCATAGTTTATGTTAGAGTTCACTCGTGATGCTGCACATTCTCTGAGTTTGGATGAATGCACTGGTGTCACACACCCACCATTACTGTGTCAGACAGAAGAGCCTCACTGCCCCCAAAACTCTCTGTGCTCTGCCTATTCATCGTTCCTTTTCCCTTATCTTTGGGACTTTTAAAAGTGTAAGAAGAATAACTTTTAGAAGGGTAAGAGCAGCCAAAAGAATGATCCAGCTGAACTCTTCTGTTAATGGGATTTTTAGTCAGATTCTCCCACGTGATGCCATCCATGGAACGCGGTGCCTTGCTGAGGGTGTCCGCATCAGGTATTACATAAGGACGCCACAAAACGACATGGGAAGCTCACTGGGCCATTCTAGCCTGTCAGTTCTCTACCCTTACATCCGGACGTCGATGGCCTTTCCACAGGCCCACACGTGATGGGCAAAGGCAGGTGGCTTCTGGCTCAAGACTCTGAATGCTGCTGTGACTCATGTCCTCAGGAGCTGCTGTGTTCATCCTGTCCCCAAAGCGCGTCCCTGCCTGTCGTGCTGAGAAACCTAACAGGCAGACACAAAAAGCAGCCTGCTCAGACTCCAGCAATTCATCCAGGCCTCTCCCTGTATCCACAGTCCTGGCACTCCACACACCTGCAGGGTGACCCAGGTCTCACTGAATGCTCAGTTATGGGACTCATCATCAAACTCTTGCTTATTTCACCACAAGGACGATGACAAGGACAAATATTTCTCACTGGTCCTCCCCCTCTTTTCTCCATCCCTCCTAGATATCTGGCTTGTTCTCAACTTTCAGTTTGCCAAGCCTCGCCTCATCTAGGAGTCTTTTCTTCTGCAATCACCCATTGATTCCTTTCTTTGCAGCACTCCCCGCAAAATACCATCTCAAATTGTCTTTTTTATTCTTTAAAAATAAGGAGACTGAGTTCTTTTCAATATATCCATCCCCTAAGAGCAGAAAGGAAATAAGTGTGGTCTCTTTGCCCAGGATCAGATGCACAGAAAATGAGCAGGCAGTTCCTGGAAGCTATGTTTGGGGTCATGCATTACCCTCTAAGATGGACTAAGGAGCAGACAGAGCTGTTAGTCGCCTGGGTCTTCGAACAAAAAGGCATGGAAAAAGAAACCTCTGGCAGCTGAGACATCACTGTGAATGGAACAGCAAGGAATCTGCATTTTCAAGTCTCCCCATGGCATCGTGATGCATCCAGCCAGGCCCGGGCCCCAGAGCTGACACGCGGGCTCCCGCGGCAGGCTGGCAGTGGTCCATGTTGGCTGGACCTCCTTCTGGTTTCTACATATGTACACCAGGAACCAGACACATTGGTATTTTCTTCTTGGCACTGCATGTGCCCAGCTCATACAGGGATGCCCTGACAGTCCTAGAGCTCATGCACGTGTAGGAAGAATGTAGGAAGCTTCCAAGATTTATTTATTTCCCTCTCTTCTTTTATTCCCCCATATAGAGCCATGCTAAGCATGCAGTGAAAAACAAAGGAAAAGTGTTCAACCTCAGTCCTCTGAATGAAAAGAAGTCAATCGTGAACCATCTCGGCCTTGTATTGACCATCTCAGGCCTTGTAATGATCTAAGTGAAGAACTGGAGTTCGTGAGGTTTGCTGGTGGCATCACCAGCATCAGTCAATAAGAGTTGCAAAGGAGTAAGGGCGTTCTGGATGGGCTTTAAAGTTAGCAAATCTAATGAAATGTCTGCTGGGGATATTGGATTTGGGAACCTTTCAACCAGCCTTCCGGAAAACACTAAGTGCGGGTGTCAGAGTTCAAGAAAACAACAGCCGGAAATCATTTTGGGACTCTTGTGTACATGTTCACCACTTCACAGTATGTTTGTGGAAAATGAATAAACATCACACTTAGAAGCCACTTTACTTTTTTGTCATAATTATCTGAGTGCAGCTAATGACTTCAGATTAGATTTTTGCAAAACCTGAGACCATATGAAAGTCTGGACCTCGTATTTTAGCGTGTGATGTGGAATTTTTTCTATGAGTATTAGGACTTTCCAAGGCATGGGTGGTCCAATTTGAAAAGGCACCATTCTCTTGCCCTCACCTCGATCAGGCTAACTGTCTCAATGAGGAAGGGCAGCAAAATACTGATGCATGATAGCAACATTATTCAATTTGCTTAACACATCCTTCACTTACTTTCTCAACACCATTTTTGCTATCCTCTGGCTTCCCCTTCCTTGTTTGGTCCCTTCATACACATGGGTCAGGCTTTTACTTAACTAAGCAGACCTTATACACAGCCTGGAGCCTAACTCTCTCCAGAGAGATGTGTGTCCCCAGGGGGAGAATAGCCCAGTGGTGAGGGATCCACGGATCCTGGGCAGACCATACCAGCTCAGCTGGACAAATGTGATTGTTCCTTTCAACTCCTCTGTGGAGCAGATTTCTGGCACAACACATTATGGGAGAAAATGCAAAATGATTACCTAAAATGAAGGACAAGGGAAGAGAAAGACAGTGTTAGTAGATGTTTTTCAGTTGCTGATAGGATGGAGGAAAGGATAGGAGAGAAAATGACTTGGCTGCTCCTTCGCCCATTCCTAAATACCACCTCCCCCGCTGCCGCACCCCCCACAGCATCTCCCTCTATGTTCTCTCTCGAACTCACACACACAAGCACGCATGCACATGACTACCGTTTTTTTTTTCAGTGTAGGAATTGTGTCTTACTCATCTTTGTATCCCTGGAGCCTTTCCCATTGGTAAGTGCTATGGATTAAACGTTTGTGTTTCACTCAAATTCCTGTGTTGAAGCCCTAATCTTCAATGCGATGGTATTTAGAAGAGAGGCTTTGGGGAGGTAATGAGGCCATGAGTGGTAAGCCCTCAAGAATGGAATTAGTGCCCTTGTAAGAAGTGACAGAAGAAAGATGATTTCATGGAAGGATACAGCAAGAAGGTGGCTATCTGTCAAATAGGAAGAGGGTCCTCACCCGAAACCTGCCCATGCTGGAGAAGGATCTGAGAGTTCCAGCCTCCGGAATTGTAAGGAATAAGTGTTTATTGTTTGAGCTGCCCTGTCTCTGGGATTTGTTAGAGCAGCCTGAGTTAGCAGTGTAAGCAATCAACAAATGTCAAATAGATTACTCAAAGTGAGGCATTTTGAGATACTGTTTAATTTTAATATCTCCGTAAGGTGGTAAATTGAAATAGAAAGCACCATCTTCCTTATTATGATTCCCATTTTGTAGCTTGGAAAAGATGTAAAGAACATATTTTATAATTCAAACAAAAGACTCTGACCAGCAGAGCCCTATTTGGACTTGCGTCTTTAGTCCCCATCTTCAACTGCAACTCCGTGCTGCTCCTCAGTCACTTGGAGAGGTAAGGGAAGGACGCAGCTGAAATAGTGCTGTTGCATGTAAATAATCAGATGGTGGTATTAACGTCTATTGCAATGACTGTTATTCTAATTTTCCTGTCATGTGTAATTAGCCTGCTCAATATATAATTCAAGATTTGGAAAATGGCTAAAAAGACAGCCAAAGGAAATAGGATGAAGTATTAAGCAATGCCATTTAATAGTCAATTTAGAAATGAAAGCATAGGGCAGGCCCCAGCCTTGAACTGGGCACACTAACTTGGGGGTGTGGCTCAGCAGCCTTGTAGACAAAGGTAGCAGGCTCTGGGTCACCTCTGAGCCCCACAACCACCAGTGAGATATTCTGAGCACAGTCTACCCAGAGATGGCTGCTTCAGGTGCCAGAGACCAAAATGATAAAGCTGGACCACTTGAGCCATGGTCTTTCTCAGGTAAACATAAGTGACAGTGGACATTCTCTCTGTAAGCAAATGCACAGATAAGGCAGATAACTCCTCCTTCATTTGTAAGTCAACAAATGTTTATTCAATACCCACTAAGCCAGACATGGTCCGGATCCCCAGCCTCCTCTTGCCATGAAGAAAATCTAGCTGACCCACTGCATTGGGGTGCATATCATCACCTCTGCCTTTTGCCAGGAGGAGGCAAATCCAAGAGAAATGCCTCTCGAGCAGAGATGAGGGCCTTATGGAGGATTCTGGATGGAAGCTGAATCTCCTGCTGCCCCAGGAAGCCAGGCCTAGATGGATTGTTTCTGGCCTTGAAGATCAAATGGGAGATATCCCAGAGTGAATTTAGGCAGGTGGACCTGGGTGAACTATGTCAGTATCAGAACAGAACATTTTTCTCAGACTTCTCAATGATTCCATACCTACCTTGACCCTTCTTTTGCTAGTCTTACCAACAAAAATGTACCTTCTGTCCTAAGTCTGTCCTACTTCTGAACCCACGTATGTGTAACCTGCCCCTTTTCACGGGAGGTCAGCAACCTGTGTTCCATGTTCAGCTTTGGCATCTTTCCTAGACCTTGACCAGCCACTGGCCAGCAATTCCAGCCTGATCTGTCTCCCCACCATCGACTGCATGCCAGTTCAGCCCGAATGACCCACAGTTCTCAGAACATGGCCAGCCAGAACACCCACCAGCCATACAATTATGTGGTGAAAATAAAATAGACACTCTTATGATGCATAATGCATAAATGCCTAAAAATATGTCTAATTTATTGATAAAAATAATCTCATAAAATAATAAATAATAAGCATTTTAACATGGAGATGAATCCTTTTTGTGTGGGAAATATATAAATTTATTAAGAAATTCTATGTAGGAAAATACAGCGTGAGCCATTATGACATGGTGGTTCTCATCTTTGCTTGTCTTCAATCTGGCTTTTGCCACTTAGTATCCTTCTATGAACCTCTTAGTTTCTACTTTGCACACATATTTTTTTTCTCCTAACTTCTTTTTTAAAATTTTTAAAAATGTTTTGTTTATTTTTGAGAGAGAGAGAGAGAGACAGCATGAGCAGGGAGGGTCAGAGAGAGGGAGACAAAGAATCTGAAGACAGGCTCCAGGCTCTGAGCTAGCTGTCAGCACAGAGCCAGACACGGGGCTCAAACCCACGAACCATGGGATCATGACCTGAGCCAAAGTCGGATGCTTAACTGACTGAGCCACCCAGGCGCCCCTTTTTCTCCTAACTTCTAAGGATATCTTCTTATTAAGCCACCATCCAAAGAATCAGTTAAGCGCCTGCATATCCATAGGACTTTTCCAGGGGCTGACTTCCTATATATTTTCTATTTTTGTGTGATTGCATGTCTCATTTCAGACTTTCTTTGTGTATCCCAATATATTTTGTGCCACACTCTCTCTTTGGGTTATTCTTTATATCTCCATGTTTATTTGTTTCTCTACTGCGATTCTATAATCCTGATTGTGAGTAACCTGAATTGTTTTATAATTTCTGGTACAACTTCTATCAAGAATGACATCGAATTTAATTGTAATAGATCAAGTAGATCAATTAGTATCCAATCAGTGAAGTTAAGATTTCTTGTTATGATCCTCTGCCCCTATCAAATTTAAAACATGCGAGTTGTGTAGGACTCTAGTTTTCTGGGATAACAGATGAGTTACTCCATTATAGGATATTTTCCCAAAGATATAGAAGCTAGGAATGAAATGGTTTGATTTCATCTCTTGTCAATTTTGTGAACTGGTCCTGATTTTTTTCACTTCACACAGTGACCTATAGATTGGTGATCATGTAAGGTCTTCCTAGACTCATGAAAAATGACTAGATTGAACTGAATTGAACTAAGGTGAATGGTAGAGAGAATTAAATAGAGTTTTAGGGTATGAACACTAATGAACACTGAGAGACACAGATTCATCTTTCTTGACACCGGTATCTATATAGATACTTCCTGGTGTGATAGCCTCATAAGAACTTGGAACTACAATAAAGCAAGGGAACCGATGGATTGGGCATCACTTGATGATTTAGGGCTATGGAATTTTAAGTTTCATGCTGATAGGCTCTGTTAGATTGGAATTGCATATGCTGAACTCAATGAGATATCAGGCTCACCCAGGCAAAACCATACGGTCTCTGTGATTCCAGGGTAAGGATTGAGGGATGGTGTTGTGTAGACAGACAGTAAAAGAATGAACTGGCACCCATGACTGCACCTTAATGCTTTGGGGATATCGGATAGCCATTTTTTGGAGTAAGGAGTACTGGCTTACCATCCAAATCAATCAAGATGACTCCATTTTGTATGTTGATAAGCAACTATTGGATAGCTTCCAAATGTCTCCCACAGTGTCCTGACATTCTTTAGCCAAGAAAGCCTTTCCAGGAATCTGACACAAATTCAGGTTCTATGACATCTTCTCCCTCCTTGTACACCCAGTGCATTTAAAGGATTCAGTAGGTGTGATTCTTTCATTCAAACAATACAATAGAAATGTAAGTGATTCTACAGGGAGGAAAAAACAGAAATAGGAATCAAGGCCTGTGCAAACTGAATCAAATGAGATTTTTAAAAACAGTAAATCTTCAAAGCTTATTTTCAGAAGAAATTGTCTTCAAAATGACTCCTACCAAGTAACATAAAATGAAAATCCATTTGAGGATATAAAAAGGATGCTTCAGTTTTCCTTGTTCGGTGCCACAACTTTACTATTGTGAAATGTCATCTTTTCTGTGCTAAATTTTATTGGCCTTTTTTTGGTGTGATGTTAATGGGATATTTTCAAAATTCCACATCTGTCCTAAGCTACAAAGAAGCATTTATAACCATAAGCTTGTAGGCTTGCTTGTTGTAAGAGTTTTAAATATGGACTCTAAATATTCTACATCTTTCAAAACCATTGATTGCCATTGATCAAATAGGACTAAACTGCTTTTGAGTCTCTTTGGATCCCTTGCATAAATACATATTGAGGGACTGTTTTAAATGTCCATTAGATCTTAACGTTTCTCTTTAGAGCCATTACCATCTATCATATGACTGTAAATATAGATTCAGGGATGTTTAAAACACACATTATTTACCTGGCAAGGCTTAACGGCTCCAAAAGATGCATTAGAGTCCATTTATAACTCCTCTCCAAGAATAGATCCTGAACACCTCCCATATATGAATTTTATTTTATACCAAGGGAGGAGATAATGCCACTGAGTAATTTATCCAATGTTTTAAATAAAATATATTTTCCAGGGTATGTGCTTTCAAGAATTTTGTGACTCTTTGTAAAAATAATATTCTGAGTGGTGTTTTGTAGAAGCAACCAGCCATGGTTTTATCAAAAATATTTTTTTCTTTTAATAGTGCTTCAAAAGAAAAATGAAAATTCTTTACCTTTATTTTGTCCTTAATTAAACCTTTAAAAAATTTTTAATTGAAGAATAGTTGGTATCAGATATTGTATTAGTTTCAGGTGTACAATACAGTGCTTTGTTATATATATGACAAAATGTCACCATAATTAAACTAGGTATCATTTTTCAACATACAAATTATTGCAATGCTATTGTAATATAATTTAAGATTATAAGTATTCATAATTATAATTAGTATTATTTATAATTAAAGCATATTGTATTATATTCCCTATGCTGTACATTACACCCCTATATCTTATTAATTTTATAACTGGAAGATTATAATCCCCTTTACCTATTTTGTCCAAACACCCCGCACCCCTTGCACTGGCAACTATCAGTTTGTTCTCTGTATCTATGAATCTCTTTCTGTTTTGTTCTGTTTTGTCTTTTAAATTCCTTATATAAGTGAAATCATATGGCATTTGTCTTTGTCTGACTTATTTCACTTAGCATAATACCCTCTAGGTCTGTCCATGTTGTCACAACTGGCAAGATTCCATCCCTTTCTATGATAGAGTCATATTACATTGTGTATGTAGTACATATACTTTATCTATCTATTCATCTCTTGATGGACACTTGCGTTACTTCCATATCTCAGCTATTGAAAATTATGCTGAGATGAACATAGGGCGTAAATATCTTTTTGGATTAGTATTTTTGTTTTCTTTGGATAAATAGCTAGAAGTTGAATTGCTGGATTGTATGTTAATTCTATTTTTAATTTTTTGAGGAACTTCCATACTGTTTTTCATAGGGGCTGCACCAATTTACTCTCCGTCTTGAGAGTGAACATGATTAGATTTCTATGTTTTATTAACATTTGTTGTTTTGAAACTTATCTACATTATGGTTAAAATAAGTATTTCAGAAGACCTGGTGATGAACATTGTGATTACTGGGAGAAGACAAAGAGCCTAGAGACCGTCACCATATGTATGGAAACTTGGTAGGCAGGGCAGCATATAAACCAGTGGGGGAAGAATTGGGCTAGTCAGGAAGTGATACTGGGATAATTGATTACCTCTGAGGACAAAATTAGACCCTTACCTTAGAGTGGGGTCTAAATAGCTCCTTTGAGAATTAAAAAATTAAATGTGACAATGAAAAATATTAAAAGTTTTAGAAGAAAATAGAGACTATTTTATGATCACTGGGTAGGGAGAGATTTAAGGTAGAAAACCCCACAAAGTTAAAAGGAAAATACACGTAAATAAGGCTATATATTTAAATATGTAACATCTCTATAAAACTGTGTACTAAATGAAAAGACAATCTAGAAAAAGATATTTGTAATGTATATTACAATGGAGTATTAAAATCCTGAGTATACAGATAACTTCCACATATCACCAAGGAAAAACAAATAACAATTGAAGATTGAGTAAAGGGTAGGAGTAGAATAATCATAAAAGAAGAAATGCAGCAAACATATGAAAAGTCACTTTCTCTTCTAGAATGATCAGGTGAAGGCAGAATAATGCAAAGCAACACGATTTTACCTCATCAAGCATGCAGACTTGAAAATGTTTGAGAATGCCAAGAGTTGGAGAGATTGTGAGGCCACAGGAACACGCTTGCGTTGCTGGTGGGAATTTTAATTGGCATCACTGACTTCACTGTATGAATAACATTGAAGGTGTGCATTCCCAACTCAAGCAACCCACTGTTAGTTAGCCCAAAACAACCTTTGCACATCTGTATCAATACACAAGGAGATAGCAAAGGATACTCTTAATTATTTATAAATAGTGATAATCTGGAAAGAGTCCAACCATTAATTGGAAGGATTAGTAAATAAATTGTGGAGCAGTCATTAAATAGAAACAACATTTTGCTAAATATACTAATGGCAAAAACAAACAGCTACATATGTCAACATGAATAAATTTAAAAGAAAGAATGTTGAAAGAAAAAAATGGCAAACTGGTAATTTAAAGTTTAAAATCTTGCAAAATAATATTTAAGTGCTTTGGATTTGTATACATGAAGGGGAAAACAAAACATTCAAGTGGATGAAACACCAAAGCTAGTCTTTAACTCCAGGGAGATTTTTTTCTTTTCAGCATTTTTCAAATTAGAAAAAAAATAATCTGGAGCATATATGGGAAAAAGGTAAATTTGATAAAGTTGGGTGTATTTGAATGTTAAGTATGTCATTTTCCTATCTTTGTTAAATTCTTGAAATATTTCCAATTTAAAATAACTACACAACAGTTTCCTTCCTGACTCCCTTCCATTCCTTGTGCCATTTCCCAGAGACAACCCTTATTAACCACCTGTTTCTTCTAGCAGTAAATGCTCTGTCTTTATTTATGGTAGAAATCCATCTAATTGAAACATTATCTGTTTCTCATGATGAAAGTGAATGATTACATTCACTTATACTACTTCCTACCCTCCCTCCACATGTTTTAAACATAGTTGTATTAAGATTTTTAGTTCCCTTTCCCTTATTGGTTGTATTGACTTTTAGGAAACATGATATACTTAAATCTTAATTTCTTGTTCTATCAATTACAGATAGTGTTTCCTGCTCCTGTACTTCCTGAAATGGGCTCTGCTTACTGTTTTCCTCCCCTTCCACCTCTGAGACTTTTTCTTTAGTGCTTTTACATCATTCAGATTGATAACATCTGCATTCTGTTCTGTAATCATAATTAAATCTTTTGTGCTTTGTCTCTGAGCTAATTCTAAAAGATCACAATCAGTAAGGAATATTTATATTATTGTGATTATTTAAGGTGATTTAAAACAGATCTTAGCAGTGTTATTATGGTTTTATTACTTTTCTCATCACTTTTTGCTTTTTCTAGAAATTTTAATTGTTTTTATTTCTTGAAGTAGGTACCATTATTATTTTCTGAATCGTTCAAATATCCCATAGTATCAAGCATTCCATTTGAGAGGCTGATATTTTTTTAAATAGAAGTTAATCTGGACATAAAACTTAAATAGCCTGCTAGTCTACTAAGAGTACAATGTAAATTCTGTTTCTAGCAATAACCAAGAGGGTATATATAATTGATCAAGATTCACCACCAAATAGTCCTCCTATCACATGTCATTAACCACTTTCCACAAATATTTTAATTAATGCAAAATGCCAGCAATGATGTCTCTCTATCTGTCATGTATCTATCTAGTCTACCTATCTATCTGTGTAGTTTTATGTTGCTACATAAGAAACTACCATGAACTTAGCTAATCACTTTAGTTTTGAAATCTGGTTGACTTAGGTGGGTTCTCAGGGTCTCACAAGACCAAAGTTAAGGTGTTAGCCAGGCTTTGTGAAGCCTCTGAAAATGAATCTGCTTCCAAATTCATTCAGATGGCTTTAGGAATTAAGTCTCATTTTTTTTTTTTTTTGGCCTGTTGTCAGCCACCGGTTGCTGTATGCTCCTGGTGGCCACCAGTATTTCTGTTTCATGTGGCCCATTCCATCTTCAAATCTGACTTCTAAACTGCTGTCAGCTGAAGAAGGCTCTCTGCTTTGAAGAGCTCCTGTGATTAGATCAAACCCATCTGGGGCTTTACTTACATAGGCAATATTCCTTCTAAGCAGCACCTGGACTAGTGCTTGACTGAATAAACTGAATAAACACTTCTCAGTAGGAGAATGTTGGGGGTAGGGGCATCTTTAGAGTTTTGCCCACAACTCTGTTACCTTCCTTCCTCCACCTCTCTACCTATGTACCTACCTACCTGCCTACTTACCTAATCTAGTATCTGGCATCTACCTGGCCATCCATCTCTCTAAATATATGCCCATCTCTATGCCATTTTTTCCTGTTTTTGTCCCAGAAAGGACACAAGTTAGTAGTTGGACTTATAAAAGACAGCATGCAGTAAAAGTAAAGTGAAAAGGAAAAGAAACGCATAGGGAAAGATAGCAAATGCTCTTGACTCCTCCATTAGTGTAGGTAAGTGGGTCAAGTCAAGGAGCAAACATCAACCACAAAGGTAGTGAAGAACAACAGCCTGTAATGGAGGAATGCCTGGTATCATTTTCTTCTATCCTGGTGATCCAGCAGCACATCCAGAGTCTGAAGAGTGAGGCTCTGATGGGAAATTGAGTGGAAGCTGGGCATCACGAGAACCTCTGCCCTTTTTGTCCGGGATGCCAGTAAACATCAAGAAGTAATTTGTAAACAGTATACATCGATCCATTTTGGAACCCTTATATCTGAAAACAAGCAGCCAAGAAGTATACTTTTATAGAGTAGGGACACTTGTATGGCAGGACATATGATTCTGCTCTCCATCTGTATGAAGTGAGTCTCTGACAGTGCATACCAGGAACTATTGTTTGGTAGGCAAATGGGGAGCATATAAGCTCTTCTATAATTCGTAAATTATGCTCTCAGAGGGAACAGGTTCTGGGAAAAATAAACGCGTCTGGTCCCAAGTAAGTGTGAAGTACCATACTGCTATGCTTTTTCTGGTTTTTACATTTTTATTTATTTTTATTATTATTTCTAATACATTTTGGACGTGTACCACATACTATATGCTTTCATGTAGAGAATGGCATTCACTCCACACACCAGGCTTGGCGAGTGCATGTTCTCATTCCTGTTATGCAAAGGAATAGAAAAGAAAGAGATGCGGAAATGGAAATGGAAATGTAACATGTAATGCACGGTTGTTAGTTACTAAGTACTGCAAGGTGCCTTTCCGAGTTAATTTTATTTATTCTTCATAACTCCATTTCACAGGTGAGGAAATCAACACTCAAAAATGAGACAGAACTTGCCTGGTTGTCAAGCTATAGACTTGGTGCACTTGGACTTAACCTTGGCATGTGTCCTCAAGAACTTCTCTGACCGAGGGCAGTATGGGGATCCCAGAGAGGTGCTTTGGAAGTTCTATATATATAGGGGAAATTTTCATTTTTAATGTATCATACAGCTGTATATTTAAAACTATGATCAAAAATACAATACACTCAGTAGTGTGATATTTCAAATTTTGACACCCCAGGAGTCCCACATATGACTTGCCATGCCCTGAAAAATAAATATAATTTGTTTATGCTCCAATCAGGGTCCCCCGACTCAGGGTCCTCTCACTAGTCCTTGGCACGGCTCTGTTTCGAGCCTTTAATCCTGAGATTTCCTGAGTTCCGAGTCTGGGTCAGCAACCCAGCTACACTCACATAGCGCCTATTATAGGGATTTTAAATAATAGTTCATGTAATTAATTTCACTTAATGTCTATCATCGCTGCCAGATTCAGATTGTGTAAGGGTGACAAAGATAGTGTCTCGCCGCTGCATCTCTCGCAGTGACTTCCTGAATCTATAAATAAGTTCCAGGTTAAATCGCTTGTGTGCAGACCTCCGATCAAAGCTTTCCTTTTGCCTCTATTTAATTGAAGAGCGCCCTGAGATTGCAAGACATGCGGTCATGCTGTTAAGGACTGTCACCCGCTGTGACTCCTTTCCAGCACGAATCAAACGTTCCTTCTGTATAGTATGAAACCAACAACAATAACAACCAAAAAAAAAAAAAAAAACACAACAAAACAAAACAAAAAACGGAGGATGGCAAAAACCCGGATGTTGACTTCTGTAACTACCAATTTCAAATTTGGGGGTTCAAGAAAATAGCCATAGTGTTTGGTGATTGACTATACAACATAAAGATTATAAATTTGAAATGATGACATATATCTAGTTTCCTAAAATGCCTTTTTAATCTGTTTTATATAGAGAGGGTAGGATTTAATTTGAAACAATTAAATAAGTACGGATGTAACTTTTATGAAATAATGCTGGGCACAGCAGAGGCCCTAATTAAAATCTGTTAAAAGAGAATGAATGAATGGAGGAATGAATGAATGCTCTGTGGTGATAGGGACTGAATATTCGTGTACCCTCTAAAATTCACTGTCGAAACCCTACCCTCCCTAATGTGCTGATATTAGCAGATGGAGACTTTGAGGTCATTAGGGTAAGATGAGGCTGGGTGGGTGGAGCCCTCATGACTGGGATCCGTGCCCTTTGAAGGGTCAGGAGAGCTTACTTCCTCTCTGCGCCCTGGCACATAAGGTGTGTTGAGAAGGCAGCAGCCCGCAACCCAGACGCCCCACACCAGACCTAGCCATGTTGCCATCTGATGGTGGACTGATTCCCAAACTATAAGCAATAAATATTTCTGTGCTTTATACACCCTCCCCCACCCTGTCATAGTACTTTGTTATAGCAGCTCAAGCAAACTAAGACATGTGGTCAATGCCTACATCAGCCCTTGTAGCTACTGTTTTCCACATTATTCCTCCCTCACCATCCATGTTCCTCTTTTATTTTTTTATCCCCTTCTCTCTTCCCAGCTACTTTCCTTTAGTGATGAAGCTTTTTAAAGTTGGAGTAGAGGTGCATCTTTGTAAAGAAGCTTGTTCCTTTGGAAACAGCCTTCGGGCACCTAGGTGGCTCAGTAGATTAAGCATCCGACTTCAGCTCAGGTCATGATTTCATAGTTCATGGATTCGAGCCCTACGTCTGGCTCTGTGCTAACAGCTCAGAGCCTGGGGCCTGCTTCCAATTCTGTGTCTCCCTCTTTACCCTTCCCCTGTCTGCACTCTGTCTCTCTGTGTCTCTCAAAAATAAATAAATGTTAAAAAAAATTTTAATTACTGTTAAAAATAGCCTCGATGTATATACCAAGCAAATTTCCTCTACAAAATCTTTATTTTTTAAAAAATTTTTTGTGTCTTTATTTTATTTTGAGAGTCACAGACAGAGAGTGAGCAGGAGAAGGGTACAGAGAGAGGGAGACACAGAATCTGAAGTAGGCTCCAGGCTCTGAGCTGTCAGCACAGAACCCAATGTGGGGCTTGAACCCACAGACTGTGAGATCTTAACCTGAGCAGAAGTCGGATGCTCAACTGACTGAGCCACCCAGGTGCCCCAAAATCTTCATTTTTAAAAAGGTTTATTGATTTATTTTGAGAGAGAGAGAGTAAGCTCGGGAGGGGCAGAGAGAGAGGGAGGGAGAGAGAGGGAACCCCAAGCAGGCTCTGCGCCACAGCACAGAGCCTGATGTGGAGCTTGAACCCACAAACCATGAGATCATGACCTGAGCTGAAATCAAGAGTCAGACACAAACCGAGCCACCCTGGTGCCTCTACAAAATCTTTACTAAAATGGCAACTAAGAAACTTCCATTTCAGGAAGCCAGAACAGGTGAGACTAGTGCTGCTTCTTGGTTTAAAAACAACAGACAGGCAACAGAGAGACTCTTTTCTTTTATGAGTTGTTTTTGGTAATATTTGTGTTTTGAGTTTTAAAATTATTAGGATTTTCATAAATATTTGAACCCTGTGGAAATAATCTCATCAACATCCTATTTCTAGATCTCTAAAGCAATTACAAGCTTGGAAGTGCTATTTTATTGTAATAAAAAGGAGAGTATTGGTGATAGGTGGTTTGTGGTTTATTAAAGCCAGCTTGCTTAGACTTTAAAATGAGTCATTGCCAGCAGAATTACTGTTTTACATTATGTGATCTGCACTCGGCTTTTTCAGTGAATCTTTCTACAGGCTTATGATGCTCTTACTTGCAGGACTAAAGAAAATGTAGTTCAATAATTTAGCACCTCTGCCATTACCTGTAACTGTGAATCTACCTTCCACAAAGTTGTCCTGCAGATTCTCTGAGTAAAGCCCAGAATAAGAAAACCCACAGACTCCGGGATGCCTGACAGCCCAGTCTCCTAACAGCCTCTGTCATCCTTCTTTCTCTGTCTGCTGGGGAACCCATGTCTGTCTCTCTCTCTCCTCTCTCTCTCTCTCTCTCTCTCTCTCTCTCTCTCTCTCTCTCTCTCTCTCCTCTCTCTCTCTCTCTCTCTGTCTCTCTCTCTCTGTCTCTCTGTCTCTCTGTCTCTCTCTCTGTCTCTCTCTGTCTCTCTCTCTCTGTCTCTCTCTCTCTCTCTCTCGGCTCAAGGGGGCGCTCTCCTGCACTTGCTGACCGGGAGATGGCAAATCTCTGGTGTGTGTTTTCACAGAACCAGATGCCAACATGTGGGTTTGGCTCACCTGTTTTTTCCCCATTCTTCTTTCTTTCTATCTTACTCTTTAGGTCCCCTGACATTCGAGGTAGTGATAGAAGAAGCCACTCAGCTTCTGGAAGCATCCTAAATATTCTCTTCCTCTAAATGCCCACAGTGTGACCCCGTTGTTACTCATGTGTACTTTCTCTAGAGTGTGTTTTGCTCTTGTATTTTTTATTGAAAAATAGATTACAAACTTCCCAAGGCCTAGGCTCTCTTCTTCCCTTTTGTATTACTCATAGTAGCTACTTGCTTATAATAGGTGGTAATGAAATACAGAAAGGAGAGCCTAACTCTGCAGGCTGCTTCTGCTTGGTCTGAAGAAGTTGCAGAAATAACCCCGGGGAATCAAGCTGGGAGAGGCCTGGGCATTCTCCTTCAATTCCTGGGTTTGGCACTAGCTTTCTTCTCCTCTTGGAGTTTATGGAGGTCAGGAAGAAAATGAATGAACAGAGCTTTTTAATGGCATGCTAGTAGTCTTCTGTGTTCTCTCAGGTTTCTTTTTAGGTGAGCTAGCATAGCTCCTTAATCATGGGTATCCTCACTGATTGAGCCTGTTTGCTTGTATTTCAACATCTTTTGCTGTTACCCTCATCCTGAAATGGTAAAAAAAAAAAAAGGCACCGTGTACGGTAAACGTAAATTCCTTCAATTGGTGAAAAGCAATATGGGAAGACAGATTTTTCTGCTTTGGTTTATAAGCCTCATGTCTTGCTTGATCTCTGCCTTGTAAGATGATGACATAATGTGCCTGGTAGTATTTTGAAGTTTGCTGCTCACTTAGGAAATAGGGTTTTATGTCATTCAGAGCGCACGTTTAAGGGTGTCATTAAAAGAACAATTCACATTAGCACATCTTCCTGTTCTCTCTTCATTGCGTATCTGTGTAAGAGCTCAGTGAAAGACTGTGTAATGATAACCACTGCGGGAACTGAAGGAAAATCATACAATTTGTACAAAGACACATGGGAAGCAGATAGCGGAGACCTAGAAACTGTGAATTAACAAGCAGACTCTGCAGCAAAGTTTTAAATTCTTCAAAACCCTCTCGTGCTGATTGCCTCTGTACTGAGGCTCATGATAATGCCTCTTGTTGAAGAACAAGGTGTTTATGGGTTTTTATGGTGCATATCACCTGAGTGCGAGGTGCTTAGACATATTATTTTAGAACAAGACACAGCATTTTTATATCTTTATCTACTTATGTCCTCATATTTGCCTCTGCGGGTGATTTGTGTTCCAGTCGGCGTCTTCGGGGATTAGCCACACATAAAGTGTTGTCTCTGAGGAAGATTTCTCCATCGCCAAATTAAACCACGCTAATTAGAATGTTAGCATAAATCACAATATTTGCCTAATAATAGTAATGTCTGAGAAATTTATATTCAAGGTGAATTTACAGACACATTCTCTTTATGGAAGAAAAAACACCTCAGGTACTGACTTACTAGGAACCACATGCTAATAATTATAATATGTTACACATTGACATGGGTTTCTCAAGTTCTCTCCATGCACTTCCACAGACATTACCTTAGTTGGCTTTCAGTATGAGGAGGATTGTTACATAGTCTACATTATCTTATCTGTGTCCTTGGAACCAGATAGATTTCTTTTTTTTTTCTAAAAATGTTTAACATTTATTCATTTTGGAGAGAGATAGAGTGTGAGTGGTGGAGGAGCAGAGAGAGAGGGAGACACAGGATTGGAAGCAGTCTCCAGGCTCTGAGCTGTCAGCACAGAGCCCAACGCAGGACTCGAACCCACGAGCAGTGAGATCATGACCTGAGCCGAAGTCAGATGCTTAACCGACTAAGCCACCCAGATGCCCCCAGATATATTTCCTAGACAAAAAGTTTGACTTGTAAAGATAGGGTTGGTCATATATCACTTATTATGTGACATCCAGGGAGGTACACAGAAGTCCTGTGGTCAAGCTCATTAATATTCATGAGTAGTCACACAAAATAAGCTAAGTAATAAAGTTAAAGACTCTCCTATCAGTTTAAATCAGGTTTTTCCAATAAATGATTTAGAGGGAAAATTGGTTTTCAGAGAGCAGGGATTTGGCATGTAAGTGCAGGATCATGAAGCTATACAAAATATATGTCAGTGACCCAGGTTTTCACTAACAAAAGCTAAAAATGTTCCATAGATGTTGCTTACCAATTTCTTATTAAAACACCAAAGTTGTCAATACCCTTTCCTGTCTTTTATAAAATTTTAATCATTCTACTTGGGCCTCCTGCCTTCTTTTTACATTCACATTTGTATTCTCAAGAATCTTTACCCTGGGATCATGACTCTTAAATTTCCCATTTTTAATTGTGAAAAGGATATAGGCTTTGGAGCCAGACAGGTCTAGATTTAATCCTTCTGTGACTGTCTGTAATATACTTGAACTCCTGATACCTCATTTTATTCACCTCTAAAGTGGGAATACTAATATTCATCTTGTAGGGTTTATGTGAGGATTCAATGTATGTATGTATAAAAGTACTTAGCCTGAAGGGGTTTGTGGCTAAGACAGCTAATTGTGCACCCGATTCCCTTGCTTCCTTGTTGCTGAGTTACAGAACCTTAATTTTGAGCTGCTGCATAGCCACTACACAGGATGACTACCTCTCCTGGCGTTTCTTGAAGCTGAGTATGTCTGTGATGCATAATCACTGCCAAGGAAGCGAAATGAAAGTAGAACTTCCGGATGAGACCTGCCAGGAAATCGGAGGAATCCGCGAGTGCACCCTTAGTTCTTTCCCCTTTGTTGCTTCCTGGAGCCTGTAATCCCTACAAGGTGCTCTAGCAGGCATCCCTGGACCACAATGGAGGACTCCCACCCCGCCTCCCCCTCCCCCGCCAGGAATGATGTCACAATGAGCAGAAGACACCAGGTGGCTTGGAGCAGCTCTGGGGAGTTGGCCTCCCAGCCCTGTACTGCCAACTTCTTGATTTCCTTTAGGAGACAGAGAAGCCAAACTCCATCTTGTTAGGCCACTGTTATTTTGGATATTCTGATGCTTACAGACAAGCTGGATTCTAACTGGCAGAGGTTTCATAAACGTTGGCTCTCCTGAGCTATCCTCACAACCTTCTTCTCATTGGTACCCACAAGTCTCTCTTTGCAGGTCTTCTTAACCTTCAGGCTGAGGCTTACTGGTTAATATCTATGGTATGTTCATAGCCCAGCTTTGGGCACCTCCTCCCCATTCCCTTTTCTGGCAGTGCCTTTTGCCTCTCCATGCTTCAACGTGATCTTGGCTTAACCAGCAGTCTGTTCTATAAGGCATTTTCCATGACATTTCTGTTTTATCCTACTTTCATTTCCTCCAGCCTCTTAAAGAGCTTTTTAATGGTCTCATCTTAAATCCCTTTAATTCCTGTTTTATGATTCTAAAACTCTTTTGATGTTTCATTGTGAAATATACTTTGTTAGCCTCCTCTTTTTGCCTCCTCTCTTCCAAGTTCTTCATCACATCTTTGCTGGCTTGCTTTCTTTTGTAGTCTTACTTTTCCATTTTAGAAAGAGTTGTCTCTCCATCGCTTTACTCTCCTCTTGGGATTAGACTGGCTTCTTCCCAGAAGGCAGTACAGTTTCCCAAACAAAGCTCATATATCCTTCACAACACTCTGGAGAGAGTAAAGCAATAAAACGTAATGTGCACATTATATTAACCATCATGTACACCTAAAACACACACAATAGAAGTATATTGGATGGGTACACAGAAGTGTAGAAAAAGTGAGCAAAATGCTCTGAGTAGATACTTATAAACTTTGATAGTGATTACTTATGTAGAGGCAAAGAGAGAAATGGGGTCTTTGGTTATGTCTATAACTTTTTAAGTACCTTTATTGGTGTATAATTAGCATACAATAAACTCTACACATACAAAGTATACAATATGATCAATTTTGACATATGTATGTACCGTGAAACCACAGTCAGGATAGTGAACATATCCACCATTCCCAAAATTCTCCTTATTCCCTTTTGTGATTCCTTCCGTTGGCTCCCCTTCTCACCCTCATCCAGGCAAACACTGATCTACATCTACTCTGTGCCTAGAGATTAGTTTCCATTTTTGAGAATGTCAGGCAAATGAAATCATAAAATACATACTCATTTTTGGTTGAGCTTCTTTCACTGAACATAATTATTTTGAGTTTCTTCCATATTTTGTGTTCATCCACAGTTTATACATTTAGTGCTGAGTAGCAGTTCATTGTATAGACTACCATAATTTGTTGATCCATTCAGCTACTGGTGAACAATTTGGTCATTTCCAGTGTGGGGGTATTATAAATAAAGCTTCTGGAAATACCTTATGTGGGTCCTGAATGAACATTTGTTTTTATTTCTCCTGAATAAATACTTAAGAATGGCATGACTGGGTCATATAGTAGGCACATGGTTCACTTTTTCAGAAACCATCAAACCGTCTTCCAAAGTAGCTGTACCCTTCTATGTATTTAGTACTGGGGATATGTAGGCTCTGATAGGTGTATAGTGCTATCTGATTGTGGGTTTGATTTGCATTTTCCTAACAACTAATGAAGTTGAGTGTCTGTTTATACGCTTATTTGCTATTTATATATCATCTTTAGCAAAGTATCTCTTAAGAACTTTTGCATATTTTTTACTGAGTTACTTTTTATTATTGATTTTTATGAGTTTTTTAATATATTCTGGATATAAATCCTTAGTTAGAACATGAGTTGCTAAGACTTTCTCCCAGTATTTGCCTAGTTTTTTCAACTGTCTTGGCAGTATCTTGAAGAGCAGACTCGTTTAACTTTGAGTACGTAAAATTTATCATTACATATATTTATGAATTATAATTTGTGTATTAAATGTGAAATCATTACCTACTCTATGCCACAAAGATTTTTTCATGTGTTTTCTATTAGTTTTTAAATTTTGGCTTTTACACTTAGAATTATGATCCACTTGAAGTTAACTTTTATATAGGTACAGGATATGGATAAAGGTTAAAAATTATTTGAAGAGGGATATCCAATGTATCCCAGCACCATTTGTTGATAAGACAATTCTTTCTTCATTGCATTTCCTTGGTGTGTGTGTGTGTGTGTGTGTGTGTGTGTATGTGTGTGTGTGTAAAAAGAAAAAGGGAGAGATTTCTGGACTCTATTTTGTTCTGTTGACATATTTTTCTGTCTTTATGCCAATACTTTACTGTCTTGATTATTGTCGCTTTACTTTAAGTCTTTAGTTCAGGAAATGTTAATTTTTAAACTTCTTTCTTTTTATCCAAAGGTGTCTTGTTATTCTAGGTCAGTTGCATTTCTATGTGAATTTTAGAACTGCTAGGATTTTTTAAAAAATTTATTGGGTTATATTAGTTTCAGGAGTACAACATAGTAGTAATTCAACACTTTCATACATCACTCTGTGCTCAAAATAATAAGTGCACTCCTTAATCCCCATCACCTATTTCACCCATCACCCCTCCATTTCCCTTCTGATAAACCTCAGTTTTTTTCTCAATAGTTAAGAGTTTGTTTCCTGGTTTGCCTGTCTTTTTTTCCCCTTTTTCATTTATTTTGTTTCTTTAAAAATTCTTTTGTTTATTTATTTTGAGAGAGGCTGAGACAGCACTAGTGAGGGAAGGGCAGAGGAGAGAGTAGAAGAGAGAGAATCCCAAGCAGACTCCACACGGTCAGTGCAGAGCCCCACATAGGGCTTAAACCCATGAAAGACCTGATCTGAGCCAAAACCAACACTCAGACAATTAACTGACTGAGCCACTTCTTTACTTATTTGGGGGGGGGTGGGGGGCAGAGAGAGAGAAAGAGAGAAAGAGAGACTTGCAGAGAGAGAGGGGGAGAGAAAAAGAATCCCAAGCAGGTCTGCACTGTCAGCACACAGAGCTCGACACGGAACTCGAATGCACGAACATGAGATCACAGTCTGAGCCAAAATCAAGACTCAGAAGCTTAACTGATTGAGCACCCAGGTGTCCCACTTTTATTTTGTTTCTTAAATTCCGCATATGAATAAAATCATACGGTGTTTGTCTTTCCCTGACTGACTTATTTTGCTTAGCATAAAACCTTTAACTCTATCCACATCATGCAAATGGCAAGGTTTCATTATTTTTTAAGGCTGAGTAATATTCCATTGTGTATATTTGCCACATCATTTTTATCATGATATTGATAGCAATAGTATCTACAATAGCCTGCTAGGATTTTTAATGGAATTATTTTAAATGTATAGATCAGTTGGATAAGAACTGAAATCTTAAAAATATTGATTTTTCCTATCCATGAATATGGTATAACTTTCCATTACATTTATTTCATAAATGTTTTGCAGTTTTCACTGTTCTGGTCTTGTAGGTCTTTGGTTAGATTTATGGCCAAGTATTTCATATTTTTGATTTTGTAAATAGTACTATTTTTAAATTTCAAATCTTCAGTGTTGCTAATATATAAATAGTAATGAACTTCTGAATATTTTCTTATATCCTGTGACCTTGGTAAACTCAATTATTTTTGTAGCTTTCCTTGTAGATTCCATTAGATCCATTGGATTTTATGCATAGACAATAATGTTATCTGGAATAAAGAAAAATTTACTTCTTAATTCCTGTTTGTTGATTCATAATGCCCTCTAATAGTATCATCTTCCTTATGCCTGAAAGATTTCCTTTAGCATTTCATGGAGTTAGAGTTTTCTGGTGATGAATTGTTTCACCTTTACTATGACTGAAAGGATATTTTTTCTTTATTTCTGTAAGATATTTTCACTGTAGCCAGTTTTTATTTTCTTTTAGTACTTTAGGGTTATTGTTCCATTTTATTCTCATTTGTGTTGCTTGCAAAGAGAAGTCTACAATCATTTCTTTCTTTTCACTCTCTGTGATATGTATTTTTTCTGTGATTGCTTTTAAGATTTCCTTTTTATCATTTTTTTTTAGCAAGTTGATTATGGTGCACTGTGGCATAGTTTTCTTCATATTTTGTGTGTGTGCATTTCTGGTAGGGTTTGCTTGGTATTTCTTCAGCTTCTTGGATCACTGTGTTTAAAGTTTCAACCAATATTTCTTCAAATATATTTTTAGTTTCCCCTTCTTCATCCTCTCCTTCAGGTACTACAGTTACGTATACATTAGGCCTCTTGAAGTTGTCTGATATCTCACTGATATTCTTTTTTTATTTTTAAGACTTTCCATCTTTGTTTCATTTGGATAGTTTTTATTGCTGTATATTCCAATCTACTAATTCTTTCCTCTGCAGTCTGTAATCTCTGGTTATTTCTCTCCAGTTCATACTTACATCTCATAAATTTTTGTCTTTATGTCTAAAAATTTATTTTGAATCATTTATATATATTCAATGTCTCTACTAAAATTTTTGAACATATTAAATGCAGTCATAATAACTCTTTTAGTATCCTTACCTCTTTTAATATCTGGTTCAGTATTGGATCTGTTTGTTAGATTTTTCTTTTCATTATGGGTAGTAGTTTCTTCTTTGCATGTCTGATTATTTTTGAGTGGCTTCCAGGCATTGTTATTTTGCTTTGTTGGATGCTGGATATTTTATATTCCTATAAAAATTCTTAAACTTTTAA
The DNA here is from genome assembly GCF_006229205.1 of Suricata suricatta. Taxonomy (NCBI): domain Eukaryota; kingdom Metazoa; phylum Chordata; class Mammalia; order Carnivora; family Herpestidae; genus Suricata; species Suricata suricatta. Next base: position 13,451,544 of record NC_043703.1, on the reverse strand, counting down.
TTTAAACACAGTTAAGTTACTTGGAAATAGATTCTTTTAGGTCTTGCATCTAAATTCTTTTGGCAGGGGGGCCAGAAAATGGTATGTTATTCAACAGCTGGTGAATTTTGAGATTATCTAGTGTTTGACCTATAATTACAGTCACATTCCCAGTCCTGAATGAGAAGCCAAGTCCTATTCCCTCTAACATTTTTGGGTAGTTTCCTCACAGTGTACTTTTGAATAGTTTCCTCACATAAATTGTTCAGCCATCCTGATTGTAATTGTCTATTTTCTTGTCTGTCTTCTCCACGGATTGCAAATTCTTGATGCCAAGGACATACTCAGCTACCATACTGCCTGGCAAACTGTATTCAGTTGCTTCTTTGAGTAAATGCAAAAAATAAAGTAAGAAGAACAAAGACATAAATACTGAAAATACAAGATAGAAAATCAAGGTACACTTTCAGTATCAGAGGTGAGAGATTATTCACTTGGTGCTCAATAAATATTTACTGAGTGGAAAAAAAAGAACCCCAGTATTATATTCATTTACCTAATTTGTGTCAGATCATGTCTACAATTCAGACTGCAAGTCTTCTAGGTCAGGGAGGGTACTTTTCATAGCACCATTTGATGTCCTAAAATATAGATAAGAGGTACCCTAGAACTGAGATTAAACATAACTCAGGAGTGCCTTAAATATTAACAAAGAAAATGTTCTTTTTTTCTAATATTTAAAATTATCTTCTCCTGAAAGGAGAGGCTACCTTACTCACCGTTAGAGATTTTTCCACATGTTACACTGTACAAAGTATAAATATAACACTGAGTCATCTTCAGGGTGATAAGTTCAATGTTCTCAGCTTCTTTTTTGTTACCATTCTCATAGCATGGCCAGCTCAAATCTGAAAAGGTTTATCTAGGCACCTCATGAACATGGCACCTTCCCACAATTAAGGTTTTAATTGATCATCGCTGATCTGATAGATGAAAACTTATCATATTCAAGAGAAAGCCACATCTTTTTGGGTTTTGTTGAAAGAGGCACTTTTTAAAAATGGAGTCAGTTATCTTTATGTTATAAGATTATTATAAGGTATAAAAGAGCTAATATGTTAAAGGGCTTGGCATATTGTAGTTGCTAAATAAAAACTAGTTCTGTTTATTTAAAAAAAATGTGCTTCCTAACATTCATCTTACAACCAAACGATAAATCAGAGCGGTAGTGGTAATGGAAATTACCTTCTTTATTTGGTGTAGGAGGGAAAAGAGAGACAGCAAAAGAGCCAGATGGTTTTTTAATATCAAATTGTGAGTTTGCATCCTTAGGTGAGTAACACATGATTTACCAAACACTGAATCAGCTGTGAGAATGCACCCAGGGTGCTTTAGGAGCCAGGCTTAAAACCTCCTTTCATTGTCTAATCCAAGAATAAACTTACATAATAAAATTTGCATCTCTAAGGGTGGGAGAAGCAGTTTCTAGTTTTGGTGGTTAATGACAGTGCCCATGCTGGAGATGGGTTGTTGGGAGGAGATGTGTCCTCTAGGGTAATAAGTAGAATGCCCACTCAGGCTGGAATGCCAACCTCCAGTGATGCTTTGAAACAAAGAGCTTTCACTGACTTAAAAAATGAATTCTATTCTTACATTATCTCAGTTGATATGGGTTCAAAAAGAAGCTCTGCAGTCAAAGGCGTAGAGAGAAGGCATGTGCCATCCTCCACTCTGAACTACAAAAACCAAGAAGATGGAGCAGAAACTGGAGGCATAAAATGCCTATTTTAGTAAAGACTTTCAGTCCTGACTTCTATTTCACTACTTGTTTTGAAAGGCTTTTAAAATGGTTTACACTTTCTATACTCGAAACTTCACAAAATATTATTTACTTTTGGTTAGCAATTGGTTTTCCAGCTTCCTCCTCATTTTCTGTATATATAACGCCTTCGTATCTCCAGACTTTATTGTTTTACTTCTTTCTTTCACCTCTGCTACATGTTCAATCCAATTAGCATTTATTTATTTTTTGAATCTTTATTCATTATGTTAGAATATGGTGGTTTTTTAATGTGGAACTTCATGCAGTGAGATCTTTTCTGTATGCTTAACCTTTATTTCTTGCTATTATTAGCCTTTGTACATAATATTATCTCTCTGTTTTCACTGGTGTATTTGACAATTCCCTATGTAGTATCATCTGGAAATCTCATTAATGGACGTCTTCTTCCAGATCATTAATAAAGTTGTGCCTCAAACTGAACCTGACACTTATTCTCATGGCTCCCTTCTGGTCATTTTGCAGCTCAACACAGTGCTCTTTATTTTAGTGTATTTTTTTCTGAGGATTTGCCAACCGCTTTCCAATCCTCCAGATATTTTTCATATCCAATCATTTAAAATTAATTTTGTGATCTGTGCTTCAGAATCTAGCAGAATGCCTGCAGAGAATAAGCACTAGATAAACATTAATAGAACAAAATTGGGTCACCAAGTCAGTCATTTGCTTTTACGTGTTTGGCAACCCCCCTTCTACCAAAACTGAAACAGAACAAAAGAAACGAGCAAACAAAAATCATAAATCCTTTTTGTGACAGTTATTAAAACAGATTTTAGGTATTTCCTTTATTTTTAATATTAAGGATGCTACATTTTTCCCTGTTTGATAGCTAAGAAACTATCTTAATCCAGGTGCTGATATAAACAATAAGCAAGAAAATCCAAGTACTATGTGTATTCTATAGCAACTTTAATATTAATTGGGTGCCTTTATAGCCCTACAAAAGTCTGAATAGGAGTTGAGAGATATTATAGTAAGTTGATATTTACAGTAAGTACCTATTGTCAGAGGACATAAGAAAGAACACAATAAAAGAAAAGGAAAAACACATATTTTTAAGTTCTTCTATTCCAAGCGGGGCAAAAGGGAGAAGAGAGGAGGGTCTGAGTTTAGAAGTGAGAATAGGGGGGCACCTGGGTGGCTCAGCTGGTTAAGCATCTGGCTTCAGCTCAAGTCATGATCTCATGGTTCATGGGTTTGAAATCAACATCAGACTCTGCATTGACAGTGTGGAGCCTGCTTGGGAGTCTTTCTTTCTCCCTCTCTCTCTGACCCTCCCCTCTCATGCTCGCTCGCTCGCTCTCTCTCTCAATTAAATAAACTTTTTTTAAAAGTCAGTGTAGGATTGAATTCTGACACTGTTACTCGTTAGATAAATGGCTTCAGCAAGTTGTGTAACCCCTTTCAGCCCCCAGTCTCATCATCTGTGATATGGGAATAATAATATTTAACCACAAGAATTAGTTCTTTTTTAATGTTTATTTTTGAAAGAGAGAGAGTGAGAGACAGAGCATGAGCAGGAAAGGGGAAGAGAGAGGGAAACGCAACGTGTGAAACAGGCCACTCTGAGCTGTCAGCACAAAGCCCGATGTAGAGCTTGAATTCGCGAACCTCAAGATCATGACCTGAGCCAAAGTCCAGTGCTTAACCAACTGAACTACCTAGTCACTTCCACCATATGAGGTTTTGTGAATGTCACAGATGATGTAAGGCAGGCCCTAGGAAGACTCTTGGCAAGTCTGAGCTCTAGACATACTCCTGCCACCTTCCCCTAATCTCAAGAAATAACTCCCTCTGCCCTGTTGCTCAAGCCCGAAACTCAGAAGACACCAGTGATTGGCTTCCTCCTTCACCTCCACATCCCAGAATAGCAAGCCTCATCGCCACTTTCTTGAGAAGACCTCCGATCCACCCACTGCCACCTCGGTACCTTGCCCTAGGGTCCCTGTCTCCCTGGGGATGGCCAATGGACCATGTCTCCCTGTTTGAACCAAGCCTTCTTCCAGTTCACTGCTTAAAGAATAGTCAGATTTAACCTCTTACACGTGCAAATCAGGTCTTGCCACTCCCTTACTGACACATTGCAGGGACTTCTGTCTGACCTGAAATACAATCCAGCCCCCTTGTGTAGCCCCTCAGACCACAAGCTCCACATGGAAAGTCTGTCATTGGCTGCACACACCAGGCAGTCTCCTAACTCACAGGAGGCCCACAAATATTTGCTAGATGAAGGAAATACTCTGCACTATAGCTGCAAGAGAAAAGAAAGACTTTTCTCCTACCTTGGCCATAGATTCTTTTCCTAAGTCAGTGTTCTAAAATAGATTGCTCAAAGATGTTTCGCAGTGACAAATGGTAAAACTATGATTGCTCCTATACTGGCCCCACCATTATCCAGACACTGACATTTACTAATCATTGAGAATTCAAGAATGCAGTTCTTACAGATTAAAGTAACTATTTGTTAAAGAGGAGGGGACTGAAATTAAAAACGAAGAACCCTTTGATGAACATTACATTCAAATCATTAGAATTTCATATAGATGTAATTGCTCCCTCAGAAATAGATTAAATATACACAGCATTTTAAATGACATTTTTACATTGTTAAAGCACAGTTGATTATAAATTATGAGTATTTTAAACCAGGCATGTTTCCTCTCCATCAATCAGTGTTATCATGGCCATCTTTTTAATAAGATTATTTGCTAATGCAAAACTAAAATGAGCAGTGCCTGAAGCAGCATTAACACAGAGAATGATCAAGTGACAGCACACGCCCCCATTTGATTCTCTCACCAGGACATGGTGTCTGGAGAAATTTGTTTTCCTTCACTCACGCA
>NC_043703.1:13431072-13446782 GCF_006229205.1 Suricata suricatta | reverse complement strand
GAGGGAGTTTACAGAGCTCCCTTCCTCTCCGCCATCTTGGCTCCACCCCCCAAATTATGTTTCTTTAAAACAATCTGAGAAATGCTGATGTGTTCTGTGTGTTAGGGATGGAGGCACATGGGAAAAGACCATGCAAGTTCAGAAATGCTGAGAATCCTATTAAAATTTATCAGAAAAAATATGTTGATAATGTTCACCTATTAATTACATAATTCTTATTCATGAAAAGCACTCACTATCACAGAGGCATCAACATATACGAGGAAGAATATTAAACGCAAAGTGTGAAGACTTACTCAAAACATAGAAAGGATACTGGGTCAGGACACAGGGTGTGGAATTCTGAAAAACAGTAAAAACAGCCAACAGCTCGATCCCTGACATTTAAGAGTGAGCTCAGTCAGCCTCTCTCCAGACTTCCCCAGATCTCTGTGTTAAATAAATGGAACCTGTGTTCTCTCCTCCTCTATGCCATGTAATTAAAAAAATAAGTAAAAGCCATAACAGATGAGTGAGGTAAGACTAAATACAGCTATCGGATAATTAAGTTTAAACTGGTTAAATTCACCTAAGAGGAAGGCTCTCAAACACACAAGAGAAACCCCACTTGCATTCTGTATAAAAGGAAGACTCATAACCAAGTGACCAACAGAAGGAGGAAATCATAGGAGATGCAAAGACATCCCAGGTAGGTGCAGACAAAAATAAAAGCACTGGCCACAATGTTGATAACAGATGAATTTGAGTCCAGGGTAAATCTAGACAAAATATGGTGCTTTATAAAGATACAGAGTACAGCTCACAGTGGAAGTTTCCACTGTACAGACCTAGTCACTGAATAATATGGTCCCGAGAGCAGTACGGAAATCATCATAAAAAATTATTTCTAAAAATCATCATGAAAACCACCAGAAATATAAGGCAAAATTGGAAACTGTAAGCTATTTATAATAGTTATCCGTAGGCCATGTGGACAAAAAAAACAATGAAGAGCACAGGAAACCTAAATAACAATAAAATGGATTTAATTTGTGTAAATGTATATTAGACTTACTATCCTGAGAAGGGAGAATAGTGGTCTTTTTTAGGCGCCCAAGAAATACTTGCAAAAAATAACATATTGGTCATCAAAACTTCAGCAAATTCATCAAAGCTCAAATAGGGCCAAAAACCCCCTTTGATCCAATGTAATAAAATGAGAAATTTCAAAGTTAGCTATTTTATTTTATTTTATTTTTTAAGTAGGCTCCATACCCAACAGGACTTGAACTCACAACCCTGAGATCAAAACCTGGGCTGAAAAAAAAAAAAAACCTGGGCTGAGATCAAGAGTTGGATGCTTCATCAGCTGAGCCACCAAGGTGCCCCAAAACATAGCTATTTTAAAATAACAAAAAGCATAACCATGTAAAGATTTAAAAATTTTGCTCCCAAACTATATTTGAGATAATAAAAAATTAAAATGCAAAATACATGTAGGAGAGACTGATGAGAGAGTGTGATATGCCAGAATGTGTTCATCTAGTCACATTCAAAGAAAGTCACAGCACTAAATCCTTCACTAGTAAACGAGAGAAAAAATTTTAAACTTCTAAGAAAAGCAAAGAAATACTCAAAAATGATAAAACAGATTTTCATGAATGGGAAAATAGAAAAACTATAGAACCAGTAAGTAAATCTAAAAGCTGGTTAACAGGAAAAAAAATTATTAGCTGACTTAATCACAGAAAAGAGGATACAGCAAAATAGAAAAAATTGACAGTGAGTGCAAGTGTAGTAGAAATTTTAAAAATCACAAGAGACTGTTTTGCTCAGATTTATACAAATGTGGTAAAGAATATGCATGAAGATGACGAATTCATAGGGAATTATAGAATATATGGAAAAACTATACAGACCAACTTCTATAAAAGAGATAATTTCAAAGCACAATCCTATTGAAGTGTTAACTAATAGAGAACTCCAATACTGTTCGGATTGTTTCAGCGTATATAATAAAGGAGGATACTGTCTGTGTTCTTTTAGTAAAGGTATCATCTCTGGAAGAGAATTTGTTTCTTTGCTTTTCTGATTTCTACAGGCCATCATTCTTGGCTGCTGACCCTTTTCCATCCTCAAAGCCAGCAACTGTATCCCTCTGCCCTCTGTTTTTCTTTTTCTTTTTTAAAAAAATTTTTTTAATGTTCATTCACCTTTGAGAGAGAGAGACAGAGACTGAGCATGAGCGGGGGAGGGGCAGAGAGAGGAGACACAGAAACTGAAGCAGGCTCCAGGTTCTGAGCTGTCTGCACAGAGCCCAATGCGGGGCTCTAACCCATGAACTGTGAGATCATGACCAGAGCCAAAGTCAGAAGCTTAACCAACTGAACCACCCAGGTGCCCCTGCGCCCTGTTTTTCTGAAATCTCTTCTCTTCACATCCCCTTCTCTGATCTCCTGCCTCCCTCCTTCAGTTATTAACAGGCTCTTGTGATTACAAGGGGCCTACCCACATCATCCAGAATCAACACCCTATTTTGAGATCATTAAATTAATCCCAAAGTCCTCTTTTCTGTGTAAGGTAATGCAGTCACAGTTTCTGTGACTAGGGTATGGGCATCTTTGGGAAGGCACTCTTCCACCTCCCACACCACATAGGCAGAAGTTAACATATTTGATAGCGTCATATTTTGGATGAAGGTGGTCAACAGAATCTCAGACATTGCTGGAAGTTGGTAAAACCATTAAGCACAACCATTTGGATTATGCATAAGATTCTCTTTCAGGTTCACCTTGACAGGTAAAGATGATTATATATACAAGGATACTCACTGCCACATTTTTGTAACATTAGAGAATTGAAAAGAAATCATCACCAACAAATAACTGGTAAGATAGGCTGTGGTACACTGATAAAATGGAATATGCTGCCGCCTTTTGTGAAAGATGCTTTTCTCTTTGTGATTATCACCAATAGGCAGATCATATGTCATTTGTTTATGAAGCATGTGTTTTGTTGTTGTGTTTTGTTTACATTTTGAAACCAGGATGTCTTTCAAATAATGGCTTGTCATTTTTCAATGGTTGAATATTTTTTTTCTTTGCTAGTAGTGAAATAATGATGTGTCTTCTGGTCAGTGAGAATTGGAATTTGATGGAATACTGTAGTTAAGTGGGGGCGGGGGAGGAGAGTTCATATTAGTGTGTAACTATGCAGTATATGTGCAACAAAGTAATTATGTGTAAAACACCACACATTTTCTCTCTTTATTAGATCATTATCAGCATTCAAAAAAAGCTTTATATTTCTTCTATTAAAGAAAAACAGATCCTTTGATCACATTTTCTTCCTCTAGTTAATACCTCTTTTCTTACTTTTACAGCAAAACTCCTCAAGAGACTTAATCTATACTCATTGTCTCCAATTTCTCCTTGGCTTCGTACTCCTTAAATCCATTCTAATTTGTTTTTGTCCCACTAAAATTCTTTGCATCAGTACCACCATTGACCCCGATCTTGAAAAATCGTTCACCGGGAATAGAAAAAATTGTCATGCCTCCTCCTTGAAATATTGTTCTTCCCTTGGATTCCGGGACACGTCACCCTGGTTTTCCTTTTTGTCTCTTTGCTTTTGCCTCACGGCCTTCACCACCATTACAGGACCCCCAGGGCTTTGTCCTTGCTCCCTTTCTCTTCTCCATCTGTGCTCACTTTTGTGAGGGCTTCCAAACTCAGAGCTTCAAATATCATCTATTTTTTTTTTGGACCCTCAAATGTTTATGTCTGGCTGACATCTATTCCCTGATTTCATATTCATATACCCAACTGTCTTCTTAGCATACCTAATTTTGATGTCTAGTAAGCATCTCAAGCTTAGGATGTTGAACACTGAACTTCCCATCTCCTCCCCCAAACCTGTTCCTTGTTCAGCCTTCCTATCTCAGATTATGACAGTCTTTCATTTGTTCTGACTAAAATCCTTAGGGTCACTTGCAGCCCACATCCAAGCCTTAGTCTGTTCTTGTTGCCTCTTCAGAGTGTATCCAGAGTCCAGCCCTTTCCCGTCCCTCCATCACTGTCATCCTAGTCCAAGTCATTGATCAGTCTTTTTTTTTTTTAGCGCACCAGCTGATGCCCTTATTTATTTTTATTTTTTATAATAGTTTATTGTCAAATTGGTTTCCATATAACACCCAGTGCTCCTCTCCACAAGTGCCCTCCTCCATGCCCATCACCCCACTTCCCCTCTCCCCCTCCCCCTTCAGCCCTCGGTTTGTTTTCAGTATTCAGTAGTCTCTCATGATTTGCATCCCTCTCTCTCCCCAACTCTCTTTCCCCTTTTTCCTCCCTATGGTCCTCTGTTAGGTTTGTCCTGTTAGACCTATGAGTGCAAAGATATGGTATCTGTCTTTCTCTGTTTGACTTATTTTGCTTAGCATGACACCTTCGAGGTCCATCCACTTTGCTACAAATGGCCATATTTCATTCTTTCTCATTGCCATGTAGTACTCCATTGTGTGTGTGTGTGTGTGTGTGTGTGTGTGTGTGTGTGTGTGTGTACCACATCTTCTGATCAATGTTTTGTCTTTGTTACTGCAATGTTCTTCTTAGTATGCTCCCAGCTCTTGCTTCCCTTCAGGCAGCTCTCTGCAAAACATCCAGACATCTGCCGAAGTGTAACTTAGACAGTGCCATTCCTTGCTCAAAACCCTTCGATGGCACTTTATTTCCTTTAGGACAAAAGCCAAGTTTATCAGGGACAAATCCCAGTCTGATTTGGTCCACTGTGGACCTTGACTTCATTTCTTACTTTATGCTCCCAACTCACTCTTCCTGGATACTCTCCTCTGGTATTCGCAGAACTTACAACCTCTTCTCCTCTAAGTCTGTTCAAATGTCACTTTGTCTACAAAGTTCCTTCTGAACACCCTTTTCTACAACCTCCCAAGACTCTCTGCCATCACCCCCAGTTTGAATTTTCTTCCAAAATAATTACCATCTTTTACTAGACTAAAAAATTAGCATATTTATCTTATCTATTGCCTGTCTACCCACCGTAGAATGTATATTACTTGAAGGAAAGGAATATTGACTTCTTTGCTCACTGATATATATACACCATATTCAATGCTTGACACATATTGAGTACTAAATAAATATTTGCTGAAAGGGTTATTAATTCCTTATGTGGGCACAGCAGAGTTCTAGAAGGATACACAAGAGAATGAGGACAAAGACTTCTCTGTGGAGGGGAAGTGGATTTGGGGGAGACAAATAGGGAAGGGAAACATTTATTATTCTATACATTCTGATATTTTGAACCAAGAATTTGAAATATCCCATATCCATTTGAAGTCACCCAGTGCTCTTTGCTCTGGACATGTCTTTGCTAATCCTATGGTAATTTAATGTAAGTCAGTCGGGAGAAGTGTTGATGGTATTCTCCATTACTAGACCAATCATTCTCATTCCACTGACCTGGTTTTGAGGGTTTCTTTTTCCCCCCTGGGGGAGTAGTGCTGTTTATTTTTTCATTTATTAGGTTTCTCCAATTTTAATTTCAGTATAGGTAACATACAGTGTTATATTAGTTTCAAGTGTACAATATAGTGATTCACCAATTCTGTGCATTACTCAATGCTTTTTATGACAAGTGCACTCCTTAATCCCCATCACCTGTTTCACTTACCTCCTCCTCTGGTAACCACCAGGTTGTTCCCTCTAGTTAAGAGCCTGTTTCTTGATTTGTGTGTGTGCGTGTGTGTCACTCTCTTTCTTTTTTATTTTTCTCATTTGTCTTGTTTCTTAACTTCTACATGTGACTGAAATCATGTGGTATTTATTTATCTGACTTATTTTGCTTAGCATATTACACTCTAGCTCCATTCATGTTATTATAAATGGCAAAATTTTGTTATTTTTTATGGCTGAATAATATTCCATCATTTGTACATATATATACACACCACATCTTCTTTATCCATCCATCTATAGATGGACACTTGGGCTGCTATCATCATTGCACTATTGTAAATAATGCTACAGTAAACATAGAGGTGGATGTATCCCTTTGAATTAGTGTTTTTCATTGACTCTTTTTTTAAGAGAACTTGGAAAAAAGTAGTGTCCAGAAAGACAGGGCCTCTTGAGATCAAAGTCAAATTAGCTATGAGCTGCAACAAGATTCTACCCTTTCCTCCAAGGGGGAGACATAGGCTAACCTTAGGTTAGCAGACAAATAGCTGCTCACAAATGGACAAACTCAGTGTGTCTGGCAACAAGACTGAGACAGCAATAAGACTTGATTAAACAAGCACCAGATACCAGCAAGCATGTACCTGTGGGAAGTGAGAAGTAGCAGTCATGGTGTTGACAAGCAAAGGCACTTTGTTAGCATTAAGCATTTTCCCCTTCAACTGAAATATAAATCCACAAGGGGAAACAATCCACTCTTTCTTATTTTTAAAAGTAACTTCTGTCTGGAAAACAATTTACTGCCACCAGAAACGTGTCTTCCTTTAGAAAAGTATATAATTGGTTGCCATTTGACATTATGTGGCATTATTAAAGTCTTAAAATTCTCTTAATGTACTTTTTTTTCCTTGCCACTGAGCAGCATTTTCACAATCACAGATTCCCTTGCTGTCTGTCCTACCTGGCATAATCTCTTTTGAGAGCTTTTCAGCCAGAGATGGTTTTGAAAGAGTTGGGTTATGGGTACAACTTTACAGGATTAGATGGGTCAGACTGACATAAAGATAAAATGTAACCATGGCGATTATTACTTTGGGTTAATTTTTTATTCTGCAAACCACACTAGGAAGGCCTTGTCAACTAACATCAGAACTACTGGTTTATAGAAATGTAGACTTCTACCTGCCCCCATTTCTAGTGCAGCTGTCTCCTTCGCTGTGGCAAACGTTTATGGATCTCCGCTATGTGCAGGATTGACAGGAAAGACCGTGCAAGCACGGCCATGCTTCATCTTCACCTGAACAAGAGCTTGTTGACAATGCAGATCTCCAGGCTTCCCTATGACTGTTGGCTTCCCCATGATTCTGCCGCTCATTTAGGTTTGAGAACTTCTGAATGAGAAGATGAAAATAAATAGAAGACCATGTCTTTGTTCCATTGCAATACACAGTGTAGTAAAAACAAACCCCTTACATATAAAGCAATTTGGTTTTATTATCAAGCAATATACCAATAGCATGAGAAGCACTTAGCAAAGACCTGCTCCGTAAATGCATGGCTGCCTGAATGAACCAACGCGGTATAGATGAAGAATGGGAGCCAGATGGATACACTGGCTCCTCTGCCCTCTATGAGTCTTTGGTTTCACAAGATTAGCAAAACACGCCACATCTCTTTAAGCAAGATTGGGACCTGATGCCTTTGATGCTATACCAGCAGCCCATGGAAAGAGTGTGTGTGAAGCCAATAGTTAGGATGACGTTAAAAATCACAAAGTTTAGGGGCACCTGGGTGGCTCAGTTGGTTAAAAAGCACAAAGTTCTTCACCCAGTATCAGCAGATCCTTGTTAAGAGAAATGGCTACTAAAGAATAGAAATAGAGTGTGTCATGTCCTAACGAATGGTAGGGGAGGGGGAGTGGAATTTAAAAAAATTGAATTCAAAAATGTTGCAGGAAAGGTAAAAAAAATAAAAATAGGTAAAATAAGAACCATAAAATAAGATGATTAGAAATAATTTCAAATACATCAATAATCTCAATGATATAAGAAGGTAAAACCCTCTAGTGTAATGTATAGAGATACTAGTTTGAATAAAAGCTAACCCAAATTCAGCTGCATTCTCTTGACAAGCAGCACACGTAAAATGGCACAACTAAAGCATAAAGACAGGGAAAGATTGAAAGTTAAAGGAGGAAAAAAGATATACCAGACGAATGTTAATGATGAAGGTACTTGAGGCCACTGCAGTCACATTATTCTGTTATCTGTAGGTCTTTGATTTCAAGCTTCTGCACATTTTAAAGGAATAAGAACATGTAATTAAATACCATGATTTCAGGTGCATGATAGTTCAGCTGAATATTCAGGCTTGTTTTAAATTCTGAATTTATTTTTTCTCCTAGAAAATGCCAATTTCACATTTATTTTCATTAGAGAGTTACATTCCTATGATTATAGATTTTAATTTCACATTCTTATTAAAATGCTATTCATGGGGCGCCTGGGTGGCTCAGTCAGTTAAGCATCCGGCTTCGGCTCAGGTCATGATCTCATGGTTCCTGGGTTCGAGCCCCGCGTTGGGCTCTGTGCTGACAGCTCAGAGCCTGGAGCCTGCTTCAGAATCTGTATCTCTCGCTCTCTCTGACCCCTCCCCTGTACACACTATCTCTGCCTCTCAAAAATAAATAAAAGCCATAAAAAAATTTTTAATGCTATTCATGAAGACACATTCTGTATGAAACATGTTTCTGTAAGACGTTACACCCTATTTCGTTGTAGCTCATGAACTTGAGTTGTGGTGAGGCTGTAATCCGAGGGCAGCAGAATGTTAACTGATGGGAGGCTGAGGACTGGCAACTTCCGTGATGAACCTAGTTCAGCCTACCAACATCGGGAAGAAGAGAAAGACTCTTCTCAGGAAATTATGTAGTGTCCCCTCTCACATTTTTTCATATCCTCCATATAGAGAAATGTGCCTGGCTTTTTAAAGTGGTAATCTGTTTCCACATATGGTGGCAGGCATGTGGAAGAGAGCTCCAAAGGGACCTCCCATCCTTTCCATGCTTCACTGCCAAACTTGAAGGATCAGGTGTTGATTTTACTAATCCTGGAGGACATGGCGGGTCTCCTTCTGGCCAAACCAGTGGTTGAATTATGCTGTCTCAAGTCATCCTTTGTTCTGAGTTATTCATCAGGAGTGTCTAAAAAGAAAGTCATTTGATATGGAAAAAGTGAGTGCAAGAAAAGTGAAGAGGTTCAAAATTCACGCTTTAAAAATACTGAGGCTCTTGAACAGTTGCTGGGACCTTCCCCATATTGACTTGCCCCCGCCTCTTTGGCAGTCTTGGCACTGAACGTTTGTATTGGGAGGAAAAGCTTCTGAGATGACCCAGCTTTCCCTGGAGAACATGGCCATTAAACATCCTCTATTCTTCTATTGTAGGAGTGTTCCATACTGTGAGTAAAATCCCATAATGACAGTGGAAATCCTGCTTAGTGAATAACTGATCTTTCTATTCTTTTTGAAGTGGGAAAATGGGGGCATGTTTCTTTATAGTTTTTCTGGGTCTCTTAGTCCTTGTGCTGTATGAAATAAACCAAAAACACAGCTTGGGGTCTTTCCTTTGTTAGTTTGACAATGAAGGTGTTGTGAATCAGGGTATTTCAAGACAGCTCTCTGTTGTAATATACATGTGGGGGTAGGGACTAATTTTTGAAGATTTATCAATCTGGTGCTTGAAGAGGCATATCACAGGAAGCGTTTTGTACCTTACAACTCTTTCCTGGCTATGATTTATTGGACCATGGCACTATAAATCATGCTTTCTGATTCCCTCTTCTCTTTCTGAAATAAGTGACTCATTCTGTAGGATCAAGCCTGTTCCTTTTTCTTTTTCTTCTTCTTTTTTTTTTTTTCATTTTCACTGAAAACCTTGTTTTCATCTGCCCCAATCATGTATGTCATTTTTCCTGGTAATTCTCCCATTATCTGAGAATGCTTCTTTTAAGAATATTTCTATTAAAGTCATATATCATCTAGGAAATTCAGAAGTAAAAAATTTTAAATATTTGAGTCCTTAAGAAAATGCATAGATTTCAGTGCAGAGGCCTCATTATTGCCTGGAAACATGGTGCACATGAAATTTTACCTTACTTTGATTTTTTCCCCCTCTCTCTGCAAAGAGTGTAATTTTCACCGGGCTTGGAAAATGTGAATTCAAATCATCAGTTAGGTTGTAAGCAATGTTTATTTTTTAAGCCAAACTCCTAGAAAACCATAAAGAAAATAATCATATATTTTTTACAACACTGCAGGTAAACAACAAACATATTTAGAAACCAGAAGATTTTGAAGTAAATGACAGGGCAAATCAATAACTCCCTCATGGAGGGAAGAAATGATTTTCTATTCAGGATATGAAACAAAACTAACATGATTTTAATGGCTGAATGAGCAGGCTTCCCATTTGCACTTGTGTGAGGGGGAGGTTAAGGATTGGCAGTTGCTCATAGAAATCAAGTCTGGTAAGAACCGAATGAATAAGTGTTTGACATTTTCCGTTGGAAAGGAGCAGCTTGTCTTCAGTTCTGAGAAGCGTTCCCCTTTGTGACAATCATCTTTTTTCCACTTTTGATGAATCAAGTTTTAAATACCAACTTTGCATAAGCAAATGCACTGTGGCCCAAGGGCAGAACTTTCTGAGGTAGCAAGATGACCAAGAGGAAAGGGGGAAATATGATGATATTTGTCCATCAAAACCAAATCTGTTGCCTGTGTACTCGCCAGCACACTGTACTTATGCTCTGTCCACTCACTTATGCTGTGTTTCACAATTTCATCAACTTCACTGAGGATTCTACTTTTTAAGGATCAAATGTCTTAATTGGAAATTACTTGTTGAACAACTACTAACCCAACGTTTATCGTTGAAGACCTACCAGTGCCCAGCAAGTTATGTGATTCACACCCAAGAAAAGGTATGTTGCTTTGAAGTACAAAAGATCATTCAAAACATTTGAGTTCTACCCCTGTCTCTACCACGAGACCATTGCAGATCACCCAACCTCTTGGCCTTTATGAAAATGAGGAAATTTATATAAATATTTTCTAACGCACCTTCCAGTTCAAACATTATAGCCTCAATGAAATTCACTGAACCTACTTCCCAACCTCTAGAAGAGGAAGTAGGATACCAAAATACATAAAGAGAATAAATAAAGTACAAAACAGTGGTAGTGACTAAACCTGCTAGGATTTAAGGCAGTACTCAGCCAAGTTGTAAAAGTGATGGCTTCTCATCTTGCTAGACATACATGACTCCATGTCCATTTAAAAGAGATAAGTCAGATATCTCTGGGAGCTATGTGTCAGAACAGAGCGGGGGTGGAGGGACATTTATGTTTTGGCAGTGCACCCAAAGTCATGAAAGTAGCTAACAGAAGCACAATTTCCTGAGTGAGGTGACTTCGGCATGGAGGAAGAGGGCAAGGCCCTCACTTTGTGAAGGGCAAGGAGTTTCCAATACTGCCACTTACACTTAATGTACATCACTATCTCAGAACTCATTTGAGTGCACTAAATTCATTAGGTCTCTGGCTTACCCCACACTTGAGATGGTTGGACACCACTCCTGAAACTTTCTACTTCGACTCCAATAACGCTCCTGTAGCCATCTGGCTGCTGGCCATGATCGGAAACAGATTTCCTCTGGGTCTCTGCTTCTACTTATTTGGCCTTGTTCCTGGTGCCTCACTTTCATCTTCAGGCTTTCCCATTGCTTCAGAAAGACAAATGTGATTCATACCCAAGAAAAGGTTTGAATACAAGCAATGTATCAGGGCAGCAAATGTGCCTGAACTGCCTTTCCTCACTGACATAAATAATCATTTCTAGTGAAAAAACAAACCAAGCATTAGGAGGGAGTCGGTCCCCCAGTATTAGGACTAAACCCAAGAAATGCATTAGAGTCTCCCAAGCTGCAAAAAAAACCCCACTTGACAATTATCTAGCCCCACTCCCACTTTAAAGGGAGAGTTGTTTTCTTGCCAAGACTAAGGGAAAGTAAGGGGACGAATCCAGGCACTTTTATATAATTACGTATCTAATCTTCTTAATAACCTTTAACATTATTTGATATAATTCCAATTTTGCAATAAGGAATTGAAGGTTTAAAAGGTTAAGTAACCTGCCTAAGGTCAAAGACTTCATATGCGATAGAATTGGATTAAACCCCTTCAACTAAAAATTCTATTTTTTTTTTGACCAGGCTATTGCTTTTTGCAAGGACATAGAATAGCAATTACCTTAGTTCCTCTCAAATTGTAAAGATCAAAGAAAGGATAGTAAGGAAAGGATATGCCCAAGGAACATAGAATGTAGTAACTGTGTTGAGTTAACTAGTTAAAACTGGTTAATTCCAATGCTTCAGGTGGAATAAAGAAAACCACAAGTGCTTCCTATGTGATACTGGGCACGCATATTTTCTGCATATCAAGAATAACATGATTTTGGCTTCTGTATTAATCTCCTTTGAAATCATGAGGCATCGCTGTAAATGTTTGGTTCATGAATATGAATGATCATTTTTTATAAAAATATAACATTTAAACACTTGCTCTATAATTAAATGTCATTTTGAGGATTCCATTTCCAGGTTAAGATTTCCCCTAGAGCTCTAATCTAATTAATGATATTATACAATTTGATTGATAAAGAGACTTGAGGAACTCCCCTATAAGAGAGTCATACCCTAGACCCACAAGGTCTAACTTCATTGATAAAAAGTAAACAGTCGGTGAACATCACGGAAGACTGTAAGGTTCTTATGCCACTGATTCTTGCCATGGTACCAATAGATGTTTTTGGTTTTATGTCAGTTGTTTGTCAAGGAATTATAATAATATTTTTCATAAAGCTTTTCTGTGACTTCCATTATACTGCGAGACTATTTTTTCCCCAACCGCCCTACCATCTGTTGTGATTCTACATTGGAAAATCTCCCTCATATTCCATCCAGAAGGGCTAAGTGAAATCAATATGGCAACAGCAGATTGCTGATACATTCCAGCTTTTAAGTGGGATGTTGTTATGATTAACAGTGGCCCAGCTCTTTACCTCTCTATTATCCCAGTGCTATCTCAGAACATTTCAGTAGCTCATCACATTCAATTAATTCTATACGCTTCCTAAATATGCAGCATAAGGCTAAAAGAAATGTGAAGAAAAAAAGATCAATTATATTTAGCTTTCAGCAGGATTGGAATGGCACGGTTTTCCCTTTTTGTCTATTTTGGTTAAAGACTGATCAATACATAAGAATGCCATGTGTTTTAAAATAGGGGCAATGAAAAATCATTAACAGGATCTATCCTTTTATATGCCATATGTTTAACTAGAAACTATATTGAACACTTGAGCTTTTTTCAATACTACTACCCCAAATAAGAAATAATTTTTTTAGTTTTATAATACCTAATTATATTGTACAATCTGTCATGGTCAATTCTTCATAATCCACCCACTAATATATATGTGTATCTCTGCAATTATGAGAAATTTGGGGATCTTAGGGATGGTATTTCATAGTGGTGTAGTTGTGTAATGACAAGAGTCCAGTGGTAGTTGAAGTAGATTGAGATTCAGAACCACTGGAGACACCATAATCAAAACATGGTGATGCTAGAGTCTTGTGTGAATTCTTCACATATGGAAGTCTCCCAGGAACCGGGTAGATATTAGGAAGATATATTCAGGATGTATTTGATTGTAAGAGTCAGAAATTTTGCCTAATGAGAAAAACAAATTCATTGTCTCATATAAATGGGAAGGCTAGAAGTATACCCCACTTCACACATGACGCAGGACATTTTTCTTGATCCATCTCTCCCTTTACTTTGTCTCTTTCACTCTTGTGTTTACTTCATCCTCTGCTTTTGCAAACAAGTGTTCACCATATGGCGTGAAAGATGGCCATGGGCATCCTCAGATCTCCAACCTCTTTGTTTAGAAGAGCTTAAAGGGAACTTGTGTCTTACGAAGTCCACATAGAATTCCCAGGACAGGATTTCTGTAGCCCTGGTTGGATCCTGTATCCTGTCCTGGATTAGTCACAATGGATGGAGAAATGGGGATCTAATGCTTGTTTGACTAGACTTGGGTCAGGGCTGTGCACCCCTGTGACCCAGGAGTACAGAGTGTTATGAAAAGATGATTCAGTTAATATAGAGGGAAAACTTTTGATCCTGGCTAATTAATTAATCATGGCTAATCCTACGTGGGACTGATCAGTCAAACTTATGCACTTTTATTTTGGTTCTTGGAGCCAAGCTAGTTTGTAAATGTCTCACGTGTAAACCATATAAACTTTTGTATGCCTTCATTTACATAAATGTTTTTCCTGGTCTCATTAATTACAGTGTAAATTTTCAAGCTTCTTTAAGTGGCTGTGTCTTACTTATTACTCTTCCTGCCTTGTAGTGTGTGTGAAATGTACAGAGGCCATGCTAGTCTCCTCTGTATAAGTTCAATTTTAGACGATGTGGTAGGAATGTAAATTGGTACAATCTCTGTGGAAAATAGTATGGGATTTCCTCAAAATACTAAAAATAAAAATACCATATGACCCAATAATCCCACTATTAGGTATTTAAGTAAAAAAATGAAAACACTAATTCAAAAAGATATATGCAGCATTATCTACAATAGCCAAGATATGGAAGCAACCTAAGTGTCCATCAAAAGACAAATGGATAAGGAAGATGTTGTGTGTTTATGTACATATTTACACACACACACACATACACATACATACATACATACATATGAAACAGTATTACACAGCCATAAAAAAGATGAGATCATGCCATTTGTGATAACATAGATGGACCTAGAGGGCATTAGACTAAGTGAAATATGTCAGACTGAGAAAGACAGATACCATATGCTTTCAAATTTAAGTGGAATGGAAAAAAGTAAACAAGCAAAAAGCAGACTCAGACCTATAAATACAGAGGGCAAACTGATACTCACCAGGGAGGGGGGACAAAAGGGGTAAGGGGAGAAGAATATACAAGCTTCCAGTTTTGGAATGAATAACTCATGGGAACAAAAGGCACCACTTAGGGAATATAGTCAGTGGTATTGTGAGAGTGATGTATGAGGACAGAGGGCTACACTTGCAATGAATCTATAGTGTAATGCTTAAGCTTGTGGAGTCACTGTGCTCCTGAAACTAATAAAACATGTGTCAACTATACCAAAATTTTTAAAAAAGGTTTGTGAAGTGAATAATCATCATCATACTTCTTATTACTTTTGTGGAGCAGCCAGAAGAGTTTGGTTGGTACCGTTCTTTCACAGTTTAAGTTCTTACCATTTTGATTGTCTTCTTTGGAGTTGACATTTGGTAACCTCCCTCAAATTCCTGACCTCTGTCACCTTCTGACTCCACTATTCTCTCTTAGTTTAGGAAATAAGTAGCCCAGATATTTAAATACTTTTAGCTCAACAGATCTCTGGAATTCCCTCTCACTGCCTACCTTTTCTCTCTGTTAGGAGAAAACATACTCTTACTGAGATAGAAAATTAAAAGTTGATTCCACACCTGCCTGGGGATCTATTGAAACTAGCATAAAATGAGTAACTGTCAAGTGTTTGGGTTTTTTCTCCTAATATCATTGCAAATATGCTCTGTGTTCAATTTATTTCTTTATTTTGCCTTAAACTGGTGATTTCGGTGGAATATGCAACTGGTAACATACTGTTGTTGAAGACGATAAGAAGTCAAGATATTTTCTCACGGGGGGTGGAGCCAAGATGGCGGAGAAGAAGGGAGCTCGGTAAACTCCCTCTGCACCGTTTTTCGAACTGAGAAGGATATTATGTTCAACTGAGAGAGCGGAAGGAGAAAATACGAACTCCAGAGGGAATAGAACCTCAAAGATACGTGAGTGAGTGGGGGCGAACGGGGGAGATCCGAGGACGGGCCAGCCCGGACGGGCAGGGGAGGTAAGATCCCCAGCCCAAGGTGGCGCAAGT
>NC_043703.1:13427024-13430972 GCF_006229205.1 Suricata suricatta | reverse complement strand
GGGGGGAAGACAGGTGGTGGTGATGGTGGAGGGCACCTGAGGGGAAGAGCACTGGGTGTTGTATGGAAAACAATTTGACAATAAAATATTATGGAAAAAAAAGATATTTTCTCACATATTGAGTGAAAATAAGCACAATATATCTTTTAATAAGCTTGTCATATATAATTATGTATAATTATATATATGTACATACACATTTTTAATAGTTATTGTCAAATTGGTTTTCATATAACACCCAGTGCTCTTCCCTACAAGTGCCCTCCTCCATCACCACCCCCCCCCAATACCCCTCCCCCTCCCCCTTCAGCCCTCAGTTCATTTTCAGTATTCAGTAGTCTCTCATAGTTTGCGTCCCTCTCTCTCCCCAACTCTCTTTCCCCCTTCCCCTCCCTATGGTCCTCTGTTAGGTTTCTCCTGTTAGACCTATGAGTGCAAGGTATCTGTCGTCCGCCTGACTTATTTCACTTAGCATGACACCCTCGAGGTCCATCCACTTTGCTACAAATTGGCCATATTTCATTCTTTCTCATTGCCATGTATGTGTATATTCATTAATTTGCCAATACACTGATAGGTTTACTCTGTTAATATTTTATTTAGTATTACTACACTTTATTTATAAATGAGATTAATTTTAGACCAGATGTTTATGTTATGTGTGTATGCATGAGAACTCTCCTTGTCCAGTTTGGAGCCAATATTATGGAAGCATTGTATAATGAATATGAAATTGCCCATCTTTTCCTAAGCTCTGGATTAGTTTAGGTATTGTTTTGCATGCCCTCGGGTTTTTTTTTGGGGGGGGGATTTGTTTGGTATTCACTTCTAAAATTATTGGTAGTCTCAAATTAGGGATAGAGATTTGCCTAAAACATTTTTAACTGTGTTTATTTATTTTTGAAAGAGAGAGTGTGTGAGTGGCATAGGGCAAGAGAGAGAAAGAGAGACAAACTCCCGAGGAGACTCCAACCCAGCGTGGAGCCAAAGGTGGGGCTGGATCCCATAACTGTGAGATCATGACCTGAGCCGAAACCAAAAGTCAGACACTTAACAGACTGAATCACCCAGGTGCCCTGAGATTTGCCTAAATCTTAATTTTGTCTATGATCACTAATCCTTTAAAATATTTAAATATTGATTCAATTTTATAATTTATATTTTCATTTAAAATTGTCCCTTTCATATATATTTTAAAATGTACTTGTATAAGCTTATACATAGTACTCACTTATAATTTCTAATTCCATCTCTGTATCTACAGTGATGTCACTTATCTATCATTTGTATTTCCCTCTTGGTCAAAACTCTGTATATTTTATTTTTTTGTTTACTTAGCTCTATTGTCTTTTAGTTTCTAGTTAATTAATTTCTACTTTTATCCTTCATAAGTTTATATCTCAGCTTTCTTTAGCTTTATTTTGCTGCACTGAATTTTTCATTTAATTCATTATATTCTAACATATCATAATCCAGAGTTAATAAATAAATTGATCTATCCATTACCTTAATTCATGGTCATGAGAAAAAAAATCAAACTTAAAATTCTTGACTGTTAGTATTATATTCTGTAATGAAATCGAAGAGAATATTATTTTGTGTCAAGAATTTTTTGGCAACTGCAGATTCTCTCACAAGTGTCTGACTATAACAAATGCATGATGTTAGCAGGAAGACCATTGAAATAATCAGACATTCCCAATTCCTTCATCTATATATTTAAACTACCCGACTCCCCTTGGAGAGACTATAGCAGATAGCACACATTTCACAGTTGGCACTTGGTAAAGAAAAGTCGCAGAGTGATAGTTATATGGTCTGCCTAAAATTTCCCATCCTTTGAAAGTTGCATCTCTACATGCTACCTCATTCTGAACAAGTCTCAAGGAAAACCAGCAATTCTAAGAAATGCAATATTTCATTGTGTCAGTTTCCAGTGACCTAGGACTGGTGACTCTCACCTTGGGTTCAGCCCCAGAACCCCCTTTCCTCACTGAGTAACCTTGACAAGCCACGTTTCTGTTTGTCTTTTATAGTGAAGATAAAGCATTGGCCACATGCTCCCTCTCAGTAACTCATTCATGATATCATTATACCAACAGAAGTGTTATTGTTAATAAGATAAAGCTTTTGAAATTCTTTGTATGTCTTTGGTCAAGCAAAAGCAAAAAGAAAGAAGCTATTTTTAAAAGAAGAAATGCTTCATTGGCCTTGGACTCAGAACTGAGTGTGACCCCTCTGCCTTCTGTTGAGAGGAAGCGATTAACCATGAAGATATTCAAGGAAGATTGGAAGCTTTGCCCAACAGGCAGGAATCCAGCCATGGCACAGCGTACTGTGAAATACCATAAACTTCCTTTAAAATTTCGTCAACCTAAGTTGAAATGTAGGTGGAGATTTTCAAACATGAAAAAGAAACATGTCAATAGCATTTTAGTGTTAAAGAGAGAAGAGCTTAATTTTGTGTGTGCTTATAAAACATTGCAGGTTCTTGAAACATCTTCAAACAATATAGGAAATGTAAAATGAAAAACTGCTACTTTCTCTCACACAAAATGAAGCAATCTCACCATGCCCTTTCCAGGCATCACCGTATATTTTGTCTGTATTTGAATTTAGGGAATCACACAACTGTTTCTTCCCTCATTGGATGTTGTGAACGCCAACCCAGATTTTTAAATAATATTTATGGGTTTCTGTTTATTTTTTAATATTTTGTCTTATTTTTATTTATTTTTAATATAATTTATTGTCAAATGGTTTCCAGACAACACCCAGTGCTCATCCCAACAAGTGCCCTCCTAAATGCCCACCACCCACCCTCCCCTCTCCCCAACCCCCAATCAAACCCCAGGCTGCTCTCAGCACTTAAGAATTTCCCATGGTTTGCCTCCCTCCCTCTCTGTAACTCTTTCCCCCCCCTTCCCCTCCCCTGTGGTTCTCCTCCAAGTTTCTCAAAGGAGTACAGGTGACTTACTTTTGTGGTTTGAATGGTGCCGAAGATATGTGCACTTGGAGCCTATGACTAGGACTTTTTTTTGAAATAGGGTCTTTGCCGCCATAATAAAGTTACAGATGTTGAGATGAAATCATTGTGGACTATGGGCCACGAATCTGGTTTTGTCACTATATGAGAGAAGCAGAAGGAAATTAGAGACACACAGGAGAGGGCCAGTGAGAAGAGACGAGACTGGAGAGATACAGCCAGAAGCCCAGCAATGCCAGCAGCCACCAGAAGCTGGAAGAGGCAAGTGACAGAACAGGGCATGTAATTAATCATAGCTAATGCAGCACTTTTATGGAATACCGTGTTTAAAAGAATAAAAGCTGATTTCCAGGATAGAGGTACACATTTATGTATATTGTATACACATCCTCCCTCCTTAAAAATGTGATATGCTTCTACATATAATACATATAATATCTACATATATATTTCAAATATACACACATAATCTCAGTTATGTACTATATATTGAATTATTCTCAATTATAGAAATATAGAATTATTTGTAAAACTTGAATATAGAATTTTTTTTAGAGAATGAGTGGAGAAGAGAGACAGAGGGAGAGAGAGAGAGAGAAAGAGGAGAAGGGGGGAGAGAAAGAGAGAGAGAGAGAAAGAGAGAATGAGAATCTTAAGCAGGCTTCACACTCGGTGTGGAACTCCACATGGGGCTCAACCCCACAACCCCGGGATCATAACCTGAGCCAAAATCCAGAGTCAGACATCAACTGACTGAGCCACCCAGGCAACTCCACCAGGAGAAAAATTTTGAAGCAAATAATTTAAAAATAATCAAATAGAAGGAACTTATCTAAACATTATAAAAGCAGTTTATGAAAAGCCCACAGCCAATATAATCCTCAATGGGGAAAAACTGAGAGCATTCCCCCTGAGATCAGGAACATGACAGGGGTGTCCACTCTCACCACTGCTGTTTAACA
>NC_043703.1:13332374-13426924 GCF_006229205.1 Suricata suricatta | reverse complement strand
TGCAAAACTTGAGAGACTATTGAATGCTGAAAATGAACTGAGGGTTGAAGGGAAAGGGGGAGGGGGAGAAAGAGGTGGTGGTGATGGAGGAGGGCACTTATGGGGAAGAGCACTGGTGTTGTATGGAAACCAATTTGACAATAAATTATTTAAAAAAAAAAAAGAATCATAAGCTGACAGCCAAATCTACGGGCACAATTATTACCAGTACTGATAAAGCCACTTGTGTGGTCTTCCTGTTCCCACATGACCCGAAATGTAACTACTCTCAGACTTCTTAAAACCATTTCTTGTCTTCTAAAAGTTTTAAAAATACGTATGTTTTCCCAAATACTATATTGCTTTTCTTTTGAGTTTGTATCATGGTATCTTACTCAGTGTAGTCATTTGCGAGATGCCCTCATCATACAGTGAACATTCCTAGGATTTATCCATGTGCTACATCCATCCGTGTATTTATTTTTTGGTGGACGGAGCTGGAGATATTTGTAGCATTTTGCGAGTAGTAGTTGCCCTTTCCGACATGCTTATGGATGTACCCCTGTATACCGGACTGCGAAGTCTCAGGATGTACACATGTTTGGGGTACAGGCTAGTGTCAAATTGCTTTCCTTATGGGTTGACACCAATTAATATTCCCCACGGAATGTTCCCACTGCTCCGGATACTTTCCAAAACTCGATAGCATAAGGATCCTTTATTTCGCCAAACTAGTCAGCATAAAATTAAATCTAGTTATGATCTAATTTTGCGTTTCTTTGATTATTAACTGAGTTGAGCATTTTAAAATAAGTTTTTAGGGGCCTCTGAGTGGCTCAGTGGGTTAAGTATCAGACTTCAGCTCAAGTCATGATCTCATAGTTCCTGAGTTCCAGCTCCTCATCCGGCTCTGCACTGACAGTGCCCGGATTCTCATCCTCTCCCTCTCTCTCTGCCCCTCCCCTGTACTCCTGTGCGCTCTCTCTCCCTCAAAATAAAGTTTAAAAAATAATTTAAAAGTAAAATAAAGGATAAGTTTTTAGATCATTTATGTTCCTCACTGAGATGCTTATTCATTTTTTGCTCATTTTTCTACTGAATCATTTGGGTTTTTTTCATATTGATATTTAGGAATTCTGCACATATTTTAGACACCTCATCAGTTTTAGATGTTGTAAGTATCCTCTCCTTTGTGGCCTGTCTTTCACCATCTTTATGATACAAGTTCTTAATTTAATGTAATTAAATTTATCTATTAATTCCTTTATTTGTTTGTGCTTTTAAAAAATGCTTTCCAACTTCCAGCAGGATAAGGATATTTCCCACTACTTTATTCTAAAAGCTTTAGAAGTTTGACTTTTATACTTAAAACACACAGAATTGACTTCTGCGAATGGGGGGAGAGGTCGTGTTCACATTCCATTCCTTCCCTGTGTCACCAGTTGGTGACTGTCCAGAGCCTGTTCTTGAAGAGGCATCTCCGTTCTTAGAGCTTTGCATTGCCATAAGTGTCTGTCTTAAATCAACTCAGATCTTTCTATTCAGTTTTATTGGAGTTTGTTTTGTTTTGTTTTATACATCCCTGTAATTATCCTGCTGTGTTTATCCTGCTGTTGCCTTAAATTGGTCTTGCGGGACAAGTCTTCACAACTGTTTATCTTTTCTAGTAGCCAGTTGCAATTTTGTGTTTTAATGCATATTTAGAATCAACTTAGTAAGTTGCTTTAAAAAAGAACAGAGTTTGGATCTTTAGATAAATTTGGAAAGAATTGTATCTTTATGATCGTGAGGCTTCTTGCCAATGAACATGTTACATCTCTTCATTTAGTTATGATTTCTTTCAAGTCTTTCAATAAAGTTGTAAAATTGTATCCATAACGACCTACATCTTTTGTTAGATTTCTAGGTGCTGCATATCTCAGTTGCTATTGTTAAATGCTATCTTTTTTTAAAATGACATTTTCTCAATTGTCATTGATGGCATATAGATTAAATGTATCGATTTTAGTTCTAGCTAGATTCATTTATCTTATATTAACTTACTATCTCTCTTAATTATTTTCGATTTTTTTGTGTAATTATATCATCTATTATGACGTTTTTTGTTTTTCCCATTCTGGTTCTTATATTTTAAAATTTGTTTCCCGGGGCACCTGGGTGGCTCATTTGGTTGAGCACCTCACTTTGGCTCTGGTCATGATCTCACAATTCATGAGCCCCCACATCAGGCTCCACACTGACAGTGCAGAGCCTGGTTGGGATTCTCTCTTTCCTCTCTCTCTCTGTTCCTCCCTCACTTGTGCCTTCTCTTCTCTATAAAAAATAAATAAATACATTTTAAAAATGTTTGTTTTCTGTGTTACTAGACAAGTAAGCATCTCTAATACAATCTGCATAGAAGCAGATAATGGGCACACTTCTCTTGTTTTTTATTTTAAAGTGATTGCTTCCAACATTTTATTGTTAGGAATGTTTTCAATCTAGATTTTTGGAGCTACTCTTTATTGGGTTCAGGAAGTTCCCTTTTATATCTAGCTTACTGATGATATTTATCATGAGTAAATGGATTTTATCACAGATTTTTCTTCATCTTTTGAGAGAATATATGACTTCGTTCTGCTTTTACTTATAAATGTGGTGAATTGTATTTAATGACTTCTGCTATCAAAACAACCTTTGCAATTTAGAAAATTTTTCAGTGATGAATACTATTAAATGTCATCATTATTTTTTTCATCTAATGAGGTGATCATGTAACTTTTCTTCTTTGACGAATATAGTGAGTTATATTGATTCAGTTTCAAATGGTAAACAAATCTTCCATTCCCTGACAAACCATACTTGTTTATGATGTATTATCTTTTTTTTATATGTTAGGGATTCACCATCACTTAAATGTGAGATCCAAAACACACAGAACAGCAACAACAAGAACAAATTCATAGACCACGATGAGATTTGTGGTTCACAAATGTTGGGGCATAGGCAGGGGAAGCGGAGGAAGGTGGTCAAAAGGTACAGGCTTCCCATTGTAAGATAAATAAGCAGGAGGGATGGAATGTACAACAAACATGATGACTGCAGTTAATGCTGCTGAATAGCTAACAGGAAAGTCGTTAAGATGGTGGATCCTAAGAGTTCTCATCACAAGGAATGACAACTTTTTGTTTCTTTTTTTGTTTGTTCTTTATTGTGTCCCTATGAGACACTGTGCACTAAGTAATTGAAATCACTGTGGCAATCATTTCACAATATGCGTAAGTCAAGCCATTTTGCTCTGTACCTTGAGCTTATACAGTGATGTATGTCAATGGTATCTCAATAAAAGTGGAAAAAATTGAAATGTGTGTATACGTAGTATAATTGCATGTACCTAAATATTATTACTTAGAATTCAAATGGGTAGATGGTTAGATATATACCATCATATCAGAGGGGAGGAGGTGTTAAAATCATTCTAAATATTGACAGTGGTAAGGACACAAATTCTAAACCTTTCACACTGGATTTCCTCAGCACGGGAAGTGGTGTTTGCCATGGCACTGATTTGTCTCGCAGGCTGTTTTTGTGGAACTCCAGCTGGAACCTCATTCTTTATTCTTGAGGTTGTCTTTGCCACCCTGTGAATAAAAATTAACAAAAGATTATTCATTGGCTCAGCAGCCTTATTCAGATAGCTTCCTTCTGGGAGAATAAGGTATACTTATTTGAAGGCCAACCTGTTCTTTAACCACTCAAGTCACTGACTCTAAATAATTAGCACTTACTAAATTTGTCTTGTGAGAACTGAACATGTCAGGAGGCTCACAGTGCTGACAGGTGTTGTGTCTTTCTTACATTTCCTTATTCCTTCCATTGTTATTTTTCCTCTTTATTGATCTCCTCCCCCTGTTTCTTTTCTTTCAGTTGGCCTTCTTTCCATTTATGATCCTTTTTTAAAATTTTTATTAAAACTTATTCATGTTTGGGGCGCCTGGGTGGCTCAGTCGGTTAAGCATCCAGCTTCGGCTCAGGTCATGATCTCGTGGTTCGTGGGTTCGAGCCCCTCATCAGGCTCTGTGCTGACAGCTCGGAGCCTGGAGCCTATTTCGGATTCTGCGTCTCCCTCTCTCTCCGACCCTCCCCTGCTCGCACTGTGTCTCTCTGTCTCTCCAAAATAAATAAATATTTAAAAAAATTTATTCATGTTTGAGAGACAGAGTGATGGAGCGTGAGTAGGGAAGGGGCAGAGAAAGGGAGACATTGAATCTGAAGCAGGCTGCAGGCTCTGAGATGTCAGCACAGAGCCCAATGCAGGGATCAAACTCAAGAGCCAGGAGATCATGACCTGAGCCAGGAGATCATGCCTAGCCAACTGACCCACCCAGGGACCCCTCCATTTTTGTTCTTTAAATTTCAGAAACAATAGGGACCCCTGGGTAGCTCAGTCAGTTAAGCATCAGACTTCACCTCAGGTCATGATCTCACAGCTCATGGGTTCAAGCCCAGCATCGAGCTATGTGCTGATAGCTCAGAGCCTGGAGCATGCTTCAGATTCTGTGTCTCCCCCACCTCTCTGCCCCTTCCCTACTCACGCTCTGTCTCTCTCCCTCAAATATAAAACATAAATAAAATTAAATTTCAGAAACAAAGTAAAAAAAAAAAACCAGGAACTGGCACTGATCTGATGTTTTCCTCCAGTATAGTCCTTGTTTTAGTGGTGATTTAGCTCTCTTTGAGACAAATGCCTCACGTGTATGAGATTCATCAGAAATAAAGTGAGTGGGGATAGAGGGTATGGGGAAGCAAATGTAGCCTACTAAAAAGTTTTTCAAGTCAGTTAATTTTACAAAGACTTATCTTAAATTTGACATTAAGTGTGTATATAAAATGAGGCAGCATGGCCTAGTGGTTAAGAGATCCAAATGGGCTGTTTCACTCCCCAGCTCCACCATTTGGAATGCTGTCCATGGCTTGGGCAAGACTTAAAGCCCTTTTTCGCATCAGCTTCTTCCACTATAAGTTGGAGGGAATAATAATAGTACCTACCCTCTAACATTGTTGATTGAATGCCTCAACGTTTGTAAAGTGCCTAGAATAGCTTTGGCTATATAGCAAACACTACATAGTTTCATAAATAGATGAAATTAATAAATAAATGGAGAAAGCATTGGATAAGAAAGTAAGATCCAAGTTATATTACAACAAAGTGCTTTTCAAAGACAATTATTCTTGAGTAATGTTGAAGTTAGAAAATAAGCAAATTTTCTGACATGCAGTAAAAGAGTAGAAGTGAAATAAATTACAGTATCTTGCAATTATACCCCCCAAATCACAATCATTGGAACTTTAATTAAGAATAGTTCGGGGTCACCTGGGTAGCTTAGTTGTTTAAGCATATGATTTCGGCTCAGGTCATGATCTCACAATTTGTGAGTTTGAGCCCCGCATTGGGCTCTGTGCTGACAGCTTGGAGACTAGAGTCTGTTTCCAACTCTCTCTGCCCCTCTGACTCTCTCTCTCTCTCTCTCTCTCAAAAATAAAATAGTAAAAAAAAAAAAAAAAGAATAGTTCAGAGTTGGGGCACCTGGGTGGCTCAGTCAGTTGAGCATACGACTTGACTCAGGTCATGATCTCTTAGTTTGTGAGTTTGAGTCCCTCACTGGACTCTATGAGGACAGCTTGAGCCTGGAGCCTGCTTCAGATTCTGTGTCCCCCTCTCTCTCTGCCCTCTCCTGCTCGTGCTCTATCTCTCAAAAATAAATAAACATTTAAAAAATTATAATCGAAATGAATTCTAAAAAAAAGAATAGTTCATAGTATTCTTAATTCAGCATTTACTCACATTTACTTCTTTAGATTCCATGGACTTCCTCACACAGTCACGCTCCTTCTTTAAATATTGTAAAGCCTTTTCTATTGAGTACATGAACAACACTAATTTTAGCTCCAATTGTTATATTTTCAAAGAAGCTAAAAAAAGTGTTAAGCCTGACTGTTTTCAAAGAACGATTCTATAACAAGACACTAGACTGTGGTTTCAAAGTGATTGGTCTTATTAACTGGCCAGAGAAGTACAGCCTGATGGAAAAGGGAAAAAGGAGCAAGTGATGATTCTATCTTACACTTTCATCTTACACCTCCCCAAGCACCTGAAACCAAGTCTCATTACCATTTCTTCCAGCAGACGAAGGAAGTGAGATAGCCAGTGAAGTGTGCCTCCCAAGGTCATACTCCAACTTGCTAACATAGCGATAAAACCCAATATTGTTGATTAGTGTCTGCTCTCCCCTCCTCCTCTCAGCATTGATTCTACATGTGAGTCAGAAAGGAGATGGGCAGGGTGATCTTCTTGGTCTTTCCAACCTCGACATCCTGCTCAGTGGCTCCCCTCCTTTGTTCCCTTTTATGTCCCCTTTTTTTCCATTTTTGATTGCATCTCAATAAGCTTTCTCAAACCATCTCTCTCTGTTTAGGCAGAATTCTCACCAGCTGAGAGTTCAGAATGAGGAGTGTGTTCCTAGCTGCTCTCTGGTGGCATTTTGTCTCTCTTTTATGCTTTCCACACCTCCTGAGGATAAATGAAGTCCTCATAGATGTTTTTGGTTCTTGTAGGTCTTTGTTTTATTGATTACTTTCCCCTGGAGTGCCTGTCATGCTCCTGGATGGTTTCAGGAGGCTTTGACGATTTTGTTTGTTGTGAAGGATTTTTGTCTTTTTTAATTCTTTTGCATTTTAATGGATCGGCCTTGACTTTAAACCATATTGAAGGGAAGGATCTAGGAAGGGCCTCTGACCTGTCCAGCTCCGGTAGCCACTAGCCATATGAGCCTACTGAAATTGAAGTTGGAATGTAAAGTTACCCAAATTTAAAATTCAGGCCCTAAGGGGCACCAGGGTGGCTCAGTTGGTTGAGCGTCTGACTTTGGCTCAGGTCATGATCACATGGTTTTTGAGTTCAAGACCTGGGTCAAGCTCTGTGCTGACAGTCAGAGCCTGGAGCCTGCTTCGGATTCTGTGCATCCCTCTGTCTCTACTCCTCCCCCATTCGTGCCCTCATTCTCTCTCTCTCTCTCTCTCTCTCTCTCTCTCTCTCTCTCTCTCTCTTAAGAATAAATAAATATTAAAAAAGGAGGGGTGCCTAGGTGACTCAGTTGGTTGGGTTTCCATCTTGAGCTCAAGTCATGATCTCATGGGGTCAAGCCCTGCATTGGGCTCTGTACTGACAGCTCAGAGCCTGGAACCTGCTTCAGATTCCATGTCTTTCCCCCTTTCTGCCCCTCCCTGCCACATGCTCTGTCTCTTTCTCTCTCTCTTTCCAAAATAAATTAACATTAAAAATAATTAAATAAAATAAAATATAAAATAAAGTTCAGGCCTTCAACTGCACTAGCCATATTTCAAGTGCCCAGTAGCCAACATGTTATCCTTCTCAGCTTCAACCTCAGTCTACTCACCTGTAGAGTGGAAAGACAGCATTCAGTGACCATAAGATCCCTCCTGCACTAGCATCCAGTGGTTTCTCCACTAGACAACTATAAGATCCCCCTGGCACTAACATTCTGTCATTTTTTTCTCAGCATTTTTCTTGGGTTTGGCAGTAGTACCTTGAATTCTGTGAGCTGCGCTGGCTCCTCTCTCTCAGTTTCTCTCTGTTCATCTCATGAAGTGTACCTCTCTTATCTTCACCTTGTATGTTGGAACCATGTACTTGACAAAGAATATGGTAATGTATGCAACAAAGGCTTTGTGTACTAAATATAGCCTCAGAGTTTTAAAGAGCTTTTTTTTTCTTTTATGAGTGTTGGCAGCTGTTTTACTATGAAACAGGGCTCAGAAAGAGACGAGGACACATTCTATTTTGAGATAAAAGCTTCATCTGAGATGAAGAAATGACACTGTAATAAATGCTATCACAGTTAATGAAATCAGAGTAGCAACTGATTTTATTTGATTGTATGAGGCAAATCCTTCCAAATTTCCAGGTCACATTCCAGCCTAAACTGGCAATAGACCCTATTGTCAATCAATCAGAACTACAAGTTGGTCTCCGTTCCATTTTTTTTTTTTTTGGAACCCTGGGGTTATAAGAAAAAAAAAGAGTAAGAAAAATAGACATTAAAATCATTGAGGCTGGAATTTTTTTTTCTTTTCCTACTGCCTTCAGAATGGGCAGCAAATAATTAACCGGTGAGAAAAATTTATAAACCTCAGTTTACAAACTAAAACAAATGATTAAAAAATCGTATCACACAAAAGTTCTGTTTACATCCCTTTGAAAAGTAAATGTGACAGTGCGGTGTTAATCATCTTTAGAAGGGGAATTTTAAAACCTTGAATGCGGCAAATTTCCAAAGTGCTGATTATATGTGCTAATTGTCTTTTGCTTGTTATTTCAATCCCTTAACTAGGAAGATTCTTAGCATATGTCTATTTTCCCACTACTTTCTCAGGCAGAAACTCCCTTGGGTGGATATGCCTGACAAAATCATTAACTAAAAGTGTTATGAGCCTAGGTGGGATAACATTTGGAGATGACTGATTACATGATTGCGGCTAATTGTTTGTGGGACTTGGGAAGTCTCTAACATCTTTAAGGGGAATCCTTCCACTTGTAATCCATCAAAAGAATTGCAGCTTTCTCTAAGGACAGTCTTCCTTTGGGGTGTCACTGAGAAATATTTCTGAGGCAACCTTGCACCAGCTTTGGTCTTTTTATTTGCTGATGAAAATAATCCCCCCTTTGTCGCCAGAATACAATTTATGACTTTGAGGCCATCCTCTGCTAGGATATATGCCCTTCGACAAGATTATCTGAGACCTTTTCCAGTTGTATGCCAGAAATTATGTACTAACTTTGTCTCATTAGATCCCTACTGCTTAAGATACTTAGCACAGGAGTGTAACTCGCTCCAGAAGTAGCTTGCTTTTTTTATTGTTATGAATAACATACATACATTTATTTCTTTGTTTCTTATTTATTTATATTTTTAAATAAATTTTTAATGTTTATTTATTTTTGAGAGACAGAGACAGAGCACAAGCATGGGAGGGGCGGAGAGAGAATAGGAGACACAAAATTTGAAGCAGGCTTCAGGCTCCGAGACTCACAAACTGTGAGATGATGACCTGAGCCAAGTATCTAGCAAATATTTTCAATAATTCATTCAACAACCGTTTACTGCAAACTCCTATCTTTGGTGCACTGTGACTAACACAGGTAAACATGCATGTGTATGTGTGCCCACACACACACATGCACCCCAACCTTAAGGTTTAAGAAAATGAAAGTCATCTATTTTCTCTATCTGCCGTGTTCTCATTACAATAGCTTTGGGAAAATGTTACGAAACTATGGCTTTGTTGGAGGGTGAGTGTGGGAATTGCAAAAACAAAAACGTTTGCCCATTTGTAACCTGTTACACACATTGTACTCCAGTGTTGATCTGATAAAGGGTGCAGGGGCAGAAATTACACTGGGAACTGTAGATTACAGGATGTGGCATGGAGCCAGCCAGGTTCACATATTGCCAACACCCAGTCAGCCCAGAAATTAAATGTTAAGGAGGCAAGGTATACATCCTGAGCTAAAAGTGAAAGAAGAAAAGCATCAGATACACAACTTTATTGAATAGATACCCATCACTCAATGCCTAGCTTAGCATTAGGGGTCCCTTGAACTGGTCTTAACACCAGGTAACAACCTTATACTTCTATCCCAGTTGGATGGCATAATAATTTTGCTCTCCTATTTTAGCGAAGCAGGATGAGGCCAGGGACTAGAAAGGAAAACATCCCTAAAGTCACACCGTACCTTGTTTTCTTTTGTCTCTTCTTACTCAAGTAGACACAGTAGAGTTTTAGATACTCATGCTTCTCCAAGGGCTTGAGAAGAAGGCTGTCACTATTTTTCCAATCACTAGCTTTGACTTCACCGCTCTTTGTTTAACCTTGCCGATGCTTGGAAGGAAGGTCACACTTACTCAGCAGGCAGATACCACTCTTGGCTGCCTTTGAGGCAATAGATTAAGGGAAAGGGGAAGGAACTCTGTCTATGCAAAAGGGAGAATGCTTGGTGTCACTCCTTCAGCTAGTTGACCGTGTAGAAAAGTAATTGCCAACAATGAGTTGGGGCCCGAATTTTGCAGGTGGTACATTATTTTATTCATATAGTTTATTGCCAAGTTGGTTTCCATATAACACCCAATGTTCTTCCCCACAGTGTCCTCCTCCATGACCATCACCCTCCTTCCCCCTCTCCCACTTCAGCCCTCAGTTCATTTGCAGTATTCAAGAGCCTCTCATGATTTGCCTCCCTCCCTCTCCATAACTTTTTCCCCCTTCCCCTGCCCATGGTCTTCTGTTAGGTTTCTCCTGTTAGA
Source organism: Suricata suricatta (assembly GCF_006229205.1). Lineage (NCBI taxonomy): Eukaryota > Metazoa > Chordata > Mammalia > Carnivora > Herpestidae > Suricata > Suricata suricatta. The sequence goes on along the minus strand of NC_043703.1, from coordinate 13,416,584 downwards.
CCTATGAGTGAAAACATATGGTATCTGTCCTCCACCTGACTTATTTCGCTTAGCATGACACCCTCGAGGTCCATCCACTTGGCTACAAATGGCCAGATTTCATTCTTTCTCATTGCCATGTAGTATTCCACTGTATGTATAAATCACATCTTTTTGATCCATTCATCAGTTGATGGGCATTTAGGCTCTTTCCATGATTTGGCTATTGTTGAAAGTGCCGCTATGAACATTGGGGTACACGTGCCCCTATGCATCAGCACTTATGTATCCCTTGGGTAGATCCCACTGCTGGGTCATAGGGGAGTTCTATTGATAGTTTTTTGAGGAATCTTTACATTGTTTCCAGAGAGGCTGCACCAGTTTACATTCCCATCAACAGTGCAGGAAGATGCCTGTTTCTCCACATCCTCGCCAGCATCTATAGTCTCTTGATTTGTTCATTTTAGCCATTGTGAATGGCATGAGGTGGTGTCTCAGTGTGGTTTTGATTTGTATTTCCCTGATGCTGAGTGATGCTGAGCATCATTTCATGTGTCTGTTGGCCATCTGGATGTCCTCTTTGGAGAAGTGTCTATTCATATCTTCTGCTCATTTCTTCTCTGGATTATTCATTTTTTGGGTATGGAGTTTGGTGAGTTCCTTGTAGATTTTGGATACTAGCCCTTTATTGGATATGTCATTTGCAACTATCCTTTCCCATTCCGTCGGTTGCAGGCAGTACATTTAACTACACATGTAAGCCTTTTTTAGGAAATAATCACAAACTCTGACTTTATCACTTTTGTATTTCTCTCTGGCTTTTTCTGCATTTCTCCTCAGACACAGTTGTTTGAGGGAATAGAATTTTAACAGGAATACTCAAACTCTATTTCTTGTGGTATGAAGTGTGATTAGAGTCAGGATAAAATGAATTCTTTCCTGCCACTTAAGCCATAGAACAGGAGGGGGACAAAAAGACTCTTAATGCCTCTTTACTCTTTAGAATCCCATGAGCATGTCCTCTATAAAACGCAATATCAGATCTTCCATTAGTATACAAGCAATGCCTTTGAGCTGTTTATATAAAATTTAAAACGCCAGCGATCACATCATGAAGTCTCTGACATCTGCTTACTGATACCCACTTGATTCACAGCACAGTACTGAGTCAAGAAAAACTCTATTCTAATACTTCAAACTAGTGAACAAACACATCGCCTACAGAACTTGTAAACACAGATTCCTGGGCTCCCCTCCATTAGTAGATCGACAGTGGGAAGGACCTGAGAATTTTTGGCTTTAACGGACTTTGAGGTGGTACTGATGCAACTGGTCCACGAACCTCTTGGAGCAACGCTGAAGCTGGCTAAACCCTCAGTATCAGGTACCTAAACAACATGTGCGCATGCGCATGCACACATTCCTCCTCCTTCTTTCTCTCACGCACGCTCGCTCGCACAGAGTCTGCCTTTATTTAAGGTGGGGCATTTTGTAGGTTCATTTCAGCACAGAGTGGTAACACATCTTCTTTACAAGACACTTCAACTGCCTTCAAGGAAATAGCAGAGAGAGTTAGAGGCCATTAGGATAGACCGTTGAGAACATCCCTGACTTTAAAACCTCACAACGAGGAGAAGCTGTTAATGCAGACATCCATTCTGTGCTTACTAGGAACACAGTATTGCTGACACATTGCTTTACAAAGACCATTTAAAACCTGTAGTCAATTGGTAATTATTAATATTTATTACTGCTCTGATGAAGCCCCAAGCAGATATTTACTTTCTAAAGGTTGGTAATAAAATCAGATAAACTGATAAACAATTAGTCATTTGGGGGACTTTTTCCTCTATTAATTTGTTTCTCTCTCCTCTCCCCTTGTTCTGTGTATATATGTTATGTATATATGCATTTATATATACATAAAATGAGTGTATGAATGTTACCTATTATATATATGTACAGATATATAATATATACACACATGGTTTTGAATAGAATATATAGAGAATGTATATTTTGTATATGATTTTGAATAGAATATATAGAGAATGTATATTTTGTATATGGTTTTGAATATAATTATAAAATATTACATATGTGTGTATATATATATTCTAGTTTTGCTAGCTAAGTTATGAGGAAGAAATCACTTGCTCTCTCTACTCCATCTCTTCCTTCTTTGGAGCAACACAATTATATCATTAAGTTAATTGTGCCAACAATTATACAGGATCTAATTATTTGGGAACAGTTATTCAGAATGAATTGTCCCTTAATGCCTGTACACATGGACTGGTTTAATGGGAAAGTAGGAAGTCTGTAGGTCAGTGCAATATTTCTTCTTACATTTTGCTGTCAGAGCCTTTCACTCTTGCCCTTGAAAGGCTGAGAAGTACTGGATAAACCACATTATGCTGGTCCTTATCTTCCTTATGGGTATTAAGGACAGATATTCTCATTAACTCCCAGCTTGTGAATTATGGGCCAGCCATTTACTGTACAGAATAATAAATGGTCCAGAACTACGTGTGCACACAGCTCTTGGCTCTAAATACTGGCTTTCCTGCCCAGTGCAGTTCACTTGTTCGTACAAGCCAAGCTGGAGCTCCAAGGGGTGGATGTATTAATTGAAAATGGATCCTGATTATGGGTTGTTGGGGTTTTTTTTTTTGCCATTTAGCAATTCTCAAACAATTTTTCATTAGTGTAATTTTAATGCTGGCATGTTATTTTTTTATATGACAAGAAACTTAGACAAATGTAAGTCAGACTTAACACTTTCATGTTTTATTTACATATCTGCCTTATAGAAGTAAGAGATTCTTGACATTGTATTTATTTCATAGGAGTAGCTGTTTTTTAAGGTAACAATTTGCTTGCCACAACATATGAAAAACTATAATGCAAAACAAACAGTGCTGGATTTTCTTGATGGGGATGAAATAGGGGGTATTAGGAAAGAAATCTAGTAGATTCTGTGGCAAAGTCAGTATTCAATAGATTGGTATTGAATACAGATTGATTAATTATTGTGTAGTGACTGTCAGAAATCAACAGAAGGTTGAAACAGGGAACTTTTCTGAAAGTATTCTGGTCACATCATCAAGAGCAGCCTGTATGAGGTTACACATGTTTGGTCAGTCATACCTCTGAGAGGAAGGCAGTGCTGTGTTTGGTAGTTAATCCATTGGTGAAATGACTGGTGAGATCAGCAAACTCAATGATACCTATATGCCCCACCTTTCAAAAGTTTGCATCACAAAAGACCCACTATGTCGGTTTCTATTTTCACTAACCAGAATAAACCTGAGGAGGATTTTCACTTTTATGAAAAAAGAACATGAAAAGAGTTCAGCATCGGCTTTGCAGTGAGCACCCACGATGTGGGATGCACCCTGAGCAGAGTGACAGGAGCTACCCTGCCAGGTTCCTTCCCTGGACACCGCCCTCAGCATCTCCACATCTGGCCGCCAGAACAGTATCTGTGGGCATCCAGGCTTTATCTCGATTTATTTTGTGCATCTGTTAGCAAGATGTGTGCTAAGGTATCAGAAAAGCCTAAGAGATGTGCAATGGTTATTGCTTCTTTGCTTTACACCATTTTTGCTTAGGAAAGTTTTCATCCAAACACCCTACTTTCAGACAGTGAGGGGAACCTGGACATTGAAAGCAAAAGTCAGCTTTTGAAAGAATTCGAGAACCCTAGGTGAGCATTCTCATGATGCAATCACTCAACTATTCATAGCTGTACAAAATAAGCAGACCAAAACGGCTGAGGGTGGAGGGGAGAAGAAACCCAATGATTCCAGCCTCACGTTCAGAGACCGTATGTGCAGTTTAGAAATGTTTCAATGACAAAGTGCCAAGCCTCCGAAGATTTAGTCAGCTTTGTCATATTACCCAGCAGGCCTCCTGTCCTCTCTCACGTGGTGAGAAATCTTAACATGACTGCTTTGATGCCCATAACCCCAACTTGACTTAAAAAAGTCCTCAAGAAGTTAGACATCAATCTTAGTTAAGACTACCAGAAACTACAGTTTAAATAATACATAGTGTTTGTATGTGCATGTGTATGGTGCAAGGAGGCCATCTTGCCCTCAACTTCTACTTCCAACAAAGATGGCCATGAACAGGAAAGGTGAAATACTAGCTAAGAAACACCACAAATCTACATCATGTAATCATGACCAAGTTTAGGCTTCTTGTTCTTTCTTGGCTGTATTTTTGTTCTTCTTTCATATCTGGAGAAGTCTTCCTTGTTTGTTTAATTTCATGGTGTTTCAGCTTTGCCTAAGGATCACAAGGGAAGACCGTTGGGTTCATGCATAGGCCAGAGTTTGATATGTACGCATCTGCAGCCAAGATATTGGTGCAGGCCATTCCAATCAATGTGAGAGGGACCTAAGAGGAAGGTGAAATTCAGCAAGGCTATCAGAATTGGTGCTACTTCTATCAGCTGCTGCTGGCCCCCAACTCATCCCCAATCTGGAGATTCATGATCCAGAAGTAAAGGTTTGCCTTCTTTTAGTAGGGTTTGTGTGATGCCTAATTCCAGTGCATTCCAGCGACATGGATGGTAGATTCCAGCACTATTCTGAACTCTAAACAAACCTAGATAAAAAAGAACAAGAGAGCAATGCTATGTTTGTCTGAGGAAAAAAAAAAAATAGACCTCAGAGCAAAAAAGCCGTGTGGTTATTGAGCCATGGTCATCAAATACTCAGAATATTGTAAAGAAAAAATGTTTATAATAAATATCAAGAGAGAGAAATTAAAAATTCTATGTTGGAGTTAAATATTGGGTGGCTCAGTTGGTTAAGTGTCCAACTCTTGATTTCAGCTCAGGTCATGATTTTGCAGTTCATGGGATTGAGCCCCGTGTTGGGCTCTGCACTCATAGTGCAGAGTCTGCTTAGGATATTCCCTCTCACTCTCTCTCTCTCTTTCTCTCTCCCTCTCCCCTCTCTCTTTAAAAAATAAATAAAAACTTAAAAAAAGTATCCTAAGGAATCAGGGATGAGGAAATAACAAAATGAGATTCATTGAGCATCTTTTGTGGGCCACACCAGATGCTAGAAAGCAGTAAGTTATACAAAGGTATCATTCCACAGGAACTTTGATATTTATGAATTGGCATAGGAGATACACTCAAGGAGAAGGGCATTCCTCCAAGTTATTGTAATGTTGGCAAAAGCAAGGTCCTTCTGCCCTCAAGTAGACTGTGGTCTCAAGCACCATCTTGAGAAGTTCAGCATTTGTTCTATGGGAACAGACTGTTACTAGAACTTTTTTAAAATTATGTTTATTTTTGATAGAGCACAAGGGGATAAGGAGAAGAGAGGGAGACACAGAATCCGAAGCAGGTTCTAGGCTCCGAGTTGTCAGCACAGAGAATGACACAGGGCTTGAACCCACAGACTGTGAGATCATGACCTGAGCTGAAGTCAAGTGCTTAACCCACTGAGCCACCCAGGTGCCCCTACTGGAACTTTTTGAGATAGCCAACAAGTGAATCAAAGTTTCATATTGGAAAAGCTGTTCTGACAACAGTGTGTAAAAATACATCTGAGTTTAGAGGTCATTTGCGGGGAAGACAGTGAATTGAGGGTTTGGACATTTTGGGTGTGAAGAGTTGGCAGAATATCTATGCAAGGATGAATGTGATCACTGTTGCAAATGCGGGATCTAAGGAGAGAATAGAGAGTAGAGTATTCCTCTCACAGCGTAGGAGTGAATGAGAGGGCAGATCTGTGAACACAGGTGAAGGAACTCATGGCCTTTTACTCTTGAACTTGCCCCAAGATCAAACAGGTATATTTGCTTTATTAAAACCTCTGATCTTACTTACAATGTTTTTTTTTTTTTTGGAAGGACATTTGAATCCTTGCCTAGCTCAACAAGATTGCAATTCAAGTGGAAGTACTGGAAAAAAGCCAAGATGAATCATAAACTACAGACCTCAATGACCTATTGTCCAATCTCAGAATGGAAATGTGGTTATTGGAATATATTCCTGAATAACATGATTTATTTTAAAAGCCCATGCTCAGAGCAGGAGACTAAAGCAAAGAATCAGAACCACAAGATCCGAAAGCAGAGTGGACAGAGGGCACACATGGAGGCTGGTTTCAGTGGCGGGCTTGGAACACAATTCCTAGAATAGGGTTCGGATTTGGAACGGCAGCAGTTAGAACTGAGGGACAATGGATGTACCAAATGGAAGAAGTAAGTAAGTATCAAGGAGGAAGAAGCTGGAAAGAGAACGCAGCTGGTAGAGATTAGGGATCCATTGCAGAGGGCTGACAGCACAGATAGAAAGTAGTGGCAGATACTGTGCATACTGTATGCCAAGTATTTGCTTCAGCTGAAGTCAAGGGTCCTGCATTAGTATGGACCCGCAGCCTTAGTTGGGCAGCCCAAGTCTTATAGAGATAAATAGGAGGCAAAGAGCTAGACAGGGCAGATCTTGACACATTCATTCCAGTTAAGAACTCCATTTCCTGGAGTAAGAGAGAAATAATCTTCCTTAATTCCTTCCCCCTCCCCTTAGTCCAGGACTGCAGGTCTTAACCTGGAGTGGGAGGAGGCACTTTCAGAATTGAGTGAATGCCAGAGACTCACTCCTCACAGAACTGCAAAGGCTCATGAACCCTCAAACATTTCCCATCATGATAGCAGTTGGCAGACTCCTCTCGACCTAACAACACTAGTCCAGGAGGAGAATAAGTCAGCTCATCTGCAGCACCCCTTAGCTTCATGGGGGAAAGTTACAGGCTCAGCCTCCCTATTTGCTGTATGAACAGCAGACAGAGGACAGAGGGGGGAGGAGCTCTGTTCTCTCCTCTCGAGTGTTCCTGGCTGCATATGGATGCAGAGAGGGCTGATTCAGGCAGTGACAGTCTTAGCTGGGAAGTGAGGGAAGGAAGAGATATTAATCACAGCCCAATGAAACACTAGCAGCAGCGACCACAACTACTGCCAAGCGCTTCAGGCTTATTAAGCACCAGCCAGTAGAGGATATAGTTTACCTTGCTATATAAACATTATTACAGCTAATTCATTGATAAGGAAATAGTCTGAAAGGAGTTTTCACTTGTCCTGAGGTAGATAGCTATGTCTGCCTGACGGTGAGAAATTCTTCCTTCTGTATCTACAGTGCCTGCATCTTGCTGGGGGAGATACTCTCTTCTTTCTGCACATTACAGAGCAAACAAATTAATCTTAACATGTGAGAGTTTTCTTATTAGATGTTAGTTGCCAAGCTAAATAAGGCTGCCATGAGTGCATAAATGCCTCTGTGAAAATTAGTAAAAGGCACTCCTTCTTCCAGGTGGTTGCAGCCCAATTCCAGGACTACAGCTGTGCAAGCCAGGTATGGCCAAATTTCAGCCCCCTCATCTCTTGGTCAAATGCCCTGTGCAGTAAACAACCTACCCAACTGTATATAGCAGCCTTGAGCCAAATTCTCGAAAATGCTATCAGAGGTGAAGAGCCAAGGGCAAAGCTTTGTTCTCAGGAAAAGCTGTAGTGTATTCATGCCAGTTTCTTAGCAATCTTGATATTCAGTAGCTGTATCTCCTTAAACAAATTGCTCTGGAAGTTTACTCTTTTCAAAAACCATACACTATAAAAATGGAAAGATAAAACTCTCAACAGGAAACCAGAGAAGATCATAACTGTGCTGCAGTTCAGCAAATGAAAATATATCAATAATGAGATGAAGCCCAATTCAAAACAACTTATGTTGTCTTTGGGCCTCAAAAATAATCTCTTTCCCATTATTAGGGAAAAAGTGAACCTTTTTTCATTTCTGGCAAATCCAAATCTTGTTTTCAAGAGATGATCATGTTTAGCTAAAATTGCTTTCACTTAGCTATTATAGTGGAATGACAAATATGTTATTGTTGGTGTTTATTGGCATTATTATTAGTCAGTTGTCAAACCTTGAAGGAAAAATCATGGGCTAAAACCCTGAAGAAGTAATCTTATTTTCATAAATATGTTCCCAAATAATTATCTTGTGTCCAATATCCACACAGCCTTAATATAAACTTCTCGTGTGGAACAGGAATGGTGTAGATAACATAGAAATCTGTTAGGGAAATAAATAGAAATTTAAGGCAAATTTTGTGATGTATTAGCATCCATATTGATGGTGAACTTTCACACTCGTCTTCACTATACTATTTGTTTTTTTTCCTGGAATCTGATGCTTTTCTTCAGAGAACATAATAAATTTACCAATGTAGCCCTGATACTGCCCCCAAGTTTCCTCTGGTTATATATGCTAATGTTCAAGCAAAAAGGGCCATTGAATTATTTAAGAAACGGAAGGCAGTAAAATTATCACAGAGTTAAGGATCACCAATTTTCTCCATACTCTCCAAAATGGTTGCTATGAATGTGTCACATCGATGCCAGACATAATGAATTTTCTTTGTTCCTGTTCAGCTTTAGTATCTTTCCTTGCATGTGGGGGTGTGGCCATGAGCTGCTGAGTGACCCTTGGCCATCCCTAAAATGGTAGATATACAAAGGGAGATTTGGAATTTGGGAAGTTTTATTGAACAAGGCTATTCTGATATTCCTTTAAAATCACTCATTCTAAGTAGAGGGAGGAGAAACCCTCCAAATACCTCAATACTGAAATTTCTGGCACACTACTGTGAAGGAGAGAAAAAATATGCACAGAGACTGTCTATGGTAAGAAAGAGAAACTGAGAGAGGCCAGAAATTCTCATCTGTAGGAACAGGCAGAAGTAATAATTTATAAGTAAGTTGAGTAAATGATTTCAAGCCCTATGACTAAAGGAGGACAAAATAGAACACATTACTTGTTGAAGAAACAAAGAGGCTTAGGAACCATGAGTCTTAGGTGGATATGTGGATAGGACACAAAAACAGTAAACTAGAATGTACGGCACTGAATGAGCCCTTACTCACAGTAAACAAAGGCTGTGTGTTGCGATCACTTATCTCTTAGGAATCAATGCTGGAGCCAGTCTTCAGGGTCTTGAACTGACCTGGTTTGCCTCTAACATGGGTCATGGCTCTGCCTTCCTTACCTCTTGGCCCATTTGGGCATCGACACTCCACCAGCTAAACATCACGAAGGCTGGGTAATGTTTTCATTTTTCATCCAGTGTTTTAGTGTCACACAGGTTGAAGCAATCTCTGACATATACTCCCTTGTCTTCATTATCTTTCTCTGAGTTTGAAATTCAAAACAGTTTTTCTATTAAGAAATAGTGAATCCCACAGCTGATTACCACCACCACCATCTCCCATAATAAAGGTATTTCTACTCTCGTGTGAAAGGAGGAAGAATCTTCCAGGGGCTTAGGCAATGATAACTTAGTTTACAGACAGGGTGGAGTCACTGAATCTTTGCAAAGCAAGTGGAGACAATATAGAGCAATTCCTTTTCCTGGGGAATTAGCGGCATAGTTTTCAGCCATGAGAACTCATATAGGAGGGGGAGGCATGATTCAACAGAGCCCGGAAGCAATGTGTGGAAATCTGCATCACAAGATCACATGAAAGCTCTTATTGATTGCGTTGAGAAGAGGGTACTTAAAACCATCATATTTGTTGTATCATTGATCTTCACTATGGTCCCCCACCCTGCTACACCCCAGCACTTACCAGTGAGCTTAATGACAATGCCCTGGAGAAAGAAAGATTCAATAGAAAAAGCAGAGGACAGTCATGCCCCGGAGGCTTCCTGAAAATTAATATTTTCAAGTTTTTCCTGCTATAGCCCTTTGATTCATCACTAATGGGAGATTGGAGACAGAGGCCGAAATTCACTTCTTGCTGAGAAGAAAGGAGCTTTGATATGAATAAATAAGCAGCATATTTATTTGTATTGATATCTGCTTTATCTCCTCATGAGGATCTGGGGAAAGATTAATGGTAGTAATGAAAACCCTTTGGAAATGGATATGACCTGCCTGCCTGACCTGTCTGGTGAAAGTCAGTGTTGGGAAGTGGAGTCAGCAGACATAGCACAGAGCAGGAGAAAAGGGAAGGGGTTGCAATCCACTCTTCAGGAAACGAGTTCTTGACATGTGTAACTTTTTTACTTTTGATCAATTTACTTTTGTCAAAGGAGAGGTAGAGAGCTGGATAAAATATTACATGCTAAAATAGAGTATTATAAATACACCTACCCTCTATGTCAGAGGACGTTGTTCAGATAACACATGGTAATGTTATTCTTGCTTGTGGACACGTCAAGTGACTTGGCTTGGCTTAGAAAGCGGTGGAGAATGGATTTCTATTTCAAACAACTGATTAGCCGGCTAAAAAGCATTGTTCACACTACATTTTATAGTTGTCACACATTATCCTCCAGGAACTATAAGTTAGATGCCTCAAATTGGACATGAAAACTAGAACTTTATCAACTGACTGAATTAGTTAGACCCGATTCTCTAATTCTGTTGTATTCTCTATCAAGCCTATCCTCAAGGAAGTGATAGAAATAGTGCTTCATGTAATGAAACCATAAAATCTGCCTAATAAAAAGATAACAAGGATTGAATGCTTTTGATATAGAGCGCAGTATTTGGGGAAGCTCTTTTGTATATTGGTGCTGTGGTCCTGGAGAGAGCCTCCTAGAAATTTGTTGGTGATCAAGACAGTTTGCAAGAGAGACGGATGCTCACTTACACTGGTGAGAAAGTCTACGCCTTTCATCAACGTGGGCTTGATTACAGAATTTAGAGCCATAATGGGCCCCAGAAATCACCTAATCTCCAGCAGATGAGGAAACCACTGAGAACCGTGTTGGTCACATTTTAGTGGGCTTACAAAGCTCAGTTCCATGAAATTGGTTCAACCTAATTCAATCATTTGTGACCTACCTACACAGCTACTTCATAAGGTTCACACAAATTGAATCTGAGCTCCAAGTGGGCAAAGAGAACAGGAACCAGAGGCTTTGACTGTACTAATGCTTGCGGACTTGCTTACCTTCTCCTTCCAAGGTCACACAGAGTTCAACAAAAGATAAAATGACAGAAAAGAAAGACAGAAGCTCACACAAACAGGAAAGTATTACAGGGGCACACACACCCAGAGATAAGGAGATGTAGAAAAAGAAGGGAAGCCCATTTCATTGAGCACCTGCTGTAACCTGCACAATTCTAGACACACACACAAACACACATTTATCACAAAGGTATTGTTCAGTAGGTACTCCTCCCATTTGGCACATGAAGAAACTGAGATTCAGAGTTAAAAGAATTTTTCAGGGGTGCCTGGGTGGCTCAGTCTGTAAGTGTCTGACTCTTGATTTTGGCTCAGGTCATGATCTCATGGATCATGGGATCCAGCCCCATGTCAGGCTCTGCACTGACAGCACAGAGCATGCTTGGGATTCTCTCTCCCTCTCTCTCTGCCCCTCCTCTGTGCATGCTCTCTCTCTTTCTCAAAATAAATACACTTTAAAAAAAAGGATGCTTCATTTTTGGTGTATAGGAATGCAACTGATTTCTGTACATTGATTTTGTATCCTGCAACTTTACTGAATTCATTGATCAGTTCTAGAAGGCTTCTGGTGGAGTCTGCCGGGTTTTCCATGTAGAGTATCATGTCATCTGAGAAAAGTGAAAGTTTGACTTCTTCTTTGCCAATTCTGATGCCTTTTATTTCCTTTTGTTGTCTGATTGCTGATGCTAGGACTTCCAGCACTATGTTAAACAGCAGTGGTGAGAGTGGGCACCCCTGTCGTGTTCCTGATCTCAGGGGGAAAGCTCTCAGTTTTTCCCCATTGAGGATGATATTAGCTGTGGGCTTTTCATAAACTGTCATCATCAAGACAATATGGTATTGGCACAAAAACAGACACATAAACTAAGAGCTTGATGTCAAAACATCTATTTTATTTGCCTGCCCTTCTATTCCTAGAACTCAGCACATACCTAGCACATAGTAGGTTACTATTAACTAGATAAATTTAGGAGGCAAGTATTCAAATCTCCTTGCCCCCAAAGCATGTGTTCCTTCCATTGGACTATAAAGGTCTCCTGTTTGTGGTTGCACAGGTGAATAGAGAATTACACATGGGGACAGGACTCATTCATGTATGGACACACACATACACACACACACACACACACACACACACACAAAACCATACACATTTGCATGAAAAAACATTACAAACTTATGACCAACAGAGAATTGTTAAAAATTTTACGTACAATAAAGTTGACTTTTTTAAGATGTACAACTCTAAGAGCTTTAGCACATGCATAGATTCTTACAACAATTTCCACGTCGCACACAACAGTCTCATGCCGCTATTTTGGGTTCAACCTTTCCCTAATTCAACCCCTGGTAACCACCGATCTGTTCTCCATTGCTAAAGTTTCGCCATTCAGAATGGCAGAAATGGAATCACACAGTATGTAACTTTTTGAGATGGACTTTTATTCATGTAGCATAACTCCCTTGAGAGCCACCCAGTTGGCTAAGTATATTGGTTGTTTTGTGTTATTAATGAGGAGCAGTCCATTGTGTGGCCGTACCCCAATTTATCTGTTAACCTGCTGATGGACATTTGGGTTGTTTCCAATTTTTCACAGTTATGGATTCATAACTGTACCATTTGTGTCCAGGTTTCTTTGTGAATATAAGTTTTTATTTCTCTGGGGTAAAGGTGTAGGCAAAGGATGGCTGGGTCAGTGGTAAATGCATGTTTAGCTTATTAAGAAACTGCCAAAATGTTTCCCAGATTGGCCATACCAGTTCGCATTCTCAGCAGTGTGTATGAAATTCACAGATGCTCTCCATCGTGACCAGCCCTTGGCATTATCATTCATGTATGCGTGTATGTACATATATATGTACTTCTTCATTTCCACCGTTCTATTATGTGTGAAGTGGCATCTCATTTGGTGTTAATTTGCATTTGTTTATCCTTTCATGTGTTTATTTTTATCTTTCTGTATATTTTTACCAAAATTTCTGTTCAACTATTTTGCCCATTTTTAAAAAAATGAGATTTTTGTCTTATTATTGCATGATAAGAGTTCTTTAAGTTTTGGGGTTGTTTTTTTTTTTTTTTGAGAGAGAGAAGGACAGAGAGGGAGGTAGGGGCAGATAAAGAAGGAGAGAGAGAATCCTAAGAAGGCTCCATGCCATCAGCACAGAGCCTGATGCAGGGATTAAACTCTTGAACCATGAGGTTATGACCTGAGCCAAAGTCAGACAATTAACTGACTGAGCCACCCAGACGCCCCTCTTTATATATTTTGCAATCAGGGTTGTCCTCCAGACTGTAGCTCATCTATTCTTTCTCTTGGCAGTGTGCTTTGCATTGTCAGAAATTTTCAATTTTGATGAGATCTAATATTTCCCTTTTTTTTTTTTTTTGTATTGTGCCTTCGGTGTCATGTCTGAGAACTCTTCACTCAACCCAACGTCAAGGTTTTTGCCTATGTTTTTGTTCCTATGTGTTTTCTCACTTTACATTTTATACTTAAATTGATCATCCACTTTTAATTAATTTTCATATAAGAAGTCAGGGTTTAGGTCAAGGTTCTTTTTTTTTTTTTTTTTTTTTTTTTGGTCTATGGATGTTCAATTGCTCCAGTACCATTTGTTAAAAACTCTATTCCTTCCTTCATTGAATTGCTTTTGCACCTTTGTCAAAATTCAGTTTAGCGTACTTGTGTTGATCTATTTCTGGGTTCTCTCTTCTGTTCCATTACCTGCAAGTCTACCCCTTTGCCAAACCACACAGTATTGATTACTATACCTTTATAGTAAGTCTTAGGATCAAACGGTGTGAGTTCTCCAACATTAACCTAACTTTTAAAAATTGTTTTGACTATGCTATTTTGATTTTACATTTAAACTTCAGAATCAGCTTGCCTATATCTACAAGATATCTTCCTGGGATTTTTTTTGGAATTGCATTAAATCTAAAGATCATTTTAGGAGAATTGGTATCTATACTATATTGAGTCATCTACTCTATGAACATGGTATATCAGGTCAATTATTAGTTCTTAGATCTTCTCATCAGCCTTTTGCAGTTTTCAGTATACAGTTTTGCTGGTTTTTTTTAAAGGTGTTCTGCAAATGTCAATTAGCTCTATTGGTTGATGATATCATTCAATTCTATATCCTTGCTGATTTTCTGTCTACTTGTTATAGTTATAGGTGAAGGGAAAGTGTTAAATTATGGGTTGTCCATTTTTCCTTTCACTTTTAACAGTTTCTGTTTCACAGTTTTGAAGCTGTGTTGTTAGATTACATACACATTGAAGATTGTTATGTATTCTTGGTGAATTGACCCTCTTATCATTCTGTAGTTTTCTTCTTTAATACTGATAATTTTCTTTGTCCTGAATTCTAATTTTCTTTGTCTGAAATTAATACAGTCACTGCTGCTTTCTTTTGTTTAGTGCTTGTATGGATAGCTTTTAAAATCACCAATGACATATTTAAAGTAGGTTGCTTAAGATAGCATAAAATTGAGTCTCTTTTTTTTGACATTCTGATAATTTTTCACTTTTAATTCATATGTGCACTGTTTACATTTGGTGTATTATATGCTTGGATTTGTATTTATTTGATTTTTGTTTGTTTATTAGTTCTCTTGGTTCTACATTTTTCTCTTTTCTCATTCCTGCCTTTTTGATTATTTGATTTTTTAATTATTCTATTTTAGTTTATCTATTGAATTTTAAATATTTCCCTTTGCATTAATTTTTTTGTGTTTAAATAAGTATTGCAAAATATATACTTAACTTTTTTAAGTTTATTTATTTTGAGAGCAGGGGTGGAGGGAAAGAGAGAATCCAAAGCAGATTTCACACTCAACATGTGGAGCTCGATCTCATGAACCACGAGATCATGACCTGAGCCAAAATCAAGTCAGCTGTTCAACCAATTGAGCTACCTAAGCGCCCCATACTTAATTTTTTAAAGTCTACTTATAATTATTATTTTATCACTTCCAGTGGAATATGGAAATTAACTGCCATAAAGTTCTTTTGCCTTCTCCCTTACATTGTTCTCATCACCATGCATTTCAAGATCATCATAAACTCTATACACTGAAGCTCCAGTCAGATAATACTATATATTTTGTCTTCCTCCATTATTTATATTTAAAGACTAAGAGGAGAAGGACAGTCCATTATATTAGCCAGGTGTTTACCATTTCTGTTGTTCTTCCATCATTTCTGAAGTTCCAAGTTTTCCACTAATGTCATTTCTCTTTCTGTTGAAGAAAATTTGCCTTTTAGAACAGGTGTACTGCTGAAGGAGTCTCTTAGTTTTCCTTCTGAGAATGTCTTTATTTCCTCTTTATTCCCGAAGCATATTTTTGCTGGCTATAGATTTCAAGACTGACCATTCTTTTCTGTAAACACTGAAAAACTGCACTGCCTCTGGCCTCCGTGATTCCTGATAAGAACACTGTAGCCATTTGCATTGCCCCTTCCTCTGTAAAGAATACAGCCGTTTTCTTTGCTTCCTTAAAGATTTTTTTCTTTGCCTTCAGTTTGTAGAAGTTTGGTTATGATGTGCCTGGGTCTGGAGTTCTTTGAGTTTATCTTGCTTGGGATTTATGAGCCTCTTAAATCTGTAAGTTTGTTTTCTACCAAGTTTGGGATGTTTGCAGCTATTACTTGTTCAAGCAGTTTTTCGGCACCATACTTTTTCTCTCTGGGGATAAGTTCCCCCTGGAATTCTGAGAGAACAAATGTTTTCTGATTTTATCTCATGGGTCCTAGATTTACTGTTCCAATTTTTCAATTCTGTTCTCTCCATTTTTCAGATTGCATACTTTCTGTCAGGGCACTCACTTCAATCTGTCATCACCACTCAACTATTAAGGGCTCACAGTGATTTTTATTATTTAGGCTATCATAGTTTTCTTTTTTAAGTTATTTATTTATTTTGAGAGAAGACAGAGTGTGAGTGGGGCAGGAGCAGAGAGAGAAGGAAGGAGAGGGAATCTGAAGCTGTCAGCACAGAGCCCAACATAGGGCTTGAACTCGTGAAACTGTGAGATCATGATCTAAGCCAAAACCAAGAGTCAGACACTTAACTGACTGAGCTACCCAGGCACCCTGTGGGCTATTATATTTTTCAATTTTAAACTTTTTATTTGGTAGTTCCTTATATCTTGTGTATCTCCTATCTTTCCACTCATTTCAGTAGTATTCATTCAGGGGTATCTGGATGGCTCAGTTGGTTGGGCGACCAACTTTGGCTCAGGTCATGATCTCTCAGTTTGTTGGTTCAAGCCCCATGTCAGGCTCTGTGCTGACAGCTCAGTGCCTGGACCCTGCTTTGAATTCTGTGTCTCCTCTCTTTGCCCCTCCCCCACTCATGTCTGTCTGTCTTTCTCTCACTTTCAAAAATAAATAACCATTTGAAAAAAAATTTTAAATAGTATTCATTCTTACTTCTTAGAACATGGTTATAGTATTTGCCTCAAAGCCTTTTTTGATAATTCCAACATCTGTTTTATCTCAGATTTCTCATCTCTTGATTGCCTTTTTCCTTGAGAGACATTGAGATTTTCCTGATTCTTCACATTTTAAGTAATTTGGGATTATATCCCAGACATTTTGAATAAGACTCTATGGAGAATGTTGATTTTATTTTGTTTAGCAGGCAAGTAACCTGATTATGTTCAGGCCAAAATTTTCTATCCCCCTTCTGTGGTCTTCTTATTAGTGCATTTGTAAAACTCTTTGCTGTGTACTTTGGATCTGTCACATATATGGGCCTCCTCACAGCCAGCCCAGGACCTGGGCAGTCATCTGCCTCAGACTTCAGTCCCCAAAGCTCTGGAAAGCTGCCTGGATTCAGATCCCCCTACGCATGGGTTGGCGGTGAGCTCCAGAGATCATACACAGTTTTATATGATCACTTTCTTCGACTCCCTAGGATCTCCTATGTGTTCTTGCTCCCAGGGGCACCCCTTCGTGGCACTACGGGGAGAAACCCAGGACTTAAGTTGCCTCCTTTGTCATAAACTTCCTGTAGCTACACCCACCTCTGAGGCCACGTAAAAGCAATGGGAATCTTTCCCAGTGGCATCAGGACCACACTTCTTCTGTCAGAAGGGAAGGTCCTCCTCTTAGGGTTTTAGGCTCTTAACCTAAACCATAAGATTGCCTGGAAACTTGAGCAAGAGCAAACAACAACAAAAAACTCAGATTCCCCCCCCCCCCACTCACACACACACACACAGACACACACACACACACACTCTCTCTCTCTCTCTCGCTCTCTCTCTCTCTCTCTCTCTCTCTCTCTCTGACCCACAGGGCAGGGGCCTCTTTCCCACTCCTCAAGCAATAAAAATAGGGCTTCCTTTGGAGATTTTTCTGCCTGTACCCAGTGCACAGCTCCCGGTGTCCATGCCAGGAGAAACCAGAGTCAAGGTCACTGGGAAAGTCCCTGCCAATTTGATGATGTGTCAAGACCTGTTTTCCTTCCCCAAGGTGCTTGTTATCATTTATTTTCCCAAATTCTCAACTAGTTGTTCCATGGATTCTGTCAAATGTTTTTAGTTGTATTCAGTAGGAGAGACAGGCTTTAATCTGTGTTAACCAGCACCAGAACCTCAAGAAAGGCTTTTAAAATTGTGTTATGTTTTGCAATTCTAGGCAAAATTGTAACTGAATCAGATTGGCTAAAAATGAGCTCTGAAACCAGTAAGAAGGGTTATTGGTTCTAATCTTGAGCAAAAGAAGGCCAGCAGACAATCAGCTTTGTTGGGACTTCTGAGTTGCAACTTTTCCTACTCTGGTTATGTCATCTTTTTTAGAAAAGTGTCAGACTGGGCATGGAGACATTATATGTCCCTCTTAACTAATAAGCACTGTTATAGGCTGAGCACTTAGCGAGACGTACTTCTGTGTTTTAAGATTTATGGTTTATTATAAGCTAGTTTCCTGGGAACTAACTCCATAATTCTAACACACACACACACACCTCTTCTACACTATGTGCAACACCTATTTATGATCATGGATGCAAATGAAAGAAAAACTTAAAAACAGTCCCAAGAGCTAACTCAATGAAAATAGTATTTAATATTAGGAAGTCTTGAAAAGTCACTCAGGATTGAAATTCAACCAACATTTATGGAGTCCTGACTTCATGTTAAGAAAAGGTCTATCTGCAATTCTTATAATCATTTTTGGGAATGAGAGGAAAACTTAAAATGCAGAAACCCAAAACATTCTAAATTAAGACTCAGATTCAACCTATATTTATTTAGTTCCTGCTGTGTGTGATGTGCCGAGTATCCACACAGACTGATTTTTATTTATTACAAAGTTTTGCCTGTCTGAATTAAACTTCAGGAGACAGTCTGTAAAATGTTGTTTGTTTTCAGCACTGTCCCTGTGCTGGAATTCCTTGAGGACATGATTCACACTCTGGGGTCCCAGGGATGAAGGTTTGCCTCGGACCATTGGATGGCTGACCCCACAGGTGATTCTGGGGTCTCACCTTGATTCACAGCGACTCTGGCTGTCTCATGAACCAATTCCCTGACAAAGTCCTGAGAAATGGTTGTCTAACGTTCCCTTAAATGTACCATCCCTCTCCTTTTAAAAAATGTCCATAGGATTACAAGCAAGAGAGCATATAAACTTTGATTCCCTAATTGCCATTGTCATTCATGAGGTAGTGTTTTCAGAAGTCTTTTCCTCCCTGCTACCTGCACTGGTATGAGATGAAGTTCTGAGGAAGCTTCTTCCTTTAGCTTTTTAGTGGCCATGTCTAGTCCCATGTCCTCAAGCTATGTGACCTGAAATAGATAGATTCTTAGTAGGTTGAGAGATGGCTTCCTTATGCAGCAGGCAGTATCTTCAGGTTACTGAACTTGGCCAAGACTCTGTCTTATTAGGACACTTGCTTTTCTGTGCTACACTGATTTTTGTCACCCCTAACTTCCCGAAACTTATTTTTTAACTGCTTTTTTTGAAATTATTTTTGAGAGAGAGATAGCACACGAATAGGGAAGAGGAAGACAGAGAGGGAGACAGAGGATCCAAAGCAAGCTCAGCACCGAAAGCAGAAAGTCCAATACAGGGCTCGAACTCATGAACCCCGAGATAGTGACCTGAGCCAAAGTCAGACGCTCAGTCAATGGAGCCACCCAGCCTCCTTCCCCCTAATTTCTGTTTTTTAAATTTGCTTATTGTATTGCCATCTCCAAAGCAGATTGGGACATGGCAAATTTCTCCTTGACCAGCAAAGTGAAATAGTCAAATGTAAATTCCATTTTAGTAATTATTTCCTTTCACTTAAAAATAGCCTTCATTTCAACAGACAGGGACTTACAGAACAGATAAATCGAATAAACTTCTAATTATGTGTGCATGCAGGAGATGTGATCTGGACAACACAAAGCCATCAGCAAAGACATTCATCTCCTGTTCAGGAATCATCAACCTTAGCTCTGGTGCCAGAACTTATAGGCACAGGCCAGTCACCCTACAGCTGACTCCCGCCTTGTGTTTATCCAGGCCCTATGGCCATTGGACACATTTTCACTGATTAACATCAGTAAAGAAAGTTAAGCCAGCCACAGGATGCCCAAGGCAAAAGGTATCTAAAAACTTTCCAGAACATACACAAAAATACTCCTTTACCTTTATTTGGGTTCTGTCTTGTTTATTATTTTTCCTATGGCAGCTTCTTAAGAAAAGTTCATCATTTTGGACTGGAAGAGACAGAAAGTTGTTAGTTTATATTTTTGGAAGCTGAAAAAAAAACACTAAAAGCAGTTAGGGTAGAAATCATTCTTTTTTTATTATTAAAGTATAGCTGACATACAACATCCTGATAGTTTCAGGAGTACATCCTGGTGATTCAACGTTTTTATGCATTATGAAATGGTCCTCATGATATGTCTAGTCAGCATATGTCACCATGCAGAGTTATTATAATATTATTGACTTTATTTCCTATGCTGTACATGACCTCCGCATGACTTGGAAGTTTGTACTTCTTAATCCCCTTCACCAATTTTATTCATCCCCCTCACAGCCCCTTCCCACCTCTGATAACCTAAAGATTGTTTCCTACATCTATGGTTCTATTTAGTTTTGTTTGTTCATTCGTTTTGCTTTCTTAGATTCCATTTATGTGAAATCATTTGGTATATGTCTTTCTCTGTCTGACTTATTTTACTTGGTGTAATACCTTCTAGATCCATTTGTGTTGTTGCAAATGGCAAGATTTCATTCTTTTTAATGGCTGAGTAATATTCCAATACATATGTAGACCACATCTTTCTTATCCATTCATCTATCAATAGACACTTGGTTGGCTTTCATATCTTGGCTATTGTAAATAATGCTGCAATAAACATAAGGGTGCATATATCTCTTCGAATTGGTATTTTCATTTCTTCAGATAAACACCCAGAAGTGGAATTGCTGGAAAGTACTACTTTTAATTTTTTGAGTAAACTCCATACTTTTTCCACAGTGACTGCACCAATTCGCATTCCCACCAACAGTGAACAAGACTCCCGTTTCTTTACATCCTCACCAGCACTTGTTATTTTTTGTTTCTATTTTTGTTATTTTTTTGATCCTAGCTAATCTGACAGATGTGAGGTAATATGGCACTGTGGTTTTGATTTGCGTTTCCTTAATGATTAGCGATGCTGAACCCTTTTCATATACTTTTGGCCATTTGTATGTCTTTTTTGAAAAATGTCTATTCAAGTCTTTGCCTTTTTAAAAAAATATAGTTGTTTGCTTTTGATATTAATTTATGTAGGTCCTTTATATCTTTTGGATAATAACCACTTAGTTTTTTCATGTTTATTTATTTTTGAGAGAGAGGGAGAGAAGGGGTGGGGAGGGGCAGAGAGAGGAGGGGACAGAGAATCTGAAGCAGGTTCTTTGCTGACACCAGAAATCCCGATGCGGGGCTCAAACTCACGAACTGTGAGATCATGATGTGAGCCAAAGTCAGATGCTTAACCGACTGAGCTACCCAAGTGCCCTGTATAACCCTTTATGGAATGTATGATTTGCAAATACCTTCTCTTCTCCCATTCGGTAGTTTGTCTTTTCATTGTGTTGATGGTTTCCTTTTCTGTGCAGAAGCTTTTTAATTTGATGTAATCCCATTTTTTAATTTAGCTTTGGTTGGCCTTACTGCCCTTTAACCTCTGACCATCGGTGTTTTGGCATCTTGCACACAAATGTTCCATTTTTTATGATCAATAATAAACATTTAAGAAGCACCTGCTAGGGGTACCTGGGTGGCTTAGTTGGTTAAGTATCCAAATTCGGCTCAGGTCATGATCTCATGGTTCATGGGTTCAAGCCCCGTGTCAGGCTCTGTGCTTACAACTCAGCGCCTGGAGCCTGCTTTGGATTGTCTCTCTCTCTCTCTCTCTCTCTCTCTCTCTCTCTCTCTCTCTCTCTCTCTCTCTCCTCATCCCCCACTTATGCTCCATCTCTCTCTGTCTCTCAAAAATAAATAAATATTAAAATTTAAAAAGAAAAGCAGTACCTGTTAGGCACAGAAGGAGTCACGGCTAGTGTATGTTGTGTAATCACCACCTGCCAGTCTTAAAGCCACACCAGGGATTATTCATTAATTATCTTTGATCTCTTTGACCCAGTTGCAGCTTCAGAAACCTTCTCAGCACAGGGGTCCAGGCAGCCACATCAAGCCATCAAATTTGACACGTGGGATAAAATTGAGTTGCCATAATGATGTCAGGCTATGAAAGGTAATCATGAGTATAATCCAGGAAAATAACACCCATTCTCATTCTTGTATTAAAAATCTTTATTTGTATGGCAGGGTGAAGCAGGAAGGAGTGTCTTT
Source organism: Suricata suricatta (assembly GCF_006229205.1). Taxonomy (NCBI): domain Eukaryota; kingdom Metazoa; phylum Chordata; class Mammalia; order Carnivora; family Herpestidae; genus Suricata; species Suricata suricatta. The sequence goes on along the minus strand of NC_043703.1, from coordinate 13,394,756 downwards.
ACCTAGACTGTACAAAACTGGCCACCTCTTCTTGTGTCTGTCTTTCTCCTTCTTCTGTTTCTATTTCATAGTTCATGCCATCCTTTAGTACCATCATGTAGTTTAGATCTTTGACATTAAACTCCAGATAATTGTTTCAAATTGATGGTTATTTCCTGTAAGTTCCTGTTAAGGACTTTTCTGTCTGCTTTTAATGAACATAATGATTTTATGAGGCAAAATAATATAGTTATTATTTCCCTGTGTCCTAATAGATACTTATCTATAAACAGATAACATGCATACACCTATTATACCATATGTAAGTTATCATATAGGATAATACAAACATTACATCACAAGTGAAAGGCTAAGGGTTCAGTTAACCAAAAGTTCAAGCAAATGGAAAAATTAATAATTATCTTTTGTGGGCAAGGAGATTAGATCTTCTATTTTCAGAGCCTTTAACTGTCTTTGTGAGAAGAGTTTGCCCACAGTTTCACAGCAAGATTTGAATGAATGTTCAGTGATGGATTTACACACATGAGCTGTAAAATGGAAATACACATTGATCTGAATTTGAAACACAAACCATCAGTTGTTTCTTTGGAAGCTTACAGCCCTGGCCCATTCAGACATTTGGGGAGAAACAAAATTTTGAATCGACCATGTATGTTCCCCTCTGGTGTTCCATGGAACATTTCCTTTGGTCTTTGACTTTTGTGTAGTTGTCCTATGAAAATGTTGCATGCTTCAGGTCCCTGGCCACTGATTTCTGGTGAGAGGCTCTAAAATAGTTCTGTACTTGGTTTTAGGCATTGACGTAGAGGCCAGGATGTTGCTTTGTCCCTATGAGCACAGATTGCCAATTGAAAGGAAATTTTATAACCTGTATTTTGGCCTCGACAGAGAGACCTCTGATCCAAGTTCACTTTTCCAGAAACAAAGAAGACTATTTACCTTGGGCATAACATTTCAGGTGTGGTCGGGGCCCCTTTTCCTATCTGCACTGGCATGGCTTTGTTTATCTGGAGATATTTTGCTCTCTGGCAGGCAGACAGGCAGTTTGACTTGAAATTTTTGAATCTCCATTATCATGCCTCTTGTAATAAGAAACTTGCAGCGACATATGTTTATTAATCTTACTTAAAGACCCAGATGGTTTATACCTGGAAATCACTTGCAGTCATCAATCCTTTTCTAATCAGCAAGTTTTCCTTCACCCCTGGCACTACACCAATTTATCGAGACGACCCAGAATTGCTTCTATTTGGTCACCGGTGGTCCATGCCTGGTGTTAGAAGGATGGAGGGAAATAGAATAAATTGTTTGGCCTGAGACGTGAGTTCGTGACTTGCCAACATACCCTAGTAGCCCTGACCATGGCTTGAAAGGATCCATTTCACATCATTCTTTACCTTGCAGTCTGAAAACTGTGGTAATGAGGTACCCTCATCCCTGTGGGTCACCCATCTCCAATGGACCGTGTGGGCAAGTGGGGCTGTGCACAGCGGGGTTCTGACCACCAATTCCCCTAAAGGGGGAAGACAACATGGAAGAGGAGACTGGATTTTTTTCTTATTGGAGAGGCTCTCCTTGTTCTTCTAGGACTGTCATTACTTCATGGACACTCCGGTGTGTTTGCTGCTTGCCCCAGAAGCCAGACTTCCATAAACAGAAACATTAGTCTGGGGTTAAATTAGCCAAGGTATTAAATTGATCAATGGGATGGTGAGTGGACCTGGTAGTTGAGAGACAAGACAATGAACAGCAATCATCTGTGAAATACAGAACAGCCCAGACATTAGAGAAGGAGAGTGGGTGAGTTGTGTGCCTGCCAAAGGGAACATGGTAGTTCCTGCATCCCATTATGTCAAAAAGGGATTTACTGGATTTTTACCTCATGCTTCCTTCCGGTGTGTGAGCTGGAGAATGGCCGTGTGTGCCTTGATAATTTAAACAACCCTCATTAGGTGAGGCACATTGGATGTCTAATTAAATCTCTCTTACCACAGGATCACAACCACACTTTGTCATCTGGGGATCTTTACAGGCTGCTCCATACCATAGCAAGCAAAGATATATAAATCTGCAGTCAATTCTCAGAAGACCAGAGTGCTAGGAATTTATTTCCACTACAATGCTCTAGAATTCCTATGCCAGTTTGAAGTAATCCCTCAAGAGAGAATATGGGTATGACTATGGTTCCAAGAATGACTTCCTTTCTAAAATATTATTTAAAGATAATAATGCATTTCATTTTCATTCCTTATCATCAGCCAAATATTTTTCATTGATTGAATACGACATGCTAAAAAGGAATGGAATCCTTGAGGAAGATTTCGATGTGCGTGTACCTGACTACTTTGTTTCTACTGATTTTCCAGTTACAACAGTTTCCACTAAAATCAATGGCAATGGCCACTGATTTTCGTTTTGAGGGTTTTTTTGTTTGTGTTTTACAATTTTATTTATTTTATTTTCTTTTGTAAATAATATTTATTGTCAAATTGGCTAACATAGGTGTGTACATGTGCTCTCGGTTTTGGGGGTAGATTCCCATGATTCATCACTTACATACAACACCCAGTGCTGATTCGTTTTATTGAGAACAGACACTTCACTGTCATTCTTTATGTGCCAATTCCTTTATTTCAATTCCTGATGATAGATTAAATAGTAACACTTTCAACATTCATCTTCTTTGTGAAAATGTGTAGCCCTACAATTATAATTAGGCACATGAGTTTCATGTGTGTGCAAAACTGATAAATACTCCTCTGTGCAGATAACATTTCTGGGAAACTGTGTAAGAAAAGGTTGGATCTGGCTCCAGAAATTTACAATCTATGAAAAATAGACATATTTTAACAATGGAGAGTCTTTCCAACATTTGGATTTCCTGAATATTTATGACTGAATCTCCAAAAAAATGTATTTTAAGATATCTCTACATAACTTCAGTACTTTGAAAATAAAAATGCATCTTCTGTTTGACAAATTACTTTGACTGCAAATAAGGTATTTGACCTAGGGTGTATTTTTTCCTCCTTTATTTCTTGGGATGAGAAGTAGACTTAGATTACTGAATTCTGGTGTTGATTTCTGATAAGAACTTGAAAGGTGAAGAAAGGAAGCAGGCTACATAGTGGCAGATTTTGGTCACTGTACCATCCTGAGGAAAAAAATAATCAACTAGGTGAAGTGTGTTGTTTCAGCCCACAATTCTTGATTTGATGTATAAGGTCATCAGATGAAACGTGAACTAGAGATGAGCCTTCTAACCAGCTGTGTATTTTGGTTCCGGCTGACTGACAGTACAAAGAAAATGTGTCAGTCATGAATATTAAGTTTCTTTCTAGCATTTTTCCTTCCAGATGGAAACAACATGCACATTGTAGGAACGCTTCTTCCAGCTGATGCATTTTCTTATTTATATTTTTGGCAAAGCGTATGGATTGTCGTCACCCGTGACTTCCACCTTGGTACCCTACTGTGTGGCTTTAAAAAAATGTTCTGCTTAGTTTCCTTTAAAATACCCCACCCTTCAAAACAAAAACCTACTTGTATCAAAGTCCTTCCTGCACAAGTGCGTTTATTATTGTTCAAACCCTTCACTCTTTTCCATCCCCTTTATTCTCTTTGGAAGTGCATATTATGAACCTGCCTTTCTAACTGACTGATGACATTATTATCCAGTCTGGTCATCATAATGCTGTAATGACAATAATCAATTTCCATGTTGAAATCTACTATTTTTACTTTGTCTTTGAGCCAGGTATTTGCAATATGATTGATATGCATTATGGCTCTTAAATTCTTCCAGCAAATCTATACACTAAATTTTACTATTTCCATCATATAGTTGCAATGACTAAAGACAAAAGAGGTTAAGTAATGTCCTGAGGCCACGTAGCTGATAAGTAGCAGGTGCAGGATTTGAAGCTAGTCTCTGAGTCCCAAGCCCATCCTCTTAAATGCTAAGCTATCAAAATTGTATAAACTTGATAATTCTGTTACCCCTTCATTAATACCTGCCTTATATTTTTCAAACAAAAATGTGATAAGACTGCTACTATTTTTTTAAATGTGTTTAAAGGTTGTGCTCTTCCTCATTCAAATTTCTGACTTCTTTGCAAATCACTTTCAGCCTGGCCTCCAGAGACCCCAAAGAGAATTATATCTAAAAGGAAGAGTTTTATGTTGGGAGACCAATTGAACAGGTCTTTTCCTGACTCTTATCCCCATGGCAACAGCATCTGACTGCTTCTCCTCTGCAATCTCCACCAAATGGCAAGGTGCTGCACTGGAGGGGCTGCTGCTTGTGGGAGATGAGGCACAGTGGTCCAGCACAATGGCACTCACTGGACTTGTCCAGCTTGGTCTTTGTTCCCTGATGTCTCTGTTGATGGCTTTAAGATGGTGGGAAGGGCAGAGGCAACACAAACCCGCACTACCGTCATCATGATCCTTGATGTTACCATTAGTGTCGATAGAAAATCTGTTTCTAACATGTCTGTCACCTTACAGAAGCATTAAGTTTCATGTATTTTAAGTAACAATCACCACATCTAACTTACCCGGCATTTATTCAGCCTTACGTTTGTCTAAGTCAACCACTGAAAGTCAAATCTTGCCTTTTGATTTGTTGCTGGCCCTTATTTGAATGGGAAAAGGAAAACTTCACATTTGAATGTTTCAAGCCTCATCATATTTCCCTTTCCCACATGACAGCAATAAACAGATCTTGGCAAAACCTCAGAGGCAAAAGAAATTTTTAAAATGAACCAGACTGTCATTTCTTTTGACTGATACGGCAATAAACCAATAATTCAAAGGATCACTGAACATCTAGACTTCTAAAACAGAAGAGCAGTTCAGACTGTTGGTATAAGAAAGCAACATTCAACTTAATGAAGTTTCAAAGGGTAACTTTTTAAAGAAAACTCATATTTTAGGAATGTCAGTGACGATTGGCTGAGAGAAACTTTAATAGAGCAAGAAGACGTGAGCCCTGGCGGTGGGGAGGCAATCTCAGACCCTTTATAGTTATGAAACCTTGGATACATTAGTTAAATGCTCCAAGCTTTGGTTTCCTTAGTAATGAGAGAGAAGTAATAATTGGCAGGTTGCCAGGTTAATGTAAGATCTAGGACTAAGGTATGTAAGAATATGAAGAAATATCCTGTGATTCAATAGCTGCTCAAGAAACTGGCTACTGCTGTTTTACTCTGTTATTTCCTGATGAGTTATGGTCATTATTACCTGTCCAGGAGGAGATCTGAGTGGGCAACTTGCTTCAGTAGTGCCCCTGAACAGGCAATGATACAGTGAATATTATCCCTCAACATTCTGCATATAAAAGTGTGTCCTTATGGTCTAAGGCCCCTGACTACAACTCCACAGACATTCGACTATGCAAATCAATAGGCTGAGGAAATCTGCAACCTTTCAAAGCCCACATGTTTTAAAAAATCCATTTATGACATGGAAAGGATTGGCTCTCCCAGAGAAGACACTGGGAAAATGAGATCCAGTTGAATGAGCCTTTTAATTATATTTATTGACCCTTCAACTGGAAGTCACCCAGTGCCCAGGCGTGGATACACAAGGCGGATTTGAGGCTCCACTTTTAATGGAAGTGAAATGCTGCAGGGAGCGCAGATGTTTGCAAGCCTTGAATGAGGTCCCAGCCTGCACTGACAAGGGCGCCTTCCCATTGCAATGCTGTCCAGTAAACCGGGTCCCTCTCGAAGTTCTGATCTAAGCACCTCATTGCAGAATTGGCAAGCCCCATAAGTGATCCCAGCTGAGAAGGGAACAAAGGCCGAGAGAATAAACAATCTGGTTAATTGAGTTTGAATGATAGAACTGCAACGAGGGACCAATAAAAGGTGCAATAAGAAGGATGTTTAAAAATTCTAATAAACCTTGAAGAGACAGCAGTGTAGGAGCTCTGAAAATAACAACAGCAAACAGCTATGAAATCCGAGCAGATAAACTAGGAATCTAAGAGTGGTTATGAGAAACAGAATTTTTAAAATTTGTTTCCATGACTTCACAATTTTACAATTAACTTTAAGAGGGATTCTAGGGATTATTATCATTATTCTCATATAATTTGATTTTCCTACCAAATCTGTTAGATACAGTTTATCATAATAATTGGTAGGTAGAGAAACTGAAGTTCAAAGAAGTTATACTCCTGGCCCAGTAATGTCATTGACACACCCTGTGTAATGTTGCACCTCATTTCTTCTGGCCTCAAACTGTTTTCTTTTCATCATATAATGCTACCACCAAGTAGTTGGACAGTTGTCAGAGAATTAATTTTCCTGTTAAATTCAAGACTATCCTGTCCCATAGCATTTATACTACATCTATGCCAAAGAAGCTATGCATCCAAGCAGCTCAGTGTCTGAGCAATTAGAATGCTCTCTAATTAGGGAAAACTCTACTCTTCTTTCTCAGAATTTATGAGATTTTAACCCAAGGCCAACACTTTGAAATCTAGAACAAGGGAAATGTAGAACACTTTCCCACCTCTTGGAAATTCTCTTTTGACTTTTATATCTTGTTGTCCATTATCTATGATGGAAGCCAACAGATAGAAATCCACTTGTCTTCCAAACCCACCAAAGTATCTCCATCTGTCTGCATACAACCATACCTCCCATCTTGTTATAATGAATAAAGTTTCCCAGCTCCTGCAAAAAGCCAGATGTCCCATTGTTCTCTCTTCTCAAGAAATTTACTCTTGGGATCATCCCCCTTCTCTCTGCCCAGTCGGTTTCACCCTCTTGGTGCACATTCCCAGCAGCATGTAGACATGTTCTAGCATCTCTGATCTTAAAAGAAAGGAAAAAACACCTGTGGTTGCCAACTAGATATTGTCCATTCATTTTATTCTGCCCTAGTAAAATATAGAAGGTATATGTAGTCCTTGTTTCCAATTTCTCAACCCTCACTTACCATTTACCCCTCACTCTTGATTCATCATCTTCCTTCATGGAAACCAATATGTTTGCTTCTCTGTTCTTACACTATTTGGTCTCTTAACAGAATCCAGCACTGCTCTCCACTTCATACTTCATGAATACATTCTTCTCTTGGCTTTGGGGTCAACACACTCAATTTCTTCTTGCCCTGCTTATCATCACTGGCTAGTCTACCTTGGTCTCATTGTTGGATCCTTCTCCAACAATCTCAAGGACCTGAAACATTGAGTATGCCCCACATTGGAGATTCCTAAGAAATCCTCCCCTTAGTTTCTGGGTTCTTAAGAGATTTGAGAAACCTACAAATATTTTTATACTTAATCCTGGATTAGGCATAAAAATTAGGCTTTAAGTTCTCAACTCAGATGCTGTCCGATATACCATATGTCTTTCTAGTTTTATTTATCCTGCTGCTTGAATGGTGTTTATTTTCTCACTTGATTTGTTTCCTATTTGAAAACAGCTGTCAAAATTGCCTTGAGAATGTATGCGTGTTTGCTATTTTAGATATTTATTGAGTACATTTTCCATGTGTTCTCTTACATAATCTTTACATGGGCCCTGGGAAGTAGTGTTATTGTTTCTTTCTTGACAGAAACTTTAAGCTTAGAGAGTTTAAGTGACTCACCCAAGTTCACACAGTCAATGGCAAGGATCGAACCCCATGTCTTACTATATTGATGATGGTCTTAATAAATGTATAGTGGGGATGCCTGGGTGGCTCAGTTAGTTAAACCTCTGACTCTTGATTTCTGCTCAGGTCACCATCTTGAGGTTCAAGAGTTCAAGCCCCACATGGGACAATGGGCTGACAGTGGGGAGCCCACTTGGGATTCTCTCCCTCTCTCTGTGCCCCCCCACTCATGCTTTCTCTCTCTCTCTTTCTCAAAATAAATAAACTTAAAAAAAATAAATGTGCAGTGTTACATTTAGCATTTCTAGAGTGAACAGGAATTTTGGATTTACACGGTGCCTTTGGCTACAAGCAATAGAGAACTTAGTTCACCTGGAATAAATAATGAGATGAATTCCTTTCCTCAATGAAAGGAACTTCACAGTTATATCATTTTAAGATCAGTAGCATAGAATATCATCAAGGAGCCAAGCTACTTCCTGTTCTCTGCTTTGCTATCCTCTGTGTGGACTTCATCTAAAGGCTGTTTTTCCTTATAACTATAAGATGGCTGAAGGAGTTAAAGAAACACATCAAAGTATAACATCATCCAGCCATAAAAAAGGAGATATTTCTGACTTAATGAAATATATCAGGAAGGGAACCTTTCAGAAGTCCTCCAGTAGGCATCTTTTCATATCCCACTGACAAAACTGGCTACATACTCATCTGTAAACTCCCCACCTCGGCAGAAGTGGACCCATCGCTAATGGCTGAGGCTTTTCAGGATATACCTGATTCATGGGGAAGAAGAGAGGATTGGGAACAAGAAGAAAATCAGGGCTTAGACCCTGTGAAGGAATGATGACTATTGCATAGATAGCCAACAGAGTCTACTCCATATTTCAAGGAGTTCCTGGCACAATATCTGTAACTGCCCATCTGTGTTTGTATATGCTCCATTTTGAGGCCATTTTCCCTTTTAACACAGACTTTTCTTGTGTTAAACTTTTCAGCTGTTCTTCTTACATACCCTTTTTTCCCAAAAGTCTAATTAGCTACTTTGTTGGTAAGAGCCTTAAATAAAACATGCTTCCTATGGAACCAGGAAAGCTTACATATCCATCATTTTGGTCTGTGAATGTTCTATGTAGAATTTCCAAGTTTTCAGAACACACTGGTCTGCAAAGGGATTGAACACATTCCCAAACCATCCAAAGGCTCATGCAATTTTAAAGTTTGTCCTTAGAAACAAGTTGTCTGAGCTATATAATCTCTGATCATAAGTTAACAATTTGAACCCCTTCGAATGACTTCCCTTTGTTAATAGTGTCTGTGACTCAGATCCCCCATGCTGGTCTCACCTCTTTCTTCTTTATAGAATATTCACATTTTCAAATACTTTCCCCTATGCTCTTTCCTTGGCTCCAATGTGAACCATATTTTCAAGTGGCATTATAAAGCCTCTCTAAAAAGTACGTCATCATTCTGCATATCCTGTTATGCAGTAGACCAAATCTTTCCTCAGTTCACACATCACTAAAGTCATCTCTCTCTCACTCAATGACATGGAAACTGATAATTATTCTACCACACTGACTCTTCGTCCCACTTTAGGACACACACTTTCCCATCAAGAGGGCTTTTATACAATGGAGTCCAATCTCTTCCCAACAGCTCTGGTAGTCAATTACCCAGAGGATAGAATGAATGGCCTCACTCCCTCACTCTCCCGGGAAAGTCTGGACAAGAGGTTGTTGACAAGAGCCAACAATTTGTGTCACACTCATCCAGCATCCTTCAAATCCTCTTAGCATGTGCTCCCTATAGTTGTTAATCCTCGAGAATTTGATAAAGTGAAAATAACAATAGTTCTCATCTTGCAGAGTTGACAATTAACTAATTAGCCAATTAACTCATTGAGCCAGATTTGTCCCAGTAAGTTAAGGGCTTTGGGAGGTATATTAATCCTTAAAGGCCACTGGAGCAACATTTGCAGCTAATGGACCCATATCCCTAGCTTACAACCAGGGAAGGACTTGGGTATTATTAAGAAATAGAAGTCATTAATCCTCACGGTACCCAAAGGGGCAGGTAAGAATGACTTTGCACAAATTGATGAGAAAGTGTGTTGTGTTTTGTTTTGTCTTTCTCTTTTAAGACAAAAATAGACTCTGAGTTAAAACCAAGATTGGAACTCAACATTTTATGGCAAACAGGCTCTTCTCAAATTCGAAATCTTACCATTAATTGTTTATTTGTTTATAGTTTGAGATCCAGTATGGAGAGTGTATAGGCAAGAAGTTTTGTGTTAGGACATGGGGGTAATTCTATGATCTGGAGTCTTTGACAGAAGAGGAAAATTATGATTCCTTATCTGTTCCATAATCTGCTTAAATGAGCACTTCTTAGGTCATATGGAATATAACTGTAGGTAGTGTTCATCCTCTGAGTGTGGGAGAATGTACCAAAAATAAAAATAAAAACATATATTTCCAACATTACTCCTGCTCTGAGAACTGGAAAGACCATGGCAGTGAAGTGGGACCTGCCCTCAAAAGGCTGCAGTTTATCTGAAAGAAACCTATTTAGGACCCGTCTGTTCTCCCGGTGACTGTAGCTGGAGGCTACACATGCCTGTTTGCCAATCCTGGGAACCTGGCAGGGCTCAAAAGATATTTCCTAGAACATGGGCTTACAAGATTGAAGGCTGGGCAGTGGAGTGGCTGCCTGGATCAGGATTCTTTGTGGGGGTTCCTGTTCTCTTGCGCCAAGGCAAATGCTTTAGAGTCAGGTTACCAAATCCAAAAGGAAAAAATATATATAGGTGTAAAATTAGAGGTGGGGCGATCGTGCAGGGATGAGAAGATATACAGCTGAAGCAGTCCGAACCAAGAAAAGTTAGTCTGCATATTAGAATGTAGGGCAGATGGCTGCCCAAAGTGTCCTTCATGTGGTTTCTGAGGCCATGTGGTACAAAGAGGGAGGAGGGAAGTGTCCTAAATGTTTAAGGGTAGAGCCTGGGGCTTACAAATGTATTTATAAACTTATGTTCGTTACACATACAAAGCCATAAATCTTCAAGAGCTCTGTGTCTCGCTGCTCTCTCTTCTTACCCCCACAGATTAATCACAGCTACCTTTGGGAACAAAAAGAAATTGACTTTTTCTTTGTTTAAAAATAATATTAAAATCCCTGCTTATATCAGTTTACTATGCGATATTTAAGTTACCTAGGCAGTACACAACACGCCAGGAATCCTTTCTTCCTTTCCAGCTATCGTGGTCTGTCCTCTCAGGCTCCTTCCTTCCCTCAATGAAGTTTCTGTGCCAAATAAGAAAGAAAGCTTTCATTTCAACAATAAGCAGCATGGAACATGGGAAAAAGCACATCATACTCTTTGATGGGACTGCTTAGGAATTCAGCAAAAGAGAAGCTTCAGTGGCTTTCTAGACAAAAAAGAGCTGGAGCCAGGCTTTAAAACACAAGAATCCTTTCTGCTTTGCTACTCTGAGCACAAGTCATCCCACTTTTTTGTGGTCCACCTTTGCCCTTTGGAAACTAATGTACGTACGTATGTGTGTAGTAATAACTCACGTGGTTACACAAGAATTGTAAGCCAGCATCTAATGGTATGAACAAAAATGTATTTAGACATGTAAAAATGAGAAAACTGGTTCAAGGGAAAAATAAGAGTAGGGAAAAGTTAGGATGGGGTTAAGGTTATTTTGTCCAAACAGTAATTTCACTTGGTGGAGGTGGTCAGGAACATGCTTTGGCACTTTTCCGTCATAAATGCCAAGAGGGTAATATGGTGATGATAACGGTGATGGTGATAGCAGGGATATTGGTGACAGTCAATACTTACCAACTCCTTACCATGCATTCAGCACTATGCCAAGCAAGCACTTTATTGGTGTTATCCCATTTTATACCGTCCCAAACTTTCTGAAGTAGACAGTATTATAGTCCTCATCTTTCCAATAAAGAAATCAAGAGTTGACAATATGATAAAAATAGGCTTTCAAAGGAAGTAAAATGCAGAGCTTAGCATTGTTCCATGGGTCACTAACAAGAGTTCACAAAGCAATATAGTGACCAGTACCCTCAAAAATATTTTTCTGGTGAATTTTATTGAGTTAAAAAGTGTTAGAAAGACTACAGTGTTGTTACAGTGTTACCTTTATAGCCAAGTGAAGTTTGCTAATGAAATTCTATAAGAAGCTATGCAAATTTGTTCTAGGTATGCAGGAATGTACTACTGCATTCTAACCAAGGATGTGGTTTACAATATTTAGAGGCATGAGTAGTTCTGTCTTCAAAGCGATGTTCCACAAATTCTACTTCAGGGCTTTAATCAAGTATTTATGCTCCCCGACAAATACCTGGAATTGTAGGTGCCTATACCACTTGCTAATTATAGCCCATGGCTGGCAAAGGGATTGGCTTCATCTTATAATTGTTGTGGAAAGTAGCAAGGACACATAAACAAACAGGTCACTATAAATTTACCCAGAGAATGTTCATGGGTGGAACCAAAACACTTCTCCTAAAATGTTTCCAAAATGTCTCCAAGTCTCAGAATAATGAATAATCAAAGTTCAACTAATTTATATATTCATGAACCCATGGAAAAGTTATTAAGATATGTCAGTTATTAGAGACATAATGGAAACAAAATACAGCCAGCCCCTTTCATCACTGAGCATATGATCTTCTAATAGTGACTCATAACTAAATAAGCCATTAACATGAAACACGGTAGAACTGAGATCAGGTAGATTTGTGTTACATGGGGGCACCCGACACAGCTGCCTGCTTTATTTGGGAGAAGAGAAGAGAAGATCTTCCTGGAGAAGTGGCATTTCAGTTGAAACTGAAAAGGATATTAAGACTGAGTCAAGGTAAAGCCATAATTATCCTTGTTTGTCGGGAGGGTAGAGGAGGAAGCATATTAAAACAAATATTACAAAATCTTTACCTCGATCATGGAAACAAACATCAGCATGTGTAAAGCATTCACTGCACCTTCAGTCTTCCTGGTTATCATTTCGTAAAGGGTAGTTGTAGTTAACTCAATGGATTGGTGTACACTGAAGATAAAACAACTATGAATCAGTTGAATATTGGCTATTCAATTTCAAGGTATAATTGTTCAGTTATAGTCTTAGATTTGGACAGATTCTAGGATGTCCAAGCTTTTTCTAAGCTACTGTTTGCCAAACCTGTATCTTCACCTGCTCCAGTTGCCTACTAGATTCCCTCATATATGGACCTCCCTACAGGCAGAATATCATACAGATTAAGACCAAAGGTTCTGGGTCAAAAATATCTGGGTTCATCTAGTCCGTTTTAGATCTGTGACCTTGTCCAAATGACTTCAACTCCATACAGCTTCATTCCTAAGCCTCTGGAAAGTGCAAATGCCAATTTCAATCACTTGTTGAGAATCACTTGTGGAGAATAAGCTAGCTAAACACATGAAAAACTGAACACAGTTCTTGGCACCAACAAGCACCCAAGAAGACGATGGTTATTATGACAATTATGTCAGAAATGGAACTCTGTCTTCTCCATCTATCTTCCTAAATTCCTTCTTGAGTCATGATGCTCCTATTATGGAGTAAATTATGTCCCCTGAAATTCATATGTTGAAATCCTAACCCCAGTACCTCAGAATGTGACTTGTCTGGACATAGATTCTTTGCAAATGTAATTAGTTAAAATGAGGTCATCCTGGGGTAGGGTGGGCTCCTGATTCAATGTAACTGGTATCCCAATAAAAAGGAGAAATTTGGAGACAGACATGCACACAGGGAACATGCCACATGAACTGAAGGCAGAGATTGGGGTGATGCATACACAAGATAAGAAATACCAAAGATAGCCAACAAAACACCAGAAGCTGGAAGAGAAGCCTAGAACAGATCCTTCCCCATCACCTTCAGAGGGAGCATAGTCCAGACTTCTGGCCTCCAAATTGCCGGACAATAAATTTCTGTTGTCTGAGACTCTCAGTCTGGTACCTTTATTATGGCAAATCTGGAAAACTAATACTAGCACCCCCATTCCCAAGCTGGAAACCCAGGAGCCAGCTAAACCTTCTCCCTCTTCTGTCAACCACCACATCTAGTCACTGTGCTCAGCCCTCCCTAGCTCTTTCATCTCTACCTTTGCTGACATCCTTCCCTCCTTCTAAGCACATTTGACTAATGCCTGGCTCTGCTCACACATGGGAATCAGTCAGGATTCAATCAGAGAAGTAAACCACTATGTAAACCACAACTGTGACAGAAGCTAGGAAAGTGAAGGTCTGAAAAGGAGAATTTTAAGGGCACATGGATGGCTCAGTTGGTTGAGTATCCAACTCTTGGTTTCAGCTCAAACCATGATCTCATGATCATGGGATCAAGCCCCACATTGGGCTTTGCACCGACAGCATGGAGCCTACTTAAGATTCTCTCTCTCTCTCTCTCTCTCTCTCTCTCTCTCTCTCTCTCTCTCTCTCTCCCTGCTTGCATGCACTCACTTTCTCTCTCTCTCTCTTTCCAAAATTAAAAAAAATGAAAAGGAGAATTGGAAAAGAAAAGGAAAAATCACTGGTCAGTCTTGGTATGAGTTAACTGGGTGGAAGCTTGCAAGGAGATCTGAAAGTAGGCACAAGCAGTTGACACAGTGGGGCCATGAGGTGGTTGGTATACAAAGCCTATGGAAAGTTCCTGACTCCTCATAGCTATTGGCCCTGTGAGTCCCCATGAAGTGTGGGTCAGGAGGTATTGTCTGTCAGCAGAGCCACTGTCAGGACCAAGATGTAGGTACAGAGTGGATGAGAAGGGCCTCAGGAGAGCCTGCCCACACCTCTGCACGTGTCTCAAGCTCCTAACCAGTGATGACCTTCAGAGTGTAATTCTGCCTCAGTTTCATCTCCAAATCTCACATAATTAATTGGCTTTGCAGAACTCTAACCCAGTCCCTATAGAGAAGGAGATTCCAAGCAAAGTCATTCCCAAATTGACAACAAAACATATTATCATAAATTTGGCAGCTAAAAATAACAGAAATTTATTCTCTCACAGATATCTGAAAACAGTATCAGTGGATCCATACCAAGATGTTGGCTGGGCCAGCCTTTCTGCACAGACTCAAGGGGAGAATATACTCCTTGCTTCTCCCAGCACCTGGTGGCTACCGGTATCCCTTGCCTTGTGGCTAAGTCACACTGCATTGTAGTTTTCTGCTTACATTTTTGTCTCTCCTATGAAAATCTGTGCTCTTCATGCATGTTGACCTGTTTTTGCCTGCCCTGACTATTCACCTTGGCCCATGGTAGATAAGAAGTCCATGTTTGGGGAACTATCCCTGGTCACAGACTCTATCTGTTAGTATTATACTCCCAGATAAATTGGTCGGTACTCTGCTTTTCTGTAATTGTTTTTAATAGCTCTACTATGGAATCTGAGAGTGTCTGGTCCTAATCAGCCTCCTCCATTTTATCCCAGACAGCTTCACAGTAATGCCTATTTTCTACATGTGTCATTCCATGGAAGAAGTTGGGAAGCAGTGTTCTAAATGAAGAGAACTTGGTTCTAACTTTTATAAATAATTTTTTTGTCTTCCCTGAATTCTAATATAGATTGAATTATAGCATAATACAGTAAACTGAACAGAGTATCTGCAGAAACGAAGACATGAGTTAGTTGGATGACCTACCTGACTTGTGTTCTCATTGTGGAATGAGAGTAGAAGTCTACCTGCCCCTCAGTTTCATGTCTGGGGAAGCCTTCCTCTACTCTCATGTCTAATGCAAGTGTTGGTTTTATCGTTTGGATCTGAGGTCAGGATGTCAGTCCAGCTCATGGGGTCTGATTGACTCCACATAACTGTGTTGGAAATTTGCCATTTGGTTCATTGACCAATCTTCTTATTTGGGGTATTCCCAAGGTAGAGAGTGGCAGGGCCCCATCTTATACCATTGAGCATCTATGACACAACCATGTGAGAAGTCTTATCCAGGCTTACATCAGCCAGTCAGTTGTTGAGGAAGTGGCTCACAGGTGTGAAGAGAGTGAAGACAGAGTTAGAGCAGAGAAGGAAGTCCAGATGCTGGGGAGCCAGGGGCTGGTGGGAAAGGTATGGGGAAGAGTTTCCTTAGCAGACTTCCTACCGTGGACCTGCACCAGGCATTGCTTCCTTGAGATCCCACTTTTCCTTTCTGAACCTGTCAATTAGCCAGTCGATCATTTCTACAGGCTTCCTATCCTTCCTTCTCCCCCCCCCATTTTTTTTCTGTCTAAGTCCATAGAGTTGGCTTCTCTTGATCACCATCAAGAACACAACCAAAATAAGAACTTAAAAGTTTTAGAAATATCAGGGCACCTGGGCAGCTCAGTCAGCTGAGTGTCTGACTTTGGCTCAAGTCATGATCTCATGGTTCATGCATCAGTCCAAGCCCCACAGTGGCTCGCTGCTGTCAGTGCAGAGCCCACTTCAGATCCTCTGTCCCTCTCTCTGTTCTTCTCCCACTTGCAATCTCTCAAGAATAAATAAAAGTTCTAGAAATATCAATGGCCTCCTAAATCAAAACAATATCTTTTTAATGGTTTTATTTTGTTTAAGAATATTATACTGCATATTGTTTGCCCGACTTCCCTAAGCCTCCACCCATTTCTTCATCTGTAAAATGGTGATATGTTCTTTTAGGGTCATTTTGAACATGCAATGAATTATTCAACAAGAACTTATTGGGTGTTTATTATTTGTCAGTCACTGTCCTATGTGTCTGGGATACATACAAAACATTAGAGGGGTGCCTGGGTGGCTCAGTTGGTTAAGTGTCCGCCTTCGGCTCAGGTCATGATCTCACAGTTCGTGGGTTCGAGCCCTACGTCAGGCTCTGTGCTGACAGCTAGCTCAGAGCCTGGAGTCTGCTTCAGATTCTGTGTCTCCCTCTCTATGACCCTCCCCTGCTTGCACTGCCTCTCTCTGTCTCTCAAAAATAAATAGAAAACATTAAAAATTAAAAAAATAAGAAAACATCTAATGAGTGATAAAACATGAGTCCTGGACAAAACCAGCAACTAAAGATATAGTATTTGAAATGATTGTCATTAGATTTAAACTGGGTAAACTAGGAGTACAAAGTGAAAGTATGATCACATAGATGCCATATTTTAAATGTAATTTTACAAAGATAATCAATTTCTACATATATTATTAAACATCTATTATGCTATCTTAACTATGATACATCAGGGAAATGATTTACAAAATATACAGTTTTCTGGCCTCAGAAGAGATAAGACATATGTATATGAAATAGTCACATAATTCTTTTGGATTTGACCATGGCAAATAAACGGAACAAAAAAAAATAAAAGTTCTAAGTGAAGGGGGGAAAATCCCACTCTCATTCAGCTGGGCTCTGTGGGAAAAGCACTAGAGGAGGTATTTGAGCTCAGTCTTTAGTACTGATGGGATTTGAAAAAATTCTTCAGCTTGTCATGAATGCTGTTTACTGATATTTTTCCTATTTGAGACGCTAATGGGGTTCTATGTCCTGATTTCACTATGGCTGGGTGGAACCATATAACTAGTTTTGATGAATGAGTGGAGAGCAAAAGTGACATGTGTCACTTGCAGGTCAAAGCATTTAACTGCCAACGTGAGTCTCCCCGAGCTCGCTTTATCCTCAGGCAGGGGACCCGGCAGTGCTGAATATGGCAACCTCACCTGCCGACCAGAGTGTGTACGATGAGGCCAGCCCCGTGCTAATTCATGAGAGACACCTGACTTGCACAAAATGTAAGAAGTCTTTGTTGTTTTAAGCCATTGGGAATCTGGGGTTGTTTTGTTATGGCGTAGAATCCAGCCTGTTCCTACTGACTCAGCACTTGTGGAAGAAAAGGCAAAAGAGAAAGCATAGTTATGGGAACGGAGCATTTTAAGTAGGTCAACTCCTTGAAAAAGCCTAATTTTGAAAAGAAGTACATTCAAAAAGAAAAAAGACCAAGGATCCCAGATTGCAGAGAATTTTGCATGTCAGAGTAAGAAGTGGGGACTTTTTCAGGAGCCTGTTACTGATTTTGAGTAGAAGTTAATGTGAGAAGTGATTGTGATGATTTATATGAAGGCAGTGGTCCGTGGGCATTCAAGAAGAGAGCCCAGCCAGGCTTTTGCAACATGCAGATGGGATGGGAGAAGAGAAGAGAGAAGAGAAGTTTTCCTAAACTGAGAGCATTCCTCTCTTTTAAACTGCACACACATACACACACACTCAAGAGCAAAACAAAATACATGCTACTCTGGGCAGAATTTATAGTTTCACCTCTAACCATTTGAGCTATTGGCTTAATATTTTAGACTCAAGGAAAAAAAGCTCTTGGACCTCTGATTTTGCATTCATCACGCTTGAGTAATGGTCCTTGTTAGCCCTGTAATAATGTCCTCTTTTTTTTTTAAGTGAAGCCTAGTAATAAAATTTTTATTGTAATCCGATGCTAACATGATTCTTCCTAACTAAGAATTATGTTTGGTGGATTTAAGCAACCCCAGAAACTATTCAGGCTAAGAATTTGAAAAGAACTCCCTTACGGATGAATGTTCTAGGAGGATTTCCTAGGAATATGCTATTTCTTCGTCTGTCTTGTCTTTTGCTTTTAAATTTAAAACTAGTAGTTTTCAACTTTTAATTACTTTAAGAATCACCTGGTGACACATTTTTTAAAAATGCAGAGTCCTCAGATCTGCCTCAGAGCGACTCTAATTCAGAATAATTAGGAGAGGAGCAGTATTATGGACTCAATGTTTAAATCAGGCGCCCAAATTCATATGTAGAAATGTAGACCCCAATGTGGTGGTAATAAGAGTTGGACCTTTGGGAGGTGATTAGGTCATGAAGGTGGAGCCCTAATGAATGGAATCAGTGGCCTTATAAGATGCCAGAAAGCTCTATTATCCTGTCTGCCCTGTGAGGCCACAGTGAGAAGACAGCCACCCAAGACCAGTAAGAGGGCCCTCACCAGACACTGAATCTGCCAGCTCCTTGATCTTGGACTTCCCAGCCCCCAGAACTTTGAGAAATAAATGCTTAGGTGTAAGCCCCCCAGTCTAGGATATTTTTGTTATAGCCACCTGAATGAATTAAGAGAGAAGCTAGTAATCTGCACATTAAGAAGAAGGTCAAGTCATATATGCCGGGATCTGCAGACCACACTTGGTGGGACAGTATGGATCCTGAACTTTCAGACTTGACCATGAGCTCTGTGAAGGTAGAATATTGTTTCAATTATCTTGGTATCCCTAGCACTAATTATTAATACCTAGTACATACAAGGCAGCAATGAATAAGACAGACACTGGCTTCACAGTCAAACAGGCCTGGATTTACATGCCGGCTCTAACATTTACCAGTTCTGGGACAGAGGCTGTAATCTCTGTAAACCTGGCATGGTGTTCTGAAAGTTGAGGATAATGACGCCTTCCTCCCTGAGGAGCTGTCATGAAGTCTTGTTTCCATAGAGCCTGTCACAACCCCTGGGACTAGGGATTTGGAATGAGATTGTAGTACCATTAGTTAGGATAGTATTATGGCCAGCACACAAGAATGCAACAATTGGGGTTCTTGACCAAAGAAGAAATGCCAAGTGGGGCTCAACTTTCCTCTTGATTAAGGACTGAGATGGCATCCAACCCCCTGCAAGGCTGACAAACTAATTTGGGGAATGGGTTTTAGATCTGGAGGCCACAGTGAGACATCACAGCTCCCCTACATGAGGGAAGCAAGTAGGGGTGGTCTCCTTAGGTGGCTTCCTTGGAAGGTCTGGTAGCCCTTTTTACAGGAAAGCATGGCTTCATCATGTTCTAGACTCAAATCAGTTTATTAGAAATCCCCTCTCCTTCCATCAGTGAGGGAGACAAAGACACAGAAGAGAAAAGAAAGCAGCAGACCTATTTCCTCCCCTCACAAGGCATATGGAAGTGCTCCATGAAAGGTACTTGGATGGGCTGTTTTCATTTATTGTTGTTATTATTATTAATCCTAAGACTTTGTCAGTGTTGAGACTAGCTGACCTTCAGTTGATGCTTATTATGGGATGGGCTTTGTGCCAAGATTCCATATTGTAACTCAATGAATCCTCACAGGAAACTGTGAGCTTGGTACTATTTTTATCACCATTTAGACACAAGGAAAGTAAAGCTCAGAAAAGGTTAAATAATTTGTTCAAGTAGGTGGTGTCACAGCTTGGATTCTGTCTAAGGAGCAAATCTTAGGATGATGTTAGAAACGGAACAATTGTTAAGTTGAAAGAGAAGGAAATCTAAGTTGCCCTAACTTTGGAGGATTTGCTTGGGCGTGTGTTTTGGGGTGAGGGAATCTGCTTTGCCTTTACCTCATGGGAAACTGTCCTTAAAACACAAAACGAAATAACAACAAAAGTGTAGCTAAAGAGCTTAGGCAATTTTTCTATTACTTGTGTTAGTCAAAAATAAGCAATTACAATTCAAGTTTTCCTGCAGCTTAATTATAGGCCTCTGTGCTGTGAACAATACACTAGTACTAATAATAGGGGCCATCCAAAAACAAATTCTCTAGAGACCTCCCAACCCCATTGGGTCTGTTTAGGACAGGTGATAAGGAAACAATGAAGAAGCAGCAGGCCCCTAGACAGCGTGAATCTTTTTCTTGTTAATGGAGCAAAATGAGCCTTTTTAATGGTGTAAAACCAAAAGCCAAAATGAAAAGCTATTCCTTTTCTTACCTTGGGCTGCAAAGGAAATATCTTCAGCATGTCAGGTGGGAAGTGATAAGGCACCATCATGAGACCCTCCACTGCTCTGCCTTGGCAAAGAGGAACCCAGAAAGAAGAGTCCTATTTTTAAAGGGCTTTTCTACTTCTGATATGATTTGGGCTCTGTTCCTAAATCATCTTAGAATCAGAATAGCAATTCTTTTTTACCCACTTGGCTGGAGTGTTAAAGAATCGTTGGAAAATGTTCAATAAATGTCTGGAGCTCTATGTAAATAGGAAAAATGCCATTATTTGTAAAAAGAAGACCAAAGGAACGCTTAATATTATTCAACTCTTTTTTTTATATTGGGAAGCAAATACACTTGTTACAATGTACAAAAAAGTACAATTACTTTATAGACTAGAACATATAGTGGCTGCAATGTAGTAGGTTATAAGTATGCATTGCATGAATTAATGAATAAAAAACATGAATAGGAGACCTCATTAAAAACAAATTAGAAAGTTGAATACATATAATAAATAACCATTTGTACCTACCATTGTAATTTAGCCTTTTTACACCCAAAGAAAGTCTTGTTTAAAATATGAAGAATATCAAAGCTTCAAATTCAAGATGGAAGAATGGAAGGACCAAGAACACCTGGGTCACAGCCACGCTCGAAGACTTAATTCCTATTAGACCAGAAAGAATAAGCTCAGAATAAACTTAGGTAATGGGGGAATCTGGGGTCAGAGAGTGCACACGCTTGGGGGGTAACTGTGGGATCTACCAGGTGGGCTGAGTTCATACTGTCAGAATCAGGGTCTGGGGGGCAGGCAAGGGAGCACATATCCTTCCCTATGTTTTCTAGGCACTCAGGGAATTTCATTCCTTTTCAAGGTCACCTTTGGCTCTGACAGCCTGAATTCAGTGACATTCCAATCCTGGCTCAACTAAAGAAAGAACTCAGACTCTTGTCCTGGATTGCCCCAATCAGACACCTGCACGAGATAGTTGTTTGTATGCCAGACTTTACTAATGGTTTAGGGGTGGTAAGGAGGGCTTACAATACAGAATCACAAGGGTTAAATTTAAGAGTTAATAGTAGTCATCTCTGTTCTTTAAATCTTTCAACCATTCTGCCACCAGTGATTTTCTGCTGGCCAATATTTCCCTGCAAGCCTGTATCATGATGCTTCCACAAAGCTAGAACAGGCTTTTTTCTGAGAAAGATTTTGAAGTTGAATCTTAAAATTAACCTTTCAACATTTTTTCCTTCTCACTAGCACATAAGAACAATGAAGTTTGCATAGCAGGACAGTTTGCCTTCTAACAATTGTCAGCTTGCTATCCTCTTATTCTTCAAGCCTTGAGATACTGGTGACTCCCAACTCTTAGGTGAGGCTCCGTTCATTATAAAGTTGTCAACCAGTCATGGTATAGTTCTAATCTCAATTACTATGTGTGGACGGTTTTCCCATACCACGAAGCAATTCTCTGACACAAGCTGGGTGTCCTACAATTCAACTCAATTCTGGCACTATCCACCTGGCGATAGCATCAGATCCCACAGGGTGAGGACTCCGTCCTACAGACTGCTTCCTCTAGTCCACCACCCACACTTCAGATACCAGCCCAGCCCAGGCTGTTATCTGTGCTTTTGGGCAACTGGATACAAACCAGAGTTTCCCTTGGGTTCAATTAATTTTCTAGAAAGACTCACAGAACTCAGAGAAATATTTTACTTACTAGATCACCAGTTTATTATAAAAAGATATGATTCTGGAGCTGTCAGATGTACGAGATGCAGAGGGCAAAGTGTGGGGAAGGCATGCAGAGTTCTCTGATATTTCTAAGATGCCACTCTCCACATATCTCCACAGGTTCACCAACCCTAGAAGCTCTCAGAACCCTGTTCTTTTGCATTTTTATTTTCTATGGTGGGTTTCATTACATAAGCATGATTGATTAGATGACTGGCCATTGGTGATCAAACTCAATCTCCAGCCCCTCTTCCCTCCCCAGTGGTCACATATGGAACTAAAGTCTCCAGATGGAACTACTCACATGGTTGGTTCTCTCACCCTTAGGTTACCCAGAAGCTTTCCAACAGTAGCCTCATTCGCAAAACAGAAAACACATTTATGCTCTCACCACTTCAGGAAATTCCAAGGATTTAAGAGCTCTGTACCCGGAACTAGATGAACACCAAATATATATTTCTAATTACAAATCACAGTATCATATATGGTGTCTTTTCTCCTTCTGAATATGAGGAATTATCTTTGTATTTAAAAGTGAACACACACACACACACACACACACACACACACACACACACACACACCCCTCAAGCATTGATGTTGGACAGCAAGACATATCTTTGATACCCGGACTTAGGATTTGCTGGAAGGTTTCATGTTTTCAGTGACTCCTGCAGATCTGAACCTAAAGGAATCTGGTATAGGGTTATCAGCTTCTTATCTTTAAAATTTCTTAGGACTCAGGGCCTGTTTCCTTCTGGTCTTGTTCTCTGATCACAGTACCTGTGAGATCAGCCCTGCCTGCTCTCTAATCTTATATCTGGCCAGGTAGAGGAACTATATATAATGTCATTGGTTCTGAAGCTAGCTGGCTATCAAGAGAAATTTACAATTCCCTTCCAGAAAAAGAATGGCATACATGCAGGTTTACCTAATCCACAGCTATCCTGGGATCTGAGAAAAAGAAATAAATGCAAAAATGGAAAAATATTAAAAAATAAAATAAATAAAGGTACAGTGTGGACTCTGCATTTGACATTTGGAGAACCCCTCCCATATAATTTGGACTGAATGCAAGGGTGGGGAAAGGCATCAACGGCAACTCTCCTTCGCAGGAAGGGTATATATACTCCGTCACATACTCTGTCCCTGATGGTGTCACTGAGCAACGGGGAATAGAGGCCTGGACCACCACCTCTTTACTGGTGTGCTGCTTCCACTCCTGCCTGTGCTATGTAGGGGCTCAACAAGTATTCATTACTCAATTAATAAGAGTCTATTTCTTTCTCTGCTGCAAAGAGTTCTGTTGACTCTCCCTTTTGGAAAATGAGAACGTTAAGGCACATTGAATTCCATGTGTGTCCCCTCAATTCACTCCATCTTCAACATCTGTTGGTCTTACCTTCATTCTGTAAGGCTTTTATGAATATTTGCATTCTGGCCTTCAGTGAAAACATAGACTTCTGAACTTATTCTGTAATATGAATTTTAAAATTATAAATTAAAAAACCAATAAACAGCATGCCTAATATGACCATGTAAATATTTATAAATGGTGTGTGATTGGACTCACAAAAAAAAAATGTACACTGATGCCCCCAAACCATACCAAGCCAAATAGCTCCTCCTTGTATGCATTCCACTTACTCCTTAAAATATTGCCATGTTTAGTTTGCTTCATATATTGTTGTGACTTTCTCTTTAGCTTTTTGTTTTTCCTGGAATTACCGATTGTCTTTCTTTTATATTGTGGAGAGTAAGAATTCTATGCCTCTTCATTATTATGCATAATATTCAATCTATGAATCCTGTTATTTTTTTTAAAAAAGTAACTTTCCTCTCACTTCACTTTCCTCCTTCTATGGACATTTCTGAGATACTATTGTAGTAAATCTTTCCCCTATAGACTGTTAATTCCAATGTCTTAGATTCCACCTCTTTTCATGGATTTCTTTTTACTCATGTTGGGATATTTTCTAGAATATAGTTTTATATTAGTTTTAATATAGTAGATATTCTGAGCTTATCAGTATTTTTATTCCACAGTTAATTGATAGTTTGACTAGGTAGAAAATTCAATTTTTAAAATCAATATCCCTCATAATTTTGAAGTCACTTATCCAATGTTTCTAGCATTCAGAATTCTGATAAGAAAACTATTAGCAATTTAATTTTTATTTTATCTTAGAGCTCTTTAGATCTCTTTCTCTGGAAGCTTTGGGGAATTTCTCTTTATCTTGGGGGCTCTAAAATTTCATTACATCCCACAGGACTTTTCAATTTGAAAATTCATGTTTTTTTTTAAGCTTGGGAGATACTCTACTTTTACTTTTATTATTTCTTCCTGTGGTTCTTGTTCCTTCTTTACTATCTAGTGGAAATTTTTTCTAGACAGGTATTGGTCCTATGGGATCCATTTCCTTGTCTCTTAATTTCTCATATTTTTCACACTTTCGCCTCCCCATCTGCCAGGTTTCCTGAATCCTATCACTGATTCCTTTTATTGATTTTTTTTCAGGTCCAACATATATATGAATATAAATAATCTCTAAAAACTCTTTCGTGTTCTTTTTCCTTCTATCCTTTTCTTATTTAATGGGTGCAGTAACTTTTTGGGAAAATATTTTGTTGATTAAGTTGCCTCTTTCTTACAGGCATTTATTCTGTTTATTCATTTTTTCCCCTCAAATGTTGAGTAAACCTTAATGGTCCATTCATATATAGAAAGAAAATCAGGGTTATTAACGGGGTAGCTAGTTTGTGCTTTCTCCACCATTGTGTTCTTATTTCTCTAATAAATACCTCTCTTGCATTAGTTTCTCAGGGCTGCTATAACAAAAGTACCAGATACTGTGTGGCCAAAATAGCAAAAATTTATTGTCTTACAGTTCTGGAGTCTAGAATCCTAAAACAAGGTGTTGGCAAAGTTGATTCCTTCTGAGTTGTGTGAGGGAGAATCTGTTCCATGTCTTTCTCCTAGCTTCTGGTATGTTCAGATATTCCTTGTTTTGTAGATGGTTGTCTTCTCCTTTTGTGTTTTCACATTGTCTTCCTTTTCACATAGTCTCTGTGTCCAAATGTCTCCCCTTTCCAAGGACACCAGGCATATTGGATTAGTCATATTGCAGACACTAATGACCTCCTGGTTCTCTACAAAGACCTGATTTCCAAATAAGGTAACATTTACAAGTACTGGAGGTTAGGACTTTAATATCTTTTGGGATGACATAATTCAACTCATAACACCTCTAAATGGTAGATCAGTGATGGGTTTTGAGTTGATTAGTGAAGAGGAGTAGTTGGGCTGGTGAATTTTAAATTAAGACCAATCCTGCAAAACCTCAGCCCTAACCCCAGCCCATCATGACAGATCATTTGGTCATTTAATTTCTCTAGAAAGCAGGTTTTAGCATGGTCAAGTATATTGCAATGGAAGTTCTACAAGAGGAGAATGATGGAGGAGAAAGCTTTCTGTTATTTTCTCTAAAACACCAACCTTTGCTCTCTTGGTCAGTTTGGGCATTATAATGAGATACCATAGACTAGGTGACTTAAACAACAGGAATTTATTTCTCATAGTTCTGAAGGCTGGGAAGTTGAAGACCAGAGTGCAAATTTGGTGTCTGGTAAGGACCTTTTTCCCGGTTTATGGACAACTGTCTCCTTGTTGTAACCTCACATGGAAGAGAGGGCAAGCTCCAGTCTCTTTTGATTCTTATGAGAGCACTAATCCCATTGTGGGGACTCCACTCTCCCGATTCCATCTAAACCTTATCACCTCTCACCGCCCTGCATTCTAATACCATCTCATTGGGGTTATAGTTTCAACATATGAATTGGGACAGGGCACAAACATGCAATCTATAATGTTTGCCTGCTGCTTAGAGGTAGAGAATTTTATCTCTTTATGACCTTGAGTGATTTTAAGTACACAGATGAAAATGTATTTTGAAATATATACTTACATTAGACTAGATATGCTTTGTCTAAAAGTGGAATGCTCTGGGATCAGTTAAGGATCTGTTTCTACCTCCTTATTGCTTGACCTCCTCCTTCACAAGGTCTGTCTCAGTCCTAGCTGCCTTCTGGAGGGGTAAGGCTCTAAGTAAAGACCAAGCTGAGGACCCTCATGTGTACACCTAAGCCTTAGACTAAACTTCAACCCCAGGTCATGACCACACTGCTTTAACAAGAGATGTCCCTTGAGAAGGTCAACATTCTGAGGTGGCGTGAATGAAAGTGTTCTGGGTTAGATGTGGGATAGCATAAAAGTAATGTGCAAAGTGGTGAAGAAGAAGGATTTGATGGAAATCTGGATTAGAACGGGAAAAAAACATAATCTCTTAGGATGCACTTTTTGAAATTGCAAAAAGAAATGATTTAGGCAAATTAAGAGAGACTGTTGCTACTCAAACTGGGAATTAAATTTGAGGAATCACAGAAATGCAAATAAAAGCCACAATGAGAGATCACTTCATACCTATCAGAATGGCTAGAACCAAAGAGACAAGAAATTGGTGCACCTGGATGGCTCAGTCAGTTGAGCATCCAACTTTGGCTCACGTCATGATCTCATGGTATGTGGGTTTGAGCCCCATGTGAGGCTCTGTGCTGATAGCTCAGAACCTGGAGCCTGCTTCAGATTCTGTGTCTCCCTCTCTCTCTCTCTCACTCTCTGTCCCTCCCCTTCTCATGCTCTGTCTCTCTCTGTCTCTCAAAATAAATAAAAATATTTTTTTAATTTTTTAAAAAGACAAGAAATTATAAATGTTGGTGAGAAAAAAGAACCCTCATGCACTATTGGTAGGAATGTAAACTGGTGCAACTACTATGGAAAACAGTGTGGAATTTCCTCAAAAAATAAAAATAAAACTACCTTGTGATCCATCAATACCACTACTGGGTATTTATCCAAAGAAAATGAAAACACTAACTCGAAAAGATATATGCACCCCTATCTTTACTGCAGCATTATCTACAACAGCCAGATACAGAAGCAGCCCAACTAGCCATTGTTAGATGAATGGATGAAGAAGATGTGAGATATGAGTTATGAATATCATAAGGAAATATTATTCAGCCATAACAAGGATGAGATTTTGCCATTTGTGACAACATGGATGAAACTAGAGGGTATAATGCCAATGAAATAAGTCACAGAAAGACAACTACTGTATGATTTCACTTACATATGAAATATATGTTTTAAAGAAGAACAGACCAAAATAACAATAACAACAACACAACAACAAAAGTCATAAATACAGAGAACAAACCAGTGGGGATGGATGAAATAGGTGGAGATGAAGAAGTACAAGTTTCTAGCTATAAAATAAATATGTCATGGGGTGAAAAGCATGTAGAATATAGCCAATAATATTGTGATAACTTTGTATGGTGACAAACAGTAGCTATACTTATCATATTGAACATTTCATTATATATATATGTATATATATATTGAATGACTATGTTGTACATCTGAAATTAATATAATACGGTTCATCCTTGAACAACATGGGTTTGAAGTGCATAAGCCCACTTACAGGTGGGTTTTTAAAAATAAGTGTATGGGGGTGCCTGCGTGGCTCGTTTGGTTAAACATCTGACCCTTGTTTTAGGCTCAGGTCATGATCTCATGACTTGTGCGTTTGAGCCCCATTTTGGTCTCTGGCTGGCAGCATGAAGCCTGCTTGTGATTCATTGTCTCCCTTTCTCTCTGCCACCCCCTGACTCACTATCTCCCTCTCTATCTCTATCTCTCTTCTCTCTCTTCTGCTCTCTCTCAAAAATAAGCAAACATTAAAAAAATCCTTAAGAAATAAATTTAAAAAGTAAAAATAAATGTATGAACAGTACCATTAAATGTATTCTCCCTTCCTTATAATTTTCTTAATGACATTTTTTTCTCCAGCTGACTTTATGATAAGAATACAGTATATAATATATATGAATACAGAATATGTGTTAATCACCTGTTCGTGTTATCGGTAGGGCTTCCAGTCAACAGTAAACTACTAGTAAAGTTTTGGGGGAGTCAAAAATTATATACAGATTTTCAACTGTGCCAAGGATGGGTCAACTGTATTGTCCACCAGTTATACTTCAGTTTAAAAAACACTTGGGGAAGTACTAACTCTAAAAAGTCCTAGATAAACATTTACGCAGTTTACAGCAAGGTTCAGTTCCATATCCATTTGAGGCATATGCCAAGCAGTGTGGGATTTCATGACAGAGAACTTTGTTTTTCCATCTCACATCTCTTAGGTGCCCGAGTTAAAGGCAGAACACTGGCCTTCCGACACCGAGATTTACTTACTCTATGATAATTCTCTCTTTTAAGTTTATTTTTTTTATTTTTGAGAGAGAGAAAGCATGAGCAGGGGAGGGGAAGAGACAGAGAGAGAGATTGAGGGAGAGAGAATCCCAAGCAGGCTGCACACTGTCAGCACAGAGCCCAATGCAGGGCTCCAACCCACGAACTGTAAGATCATGACCTGAGCCAGCCACTCAACTGACTGAGCCAACCATGTGCCCCTCTGTGGTAATTCTTACTTTCAGAAGTAAATGAATGTCCTGTCCTAACTGGGGACCACTGAGCTGTCCGAGCTGGTGTCCCCCTCCTTCCTCAGTCCTCCTGGCATCGCCAGTTCTAAGAGAGAAGCTGTCTAGAAGGAGACGGGCCACATCCCCCAGATGCCATGGAAATACTACTGCCCTATGGCGGTAAAATTGTTGCCAATCTTTATCCTTCACTGAGACTATTTCCATTAGAGAAAAGGCCATTATCAGAAGCCATTTCATATCAAATCTCAGAGGGGCTTTCGGAATTTGTACAAAGATGAATTTGATATTTTAATGAATCTGGTAGAATGTTTGGGGGGCATGTCTGTTCTGTTCCCATGTTTTGCCTGAGGTAGGGGCGAAAGGGGTATTCTTTTCTGCAAGAGCTTTGGAGAAGGTGGAGTTTCCAGGCTGACCTTAGCTGTGAAACCTCCTTTTCTGCCCGTGTACCTCAACAGGCCCTACCTCCATCTTCAGGCTTAACAGAGAATGAAAATACCCTCTTTCCTTGCAAGTGTCTTTTGTGATGGAGGCTGCAAATAGGAAGACACCATAAAACTCAGCATGAGCTGAAAACCTCCAGAACTAATGGCTCTAGCAACTTCCCCCAGCCCCAGGAAAGGGTCACTATGTCTTAACTTTTGTGTACCAGCCTCCTTGGCTCTTTTGGGGGTGCATGATGTGGAGGAAGGAAGCAGACAGCCTTTAAAAATGCATCAGAGGTCAACGTATTCCATTATATACACGGGCTTCAAATTCAGTTTTAACCTTTGATGAAATGTGCGGTGCTGGGATTTTTTATGCTAGAGCAGACACAGGAAATCACAGGTGCAACTCATTCTGGTTTTGACTTACAATGGCTACAGGCCCCTAGAATTTTTATAGGAAATTCTCTCTTTAACTTGAGCATAAAGTGTCAGAAGTCCGTAGCTTGTCTCTGTAGTGGACGTTAATAGGTAATATTGATTTGTGGAAATTAATTACTAGAAAAACAGTTCTCAGCATTGACCTAGTGTTTGGAAAGATTTGGGAGCCCCCTTGTGGCTCTAACAAAACTGAACACTGACAATCCACATTTAGCTGGGATTTTTTGGTAGATTTTTTTCTTCTCTCTTTTCAGTTACACTTGTTTGTTTGCATTTGGCTTTGAATTGTTTTTCATTTTAGATTAACATCAGCATATTTCACATCACTTCAATGGAAGGCTCGGAGATGGGAGCGGTGTCCATTTTTAACAGACAGATGCCTCCTTTTATCCTGATTATTAAACTCAGATTCTTATCACCAGGAGAAATAATAAATGCAGACGGGGTATGTGTAGGGAAGTTCGCAAGCAAGGACATTCTACAGTTGTAGAATTCTGCTTCTTGAGGCTTGCTGCTTCTCATTTTTAATCCAAGTATTGACTGCACAAAGGTAAAGCTAACTCTAGCAGCCCTGAGCTACATTTATTTTGACCACTTTAAAGATTATTTTCTCTGATTTACATACAACAGAGCAAAGCGGGGGAAATAAGTGTCCTCATCTGAGTGTTTTAAAATCTCTGAGAAATGCACATTGAAAGCTATTACCTCCCTGATGCTTCAATCATGCCTGAAGAAAAATATTTGCAATTTAAGGTCACTGGGCTCCACACTTGAATTGATAAACGGAACACCCAAGGCAAAGTTTAGACAGAACGAATTGATTTTTTCCTGAGAGGTTTAAATTCTCATGCATATATCTTTTTCTAAATTCCTGTCATTGCTTTATTAATTAGGCAGAATTACAGCACCCCTTCAGAGCTCACCGCAGCTGGAGGGCCCCCCCCAGTGTCCACGTGGTAGGCTGGGCTTCTGGAAGGAACTCAAGGTGCTACTGGGAATAACTGAATTTTGGAGAGAACTTCATTAGGGGCTCTGTGCTACTTGTAGCATAATTTTGTTTCTCCTAGATTAGTGTGTAGAGTGACATTGGCATCTAGTCACAAATGAATCACTCATCCTGCCTGTTGTTCCGAGCACATTGGAAAATGTCACGCACATGCACTCAAGAAGAAGACAAGGAAAAACGAAATCGGAAACCCCTGATGTGTAGGCCCAGATAGAACATATGAGAGTTAAAGATGGCATCTGGTCTGTTTCCCCTTCAATGCTCAGGGGTAATTAGCAACAGGAGATGGTCATGAGGCCTGGTAGGGACTGAGGGGGTCGAGCTGGGCAGGGGGAGAGGCGGGGCAGCAATCACTTTGTTCCTCAGGAATGGTGGCCCGTTTCCTGCTCTAACTTCATCTTCCTTGGTCTTTGTTAATATGGAACTTTTGAAATGTTCAAGATCCTTTAAGAATAAAAGGCTTCTAGGGATGTACAGGACCATATCAAAGGGCTCAGGATCCAGCTTGAGTAAGATCCTCCTGGCCAAAAAGTACGTAATTTGAACATCAATAAGTATAATGTCTGCAATGTCTGAAACACACTAAATATGTTTAGATTTACAACCTATTGTTTTTAATGTTTATTTTTGAGAAAGCGTGAGAGAGGGGGAGGGGCAGAGAAAGAGGGAGACACTGCATCCGAAGCAGGCTGCAACCCACAAACCGTGAGATCATGACCTGAGCTGAAGTTGGACACTTAACCAACTGAACCACCCAGGCACCCCTTTAAAAAATTTTTTTAATATTTATTTATTTTGATTTACAACCTATCAATGATAGAAAAATAACAAACAACTTAAAAAAAAAAGCCCCTCTGGAAGATTCTAGGAAAGTAATCTATTATTTTAAAAACCAATGGATAACATGATTCACACATTCATCTACCTTTCCTACCTATATCAACTGTACCTTGGGGGGGAAAATAGTTGATAAGAGGAAGTTTCTCCTTATAGAAGCATTGTAGCTAACAAACGAAGCAGAAATAATAGAATTTTGCCATTTTGCAATCCTGTAATAAATGATCACCCATGGCCACTGGCATCACAGAAAGAGAGATCACCAGACACTGGGTGCCCCCAGACTAAAGTCCACCCCACTGCTTATTTAGAAAGAAAAGTTTTATTATTTCAGACTGGATTTTTTTTACAACTTTAAATATTATCTAAAGGTATATCTATATCCTGGCATTTCTGCCTATTTCTTCTGGGTGTTGTTTTCAATGGATTTCAAAGAGAAAATGAGCTAATAAACACATCAGTGAAACCTCCAAAACTGTAGAATAATGTGTAAATTCCATGTTTTTTTTCTAAGTCAACTATGTTGGAACAAAACACAACAGCGTAGGATCATCAAAGATGACTACATGGCCAGCTCCTTCAGGTCAGGCCATGTCTTGTGTACCATTATATGCCAAGAACTTAGTACAGTGTTTAGCATGAAATACATAAGCAAAAAATATATTTAAATAAACAAATAAATGAGTATGGTGGCTGAAGACGGATCAAAAGAGAAGTCCCTTGAGTTGTTTGACCTCGGGACTGTCCTTTCCTATCTGTGACCGTCCAATTCCTCACCTGGAAAATTCGGCTAGGATGTAAATTTTTACTGAGGATAAAATGATATAATGGATGAGGAAAGTGTAAGCATGTTATACAAATGGAAAAACATTCTCTTTCTTTTTTATTATTACCACAGCTTCATATTTAAATATTATGTTTATTTATTTTTGAGAGAAAGAGAGAGACAGCATGAGCATGAGCAGGGAAGGGGCCCAGAGAGTAGGAGACAGAATCTGAAGCAGGTTCCAGGTCTGAGCCATCACCACAGAGCCCGATGTGGGGTTCAAACTCACAAACGATGAGATCGTGATCTGAGCCCAAGTCAGATGCCTAACCGATTGAACCACCCAGGTGCCCTGAGCTTGTTTAATATTGAAAACTTGCCATTATTTGGTAGTTCCTGAGGTTCTGATAATCATAGAAGAAGGAAAACTGTCAAAGGGGAAGGTGTGCACTTACGTTTAAGGGGCTGTGGTGCCTCAGCTACTCCTGGGCGCTTTGTGATCATTACTTTAATCCCTCAACTCTATGAAATAAGCATGTATACACCTTGGCTTTATACTTGAGGAAACCAAGGCCCTCAGATCTAACCAGGTCACATCAAAGGGAAGGCAGATCCAAAATTGAAGTCCAGATCTTTCTGACTTGAAACCCATTTACTTTCCACTGCACCTTCAGTGATGTTTCCAAAACGCTTGAAATTACACGCCCATGCTATGTCCAAATGACTTGTATTTTCTTGAATCTTCTCTTCTGAAATAAAAGCCAACTTCCAAAGCTGCCAGCCTCCTTTGAACATATTTCTGAGATTTTGTAGCATTGTGTTCATAAAAGACTTACGTTAAAGCCAGGAAGAGAATTATGGCATTGCATGAGCTTTGCCTCATTGGAATTCTCTTGTGTCGCTATTTCCAAGCATCCATTATTGTCCTGAGATTACCACGGTCTTCTGGCTTCTAGATGCCTCAGGAGTGTTTAAAAACGAATGCAACTGCAGTCTTTCCCACAAGGCTCTGCAGCTCGAGGACAAATTTGTTATGCAGTTTTGTACGCATGCTGAGTTCAGGATAACTGTTTCTGAACTTCTAAGCCGTGACTGTCTAGAGGATCCTCTGGTCCCATGTGCTCCAGAGTTGAGATGAACCCCCTGCCCCGACCCTAGAGTGTGCTGCCTCACCCTCATTTCCTGCTGCCCACCCCACAGGTACACGCCAACCCCTTCCCCTGAAATGCTCATGGTCTTCTAGAGCTTTGAGTTAAACAAAGCCTGGCCTTTGCAGCATTGAGTCATAAACTGCATCTCTAAAACAGCCTGACCCCTAGAAGAGGAGAGAAGACCTTCAGAACTCTCTTTGTGAGAGCTTGGTGAAATTATGGACATCATCTAAAAGCCTATGTTACTCAAAGGGTTATTTTGATGGCTAAATTGGTGAATGCAAATACAGCACTTATAACTCTACTTGGACATTGATGGTGCTCAATAAGTGTTAGCCATTATTATTACTATCAATATTTGTTTCACATGAAACTGCATATTTTAAGTTAGCTTGCTCCTTAATCATTGGCCAAGGGATGATCTCCGCATCACCCTTTCTTTGAAACCTGGCAAGGGATGGAATCAAGCGGGGGCCTCTCAGGTATTTTGTTAAATATCTTAAAATGATTGCCAGGTCCTAATAGCAGAATCTAGGAAAATCCTAACTCAGAAGAATCTGTTATGGAAGAGCACAGCAGAATCTGGACAGAGATGATTTTTTCTTAAGTTCTTATGATATTTTAGGAAAATGTGTATCCAAGCTGTCAGATACAAACCTAAATATTGAAACACGTGCCTTGCTCTTAAATATCCCGATTTACTTCTTTTCCTCTCCAAATTGGCTAGAGCAAGAACAATTGCAATGGAAACACCTCGTTGCTTCCACCCTGGGTAATTCTCACTTTCGCTAAAAGCGACGTCTGGGAAATTAGCTAAGAAGAGAGCGCAGCAGAACACGCACTGCCTGATAACGCAATCTGAGTGTACTATCTGGTGTTCCGCTCTGCCCGGCTGGGATTAGAGCTGCAAGGGATACGGAATTGGGCCTTATCTCAGTCTGGGGCGGCTCCGGCTGCAGGTGGATGCCCACACGCAGAAACCACAGCTCTGCAGAGCAGAGCGCCCCGAGACGTCCTCCGGCCCAAATCCCAGCCAGGCAGCGCAGAGCAGGGCGCTGCTGAACCAAGCAAGCACGGAAGTATGTGAATAATGCATGAGAGCAGGAGCCTCCCTGGCACATTTGGAACTGTACTGGAAGGAACTGTACTCAGCAAGATAACAAAAAAAAAAAATAAATAAATAAATAAAACACAAGCCCCTGCATCATGCATGCCCTGAAATGTATTCCTGCGGCAGCCACTTGGGGGAAAGTGAAAGCAAATTAGACAACCGCCCAAAAATGATGGCATTTTAGTGAGTCTGTGGTTCGTGTCAATATAAAGTAGCAAGGGGACAGGACTTAAAATTGTATCCTATTGATAATACTACCTCTTCCTCTGGGGAGGTTGGAAGGTGGTCACTGAGAAATGACCAGTGTGGTCCGGAAGCCTCTTATTTCACGCTTTTGTGTGGTTGTTTTAGTACTGCGTTGTGGCTTCTAAATAATTAAGGCTAGGTGACATCTAAACCCTGCAGATATGCTGCCTCTCAAGAGGCTGTTTCTGGGGCGCCTGGGTGGCTCAGTCGGTTAAGCGTCCAGCTTCGGCTCAGGTCATGATCTCACAGTTGTGGGTTTGAGCCTAACGTCGGGCTCTGTGCTGACAGCTCAGAGCCTGGAACCTGCTTCGGATTCTGTGTCTCCCTCTCTCTCTGATCCTCCCCTGCTCATGCTATCTCTCTCTCTCTCTCTCTCTCTCTCTCAAAAAAAAAAAACAAACATTAGAAGAGGCTGTTTCTTGGAGGACTGGCCCCAATGTAATCGAGTGAGGAACTCCGTCTTTCCACCCCAGACGTCAGCTTTAATATACCTGCAGTCCTGATGAGTGGGATTGGATTCCACAAATGTCTAGTCTTTGATTTGATAGATTTAATAGTCCAGCTGCTCATCAAGTGCAAAGTAAATGAATCTTTTTGGAAGAACGTTTCGTTTCCACACCACCTGTCACAAACCCCACCCCAGCAGTCCTTGAATATCCATCTTTGGTGAATGTTCTGGTCCAGCCTAGAGAGAGCAGAGCCAGGAGCCCATTCCATAGCCCCCTCTTGGCTCCCAGGAGGCCTTGTCCCCCAGCACCCCCTGATGTCAGACCTCATGGAAGTGCTCTGTTCTCCCCAATGCTGGCAATGGTCAGCTATATTTTGGCATTTTGACAGCAAAATGGGGGGCGATTGTCTTGATTCAAAATTCTACTCCTGGCAATTCATTCCCTACATCAATATTTATGGCTTAAGATATTCACCAGATTATTGTTTGCAGTATCCTCCTCCAAACAGATTGGCCTAATTGTCCAAAACCGGGAGATGAGTCACATAAATTATGGTACCTCTGTAATTGGAATATTACACTCTTATAGAAAAATATTAAATAAAATAGAAAAAGTGTTCATTCTGCAGTTTTGACCTAAAGATACATGTTAAATATATCATTCTCATTTATGATCTTCAATCTGGAAGGAAAGAAATATATATATTTATCTGTGGTTATATCTGAGTGAAATGCTTATATACATAATTTTAATATTTTTCTTTTTGTTCTTCTGCATTGCTCATATTTTCTATAGTGACATGAAAATCAATGTATTGCATTTCATTTTTTATTTTTGTTCATTATTGAGAAAGAGAACACAGCGAGGGAAGGGCAGAGAGGGAGATACAGAATCTGAAGCAGTCTCCATGGTCTGAACTGCCAGCACAGAGCCTGATGCAGGGCTTGAATCTATGAACTGTGAGATCATGACTTGAGCTGAAGTCAGACGCTTAACCAACTGAGCCACCCAGGCGTCCCAATGTATTGCACTTCTAACTGGGGGAAAGGGGGGACTCACTGATGTAAAAAAAAAAAAAAGCCAAACAAGCTACATCTAAAAGTATTCTCCCTCTAAAGTTATCAGGTACACTGGCAAGAAAAGTGATGGAAATGTCTCTCCTCCTGAGAGGTGGGCTGCAGGCACTCCTCTCTCTCTGTCTTGCCAACTGAAAAGAGTCAAGGTCTCTGGGTAGTACATTTAAAAAAAATGCCTGAGCCAGAAGGGTCTGGCTGCGTTGGAAGTCACCGGGAGAGAGGAGCAGCAGCAGCCTGGTGGGGGGAGCGTGGCTTCTGTGTGAAGGAAGATTGCCACGTGTGCATGTCTCCATTTTCTCATCACAATACCGGACATCCTTGGAACCAATCGCTCTGACACACACCATTGTCAACCTCCGAAAGTTCTTTATTACCGTACTTAACAATCATAGTTCCCAATTTCTCATTTGCTTAGAACATCATTCTTAAATTCCTTAATTTGTTTTCAAGGCTCGAATAAAAGGCCTTTTCATCACTGAGTCAAAGGGCAGTCTGATTGCCAAGCTCTAACTGCCACCATTCCGCCTATCAGATACAGTATAACGCAGATAATACTCTACTGAGATAATGAAGAATGGGGAGCCCATAATGAGTGTGCAGCTCTACAGAGAGTCAAGAAATTAATTCCACTCAGAGCGTTTGGAAAATGACTCCCGCACACAGTACAGCAGGGCAGAGGGGGAGCTACATTTCACTATTCGAAAATGCTCACATCAGCTTATGTTTAAGATGTGTACTGCTAGATATCTGTACTACTCTGTGGGAGGACCAAAGATCTCTGTCAGATGACCCCCAAGTCCACCTTCCAACTGCTCACAAGGTTCTTTGTGAGATGCTGAGCTTTGACAAACCTTGGTTCAGTAGGGGAAACTCACTGAAAAGTTTCTAGGGCCCAGAGGAGGTGGAGTTGTTTCCCATACATTTCACAAGGTCTAGGCTAAGAGAGACTGTGGGCCTGGGCAACTTTTGTTGGTCCAGGCACCAAATTCAGTTTCCTGGAGATGTCACTATAAGAATCCCTGGGACAGTAGCTGATAAAATATTTATTCATTCCTCAAACACTGAACAACTGAACATCCGTGTTGTATAAGGTTGTGCATCATATGCTCCAAGCGATACAAGCTGAGTAAGGCATGACACCTGTTCAAGGGATGGGACAGTCACTGGTCACTGGAATGAAGATAAAACATGAGTGGCACAGGTTTCAGAGGAGTAGAAATACCTTCCTCGGAGGACATCACAGAGGACTGGCTGGAGGAGTTTCTACTTGAGCTGGTTTTTTCTGAATACAGAGAACTGTGGGCCATGGAGCTCCTAAGTTTGTTCTTTGATTTTACAAGGGTTAATCTAATGGTGGAAGGAATACATATATTAGCTCTCCCTTGTGAACAGAGCATTTTGCAGGTTCTCTGGATGTGTTTTCAATGGCTAGGCAAGTGATAGCCTCATAAAACTGACTATTTTCTAATCAGCACATGCAGGGTAATTCCAGAGACGTTGACTCTCATTCCACCATTCTGATGGGCAACTGGCTCTACCTTCTTTCATTTAGGACTTGGAAGGAAAGGATGAGGTTAAAAGGCAGAAGAATACACAGAGGAGGAAAAGGTAGTTTGGAGGAAACTTGGCAATGTGGAAGTAGGGAGGGAAGGATGACAGATATGTACATGATAGGAATCCATCCCTGATTCTTCCTTATCCACACCGACGGTTTTGGGCTCTTCCCTGCTGGCCCTTAACCACAGCTACAAAATGTCTCTCCTGACTCTGCCTACTGTCTACACTGAACACCATTGCTAAATGAGCCTTTTTAAATCAACACTCTTCTCATTTGAGGAATGGACAGTTGTATTCAGAGCCCATGACTCCTTGGCCTCAGCATCCTATTCTAGCATCCACTCATTCAGATACTAAACAAGCCTTTTGTGAGATGCACAACATGAACTTCCTTGTCTAATTAGACCACTCTGCTCCCTGTACATTCGTAATGATTCTCTTAAATATTGCCTGTTCACTCCTTACCTCCGTAACTTGCTACACAATGCCTTTTCTAATCTACCACCCTTACACACGCAATACTTGAGGGCATTTTATTCTTTTTTTATGTTCTCCTCATTTGCTAGAGCAGATCCTTACACATAACAAACCCTCGATAAGCATGTGTTAATTAAATGGCTTGCTAATTAAAGAAATGAGCAATTATACAATAAACTGCTTGGCAAAATACAGGTTTTGAAGCAATAGAGAAGAAAACTGGTAAGCTTAACATTTTTATTTTTTTATTATTTTTATGTCTTTATTTTGAAAGATAGGGACAGAGAGTGAGCAGGGGAGGGGCCGAGAGAGAGGGAGACACAGAATCTGAAGCAGGCTCCAGGCTCTGGGCTGTCAGCACAGAGCCCGACATGGGGCTCAAACCCATGGACTGTGAGATCATGACCTGAGCTGAAGTCAGATGCTTAACTGACTGTGCCACCCAGGGCCCCCAAGCTTAACATTTTTCAAAAGCCACCTCATTGCTACTAATTACCTGTTGTTTGAAACACTCTACTTTTTACCCAAAGTCTGTGTTGATTGCCTCTCTCTGCACATGGACCATCCCAATCAAATGATAGATACATTCATATATCTCTTTACTCTTTTCACACATTTTAAACAATCAAAAATAATATCAGATTTGTTTTAGGAAAGAAGATAGTGGTGTATTTATCAAAGATAATATTAACCTTACTTATTAAAATACATTTAATCTCATATGATGATCATCTCTTTTATGTAGCATCACATAATGAACATCTGCTGTGAGCAGGACTTTGTATGAGGTTTGTGGGACATGAGGCCTGAGTCCGCTTATCAAAAGATTAAGGCATAGAAGTGACCAAGATGGTCATATGCAGGTTGAAAGTGCAGTGGGTAATGCAGTAAACACCAAGGCTGGAAAAATCAAGCAAGGTGAAGTTGGGTCAGAAAAGGCTTGAGTTGGGCCACAAGAGACCAGGCCGCAGTTTGCAAATGAGCAGAAGACAAGGCAATGACTGAAGGAAGGCAATCCTGCCTCTGTGCTGAATTTAGAATTGCTTGATATGATAACCTCACAGCAAAGCAGGGCATGCAAGGGGCTCTAAGACAGCCATGGAAAAGTGTGTGTTCTGTGGCTCTGAACTTGAGTCAGCCACCAGGGCCCATATGATCATTATCAGTTAAAATCATCCTTGAACTAACCAAGGTGACTTGTTCCCTAATCTTCCTGAGCACACCGCGTATTTGCCATCATTACCTTGGGGCCCAAGAATGACAATTCTAAAGGGCTGCAATTGCTTTACAGACATTCTTAAATGAATTCACCCAAACTCTCGATGAAGTAGGTGGCAAACGGACGACCTACTGACAGAACGCTGTCACTGACAAACAAAGTCATCTGTCTCCGAGATTGCTCTGGTCCCAGGAGATTGGTAGAACATTCCCTCACCAGGGTACATAGCAATTCTTTCGCTGCAACAAAAATCACCGGATGCTGGAGATCCCCTTGAGGGTGACGTGTTGGTAATCTCTGAGTCCTGAAGCCTCCTACCCACCCCATTCCCACCGTGCTTAACAAATACAAGGGCTCGATTAACATTGGCAGATTGGCAGAATTACCAAATGAATGAATGATAGATGAGGGAGGAGAATAGTAGTTTACTTATTTGTGTTTCCAAAATCTGAGGGGAGTTGAGGTCATCAGCACAAGGATGGTGTATGAACACATGCAGCTAGCCTTTCTCTGTTCTTTGCTTTACCTTCCATTGTGCTGTTGAACAAGTAAGGCCAACAGAGGAAACTTGGGAATTTCAGTAGTGTGGCACCCTCTAAGACTTCTCTCTAGCAACTGAATTGGGAGTCTGGAGAACAGAAGAAAGTGAGTTCGCGTTGTTTTGTTTTGTTTTTTTTAA
Organism: Suricata suricatta; assembly: GCF_006229205.1. NCBI lineage: Eukaryota > Metazoa > Chordata > Mammalia > Carnivora > Herpestidae > Suricata > Suricata suricatta. The sequence goes on along the minus strand of NC_043703.1, from coordinate 13,354,667 downwards.
TGTTCTTTATTTATTTTTGAGAGACAGAGAGTGGGAACAAGGAAGGGTCAGAGAGAGAGGGAGATACAGAATCTGAAGCAGGCACCAGGCTCTGAGCTAGCTGTCAGCCCAGAGCCCAACGCGGGGCTCAAACCCACGAACCGTGAGATCATGACCTGAGCCGAAGCCAGACGCTTAACTGACTGAGCCACCCAGGTGCCCCTAGTTCACGTTGTTTTGGAGTGAGCATGAGATTCATAAAACCTGAGCAAAGCTTGTACGCAGCAAACGTGGGTATGTGGCCTGGACATAGACATCCTTTCAGCAGTCATCTTTACAGTTTTCTGTCTGAAAGGAGAGAAGAAAATGAAAAGAGGAAAATAGAGATGAGAAAAAAGGCTTTAATTGATCATTTTAAGTGTTTTGTCTTTCACCAGTAATTGAGTGCTCTTAAACCCCTTGTTTTATTTTTACTATTTTTCTAAATTTCTATTTGGACTCCTTTGGCAGGATTTAAACAAATAGAACATCCATGAGAATATGTCTGACTAAAGTATACTTAAATGCTAAGGGACCACTCCTTTCCAGAACCATAAGATGGGACTTTGTACTCCATCAATGTAAATGTCCCTACTAGTACATTTTTGTCTCTTGATGTCAGAGCTTTATTTACAAATTGATCTCTTACCTATTTTGCTGGTAGAACCTGCAGGCATTTGGGACTTATTTTACTCATGTAAACGTCATCCTACAATTTGGGTAGTCATTGTTAACTGTGGTGTTAAAATAAATAAAGTTAAATTTGAAACCAATACCATTTTAAGCCAAGCCAGTTTCAGACCATGTAAATTTCCAATGGAATGAGGGCTCCAGGAATTCTATGGCCAATTTTCCCCAGCAAGACAAAAGCCACTAAAATTTCAGGAGCAGGTTCCAGTTAAACCTTTATGTTACAAACCATTGTAATTCCTGGCCATAAAATCCCCCAGCTCTTATTATAATTTTAAAAATCTGGATTGTTTCTAACTCTGAGACACATGAAAGAGATTGAAATGTATTAACTGATGGTCATCATGCTTTTCCCTTACATCTGTGTGTGTGTGTGTGTGTGTGTGTGTGTGTGTGTGTGTTTTGTTTTGCCTAATTAATAGGAAAATTATAAATTTTCCATTTGTGGTCTTCTTTGACCCAATGCAAAGATCTGTCTGATTTAGATTCTTCCGTCTTGATGTGTTTGGCATCCTTAATGAGTTACATCATTATAATCATTATTGGGTTTCTATATTTATTATGCAATTGTCTTATGAAATATAAATCAGTCTCTGTTTGTAAAATGGAGACATAAACAAGTCCCAAGATAGGACCAAAGCAGGATTAAATAATGACATGTCATATAGCATTCAGCCATAGTAATACCCACTCTGAACAAAACTTTGCCATCAACATTTCCTTGCGGAGCCCAGAAGCCATATCAGGTTGCTTTCTGCACTACCTACTAACCTTTCAGGAAATTTTCTCCCACTGATGGAATTGTCATTCTGTCACAGCAGAAGACAATGGAGTAACATAAAATGGTGATTGGCAACAGCAAGGGCTTAGTCTGGCCTGTCTGTGGTAGTGTCAGTAAATTTCTCTTTCTAATTTAAGGAGAAGCTAGCATTCCTTAAGATAGCAGAGTTTCATTAGCACATTTCAAAACTGTCTGGCTAGACATTCAAAGTAACTGAATATAGTAAAGTATAGCTTTAAATATTATAGTTCACCTATTCCTATTTATTTATTTATTTTAATGTTTATTTATTTATTTTTGAGAGTGAGACAGAGCACAAGCAGGGGAGGGGCAGAGAAAAAGGGAGACACAGAATCCGAAGCAGGCTCCAGGCTCTGAGCTGTCAGCACACAGCCCGACCCAGGGCTCAAACTCATGAACCACTAGATCATGACCTGAGCTGAAGCCCGATGCTTAACCAACTGAGCCACCCAGTCACCCCATTGACTCCTTTTTAAAAGCAGCATCAAAAGCACTGCACCATCAAAGCCCTTACGTTTGTCATTGCTTTTACTGGATATTAATTTTTAAAAATCTGGTTAGCTTTGCCAAGGGAAGCCCAGTTTTCCTTTCTGAGCTCTCCAGGACCATCTGTCTGCTCAGGGGCATTCTGAGTGTCACTCCTGGTCCCAGGAGTGTGTGGGCAGCCCATTCCACTGGGAGGCTGCTCAAAGTATAAGAAGGGTTTTCCTCGCTTTAATCAATAGTTACTTTCCTATAATGCTTTCTTTTGTGTCTTTACCTGTCTACTTTTCTACCTCTCTTCTTGCCTCTTTACATTTCTCTTGCCCCTTTAAGCCAGAAGCACCCTGATCTTTACTGGATCATTCTGAAGCTAATTATTCAAAAGATATATTTCTTCAGTATTGAAGACTTGTGCTTATAATAACCACAGTTCCTGACAACTAACAGGCATTGAAGGGGCCTGGGTAGCTCAGGCAGTTGAACATCCAACTTTGGTTCAGGTCATGATCTCACAGTTCGTGCGTTCGAGCCTCACATTGGACTCTGTGGTGACAACTTAGAGCCTGTATCTTGCCTCAGATTCTGCGACTCCCTCTCTCTTTGCTCCTCCCCTGCTCATGCTCTATTTCTCCCTCAAAAATAAATAAACATTAAAAAAATTTTTAATAGGCATTTAATAAATATTAATTCTATTTTTGTTTTTATAATATCAATATAGTACACAGGAAATCACAGAAGTGTTATAATCAATAGGCTTGGACTCGATTGCAGTTCAAGTATTAATTTGTTCTAAAATCTTGGGCTGTCACCTTTCTGGGTCTCTCTCATCTCGGCTTTAAATTAAAAAAAATGTTATGATAAAGAACCCTTTATGAAATTGTGCTGAGGATTATCTGGACTAGTATTATAAAGCACCTGTCACAGCTCTGAGTGCACAGTAGGTGTTCAGTAAATATCAGTCTCCATACAACACATCGTCCCCCAACCCCACCTAGCTTGCAATTCAGAATAGCAGCATAAACAGGCAAGACTAAGGAGCCTAGGCTCCTGGCTTTGCCCTTTTTAGTCCCACAACCTTGGATAAATCACTTTGCCTCCTTACACATTTCCCTATCAAATAGTCCTACATCTGCTACAAAGGTTTGTTGTAAGGATCAAATAAAACATTGGTTGGGGAATAACTTTAAAAACCCTTGGTGTGCTTTCTTAATGTAAGGTATTGTTATTTCTGGTAGTAATTTATCAGTGAAGAAATGGCTTAATGAATGAATGACGTATTCCCCCCACTGCATCCCTCCCCACACTGGAGCAGGGAGGAAATACCCAACAAATGGTATTGAAAACTGGTCCCTGCATGTTTATGGAAATAGGCACATATGGGAACATTGGCCTGAGAGGTGCAAATCCAGGCAGCCGCTCTTGCATGAACATTTGGCAGACGAGCCAGTTGACTCAGTGCTGATATAAACACAAGGGAGGTTCAGAATCCCAGAGCTGTGGTTGTCAATGACTGACATTCTTCCCTCTGATTTCTTCCAGGAATTTCTATTACATCACCATGTTGCGGGATCCTGTGTCGCGTTACCTGAGCGAGTGGAAGCACGTCCAGAGAGGGGCCACATGGAAAACCTCCCTCCACATGTGTGATGGGAGAAGCCCCACCCCCGATGAGCTGCCTACCTGCTACCCCGGGGACGACTGGTCTGGGGTCAGCTTGCGGGAGTTCATGGACTGCACCTACAACCTGGCCAACAACCGCCAGGTGCGCATGCTGGCCGACCTGAGCCTGGTGGGCTGCTACAACTTGACTTTCATGAATGAGAGCGAGAGAAACACCATCCTGTTGCAGAGCGCGAAAAACAACCTGAAGAACATGGCCTTCTTTGGGCTCACGGAATTCCAGAGGAAGACTCAGTTTCTCTTTGAGAGGACATTCAACCTCAAGTTTATCTCCCCGTTCACACAGTTCAACATCACGCGGGCTTCCAACGTGGACATCAACGAGGGTGCCCGCCAGCGCATTGAGGAGCTCAACTTCCTGGATATGCAGCTTTACGAGTACGCGAAGGATCTCTTCCAGCAGCGCTACCACCACACCAAGCAGCTAGAGCACCAGAGGGACCGGCAAAAGAGGCGGGAGGGGCGCAGGCTGCAGCGGGAGCATAGGGGCCACCGGTGGCCCAAAGAGGATGGGAACACAGAAGGGGCGGTCACCGAGGACTACAACAGCCAGGTGGTGAGATGGTGACCCCCTGTGCTCTCCTACCTCAGGAAGGGAAAGGATGAGCAGGCGCACTGACCTTCGGTGGCATCAGTTACCTTAGAGAAGGATGGGCCGTTTGGAGGACATCTGGCTGTATGTGGCTTGGTTTGGACACCTGCTTTTTTGTCTTCATCCTCACCCAGCTGGAGATGATCTGTCTTATTCTTCTTTTTTTCCCCTAACATTTTTCAATCCATGATATTAAGTAGGGTAGGAATGCATCCAACTTAGATGTCCTTAGAAGGTCAAGGAGAAAAGCACCAGAAAGAAACAGGTCTTGAAAGTATCCTTTGCAGCACCATGGGAACCCACAGAGGCACACATGAAAAGCCAAATTATGGCTTGGATGTTCTGCTGAAACTGCTCTGTTTCACATGGCCTCTGTAATGGAAATATTGGTCTGTCTAGAGAGAAAGAGAAAAGAAGAAGTCCCTTTTTGCCCTTAGATGAGGCTTTACGCCAACCGTCACTTAGCTGTTGGCTCTCATCTTGAACCCTGTGTGAATGGGGTTTAAAGCATAAGTAGCCCTGTTTTGTTGTTGCAGCTGTTTTTAAACAAAATCACCCTACGACTGACCATCACTAGAGACTCACACCCTGCAAAGCCCTGCATCTCAGCTCGGAGCCATGCTGCCTCTGTCTTTTTGGGAATAGCCAGTGGAATCAGGACAGGCATGTCTCAGGACAGGCCCCCTAGAAATGAACATTGGTAGGGACATGTAAGAGAAAACGCGCTTATTAATGAATGCCTAAGGAGATCACACTTTTCCGAGTTTATTTTCACTCAAAAAGAATTGACTAATAAATTAAGGTGGGGGGAAGCAGGAAGAAAACTGTATGTCTACATTTCCAAACAGGCTATAGAACTTTAGTTTTTTTCAGGAGTATTTCCGTTTTAACTCTTAGGAGCGATCAGATTCTTTGATATGGTACTGCCAAGTTTGAAATCCTGCTAGCTCAGAGGCAAAGATGTTTAAAAAGAATCTGGCCCAAAGATTAAGGGCTTAGCTAACCCAGATGCAAAAGATCTTCAGGGTCACTAAATAAATGATAACCGATTTGTTGGGAGACACAGAACTCAACGGGTCAGTTGTCCCAGCAGTTTAGACAGACTCTACCTCCCAATACCTGGACTGTCTCCAGCTTGGTAACTTTCTTCTCCCCACATGATCTTTTCCAATTATTTGACTGTAGCCATGGCTGGCGGCTCGGGCTGGAGTGTGTGAAACAGGACCTGAAGATGGGCTGCATTGCCAATTGCTTCTTATTTGCAATTTTTCCCAATCACAACTACAGTAACACAACATTTGTCGAATAATAAGGGGAGAGGTGTGGATAAGGGAATAGAAAGCCCTTGCCTGGCATTCAGGAGCAGGATCAGAGTGGGTCAAGAGTTTCACAACACTGATCTGATCAATCCTTTCAAGGAGCTCAAGGCAAAATGAGTGAAACCCCTAAATCAGATTGAAAAGCCTATTTCATTGATATCTAACGTGTTTGATGGTTAAGCCAGCTTTACGTAAGCCACATCTCAGCCTCCAGAATACTCTCTCTGGGGTTGAGAGTCGATCAGCCCACAAGCATTCATGGTGTGCCTGTCTGCACAGCAAGGAGCCCAGTGTCTCCCTCAAAGAGAGATTTGGGGAAGGAGCTTTGGTCATTCTCTCCCTACCTTTGGCTTTATCTGCCACGTGAGGGGAGTATTATTGGAGGCCTCCCTTGTGTCTGTTACAGTCGGAGACTGTTTTCACACTTTAAATCTATTCACAACAAGGTAGATATTATTAAGCCCAATTACGTAGATGGGAAAAATGAAACCCACAGACAATAACTGGCTTCCTCATGAGCTGAATGCTAGATCTGACGGGCTGCAAAGTGCAAGTGCTTTTTACTTCATCATGTTTTCCATGGGAGATAAAAGCCTCCTGCCAGTCATGCAAGAAGCCAGCTATTAAAGGCCCAGAAGGATTTGTCTCTAACCCCCGTGTGTAGCACAACTGTGCCAGCCCCGAGCTCGCCGTGACCCAGAGCCACACTGCCTTGGGTGAGCCCGACCTTTCCACATCCCTGAACTGCCAACAAGCTGAGAGATTTATGACTTTTTAGGCCATCATACTTTTTGAGACATGTATAAGTTCAAGGGACCAAGTAAATATTTCTTGTTAGTTGGTAGAAATTAGACTCACAAAATCATAACATTTCCCTTCCCTTGTTCCTGAGGTAGAGAGTGAAGAAGATTGCAGCTACAATTAATGAGCAGCTCTCTCTCCATCTTCACATTTCGATGTTAGGATCTAATGTCCTGCCTAGAATGGCAGGGCTGCAAATTAATCTTTCTGCTTGCAGCTGTGATGCACAGGTGCGCACATGCGCACGCGTGCGCCCACACACACACAGTAACAATCCAGTATTTTGTCACGTGGAAAATCAAAACAAGTTAGAGAGCATTCGGATTGTTTCTTTTAAACTCACTTTAAATTTTTGGCAGGGAATTCATGCATAGCTGAGACTTGGAGGCTGCCTCTGCTAACTTCACACTGTTCCTTAGGCATCTCGGGATTTATATCAAAAGGCTCTTTGCCGCTGAAGGCGTGATGTATGGTGCTCCACTTGAGACCAGATATCAGGATGTTCAGAGGAGAAGCCATCTCTCTGTGTTGGCCCGAGGCCAGTGCTGAGCAAATTAAAAAGACCGACACGGGCTTCCTCCCTCATATCATTTCATTCGAAAGCAGCACGCTTGTCATATCCCTGGGGTCCTGTGTTGATAGAAATGAAGAGGTAAGGACACAGTTTGTTCTCCAAAAATTGACTGCACACCTACATGCTGAGAGAAGCTCAGAGAAGGGATGCCAACAGAAGACATCTGGGTCTTGGGCTCCGTAGGGGAGTCAGAAGCTTTAAGATCCAAAACCAAATCAATACCAGGTACATTGGTGTTAAAAGCCCAAGAGGAGGGGGAGAAAATTCCCCAGGGGCTTCCACATCCTATTGACTCCTACAACACCCAGGTAGACATTCCTTCCCTTCTCTTGGTAAAGAGAGCCCCAGATTGGGATGGGGTGTCCATTGTGTGCATGTTTATGTGTATGTGTATTTAAATTATCATCAAGGACTAAGGTATATACTATCTCTTCTGTCTCTTTTGCATTTTTTTGGCAGCCTACTCTTGGTAGCCAGAGAAAACCTGCCCTGAGAATTGTTTGGATACTCCTAATAACTAATAACATTAGCAATCAGTGGTGGGCAACGGTTAAGGATATCATGTATGCTATTAAAGAGTTAAAAGACCATGTTTCTTATCATCTAAAGGAGGTAACTTTGTCATTGTTTAATCAAGGGTTTGAAATATGAGGACTTGTTCAAGTCTGAGTAAGACAGTATTTATGTAGGGAAGAAAGTCTACCAGGGGTAGACCTGGCAAGGAGATGAGCATAGATCATTTAAAAAAAAAATTAAATCCATAGGATAGAATTCCCATTTGGTCACTTTAACAGAGAAACTCAATAATGACTTCAATGAGATCAGAGCCATTGTCCTCTCATTTAAAAGACAAAATGGTTGGACAGCTCCGGTGAGTTACAGAAGCCCAGGCCCCCTTTCTGTTGCTCTTTCATACTAACCCATGCCTTCCATCTCATGATGCAAGGTGACTGTTGCACCTCCTGCCATCTCGTTTGTATTCCAGACAGCAGAGAGGACGTGGAAGGAAGTTGCAAATATCACTTTCACTCACATCTCATGGGCTAGAACCTAGCCATTAGCTACAAATAAACACAAAGGAGGCCAGGAAATGTCTTCATAATTGTTTGCCATGTGCCTTGACAAACAGGGGATTCTATTATTAAAGAGGCGATGTGAAAATTAATACTGATAAAACTATCAGTCTTTGCCACAAAGGGGAATTGAAAAATATTTCGAGTGCTTTTCAGAGTTCTCTATTCCATCATATTTTTGCAAAGGATAAGATTAAAATTCATAACTTTGTATAGCATTTAATACTTTCCAAACATTTGAACATTCAGTATCCCATTGATCTCCACTACTTTCTTGTATGTTAGCTACAGAGGACCTCTATTCATTATCCCATCTGCTAGTTTCACGTGGGGATTCAGACAGGTTAAAAGATTTCTCAATTCTGGTTTATTAACAAGAAAGTTGCTTAGAGCCCCAGTCTTGACTTCATAGCCTTTGCTACTACTTTATGCTGTTCAGCATCCGTATCAGGATTGGGAATTGCAAGAATATGAAATCTAAGTCTTTATTGATTTATATATTTCTTTGTCTTCGTATAGAACTACTGACTTACAAGATGCCAAGGAAACTGGTAGAGTTGGCTCACAACCCCTGCCTCCAAAGAGGAATCATCTTATTAGCTGTGAAATGTCCAAGAGATGGGCAGTGTTTCAGGGGAGACTGAGAAGCACAGACGTTCAAACACCTCATGCTGGCTGTTCACACCAGCCAATCCCAAACCCGACTCAAGATGAAGGCTGGGGGAATATGCTCACAACTCCTTAGGGAAGCTCGGTGTTAGAAATATCTAGAATCAGTAACAACCTGAATAGTTAGGTGTGAGGGATGATCAATAGAACCCCTGCTCAAAAAAATCTTCCTTCCTCTCTATTCTTCCCCAGGTCTCTGGGATTTTATCAGCAACTTATTGCTTTTATTCTGAAAGGTTATATTTAGTGTTAAGTAAGTCCCCTTGCACATTTGCCCAAGAGAGGAAATGCTTTAAGCTGTCGTAGGCTAACATCTTCACACAGAGTTGATCGTCTTCGTCTCTAACCATGACCTCTAGCTGAGAAGAAAGTCCTCTATAATGGGATCATGCAGGGGTGGGGGTTCGGAAGAGTAGAAGTAACTATACAGGAGGAGATGGCTCCTGAAAGGGAAGCCATCTTTCATAGGTGAAAAGAATGGGAATTACATATGTGCCAGGAAATACTGAAAAATAGAAAAATGGCAGACAGTTTCTGTCCTCAAGAACAAGGGCGGCTGAAAACATGTGGACTATAATTCTTTGGGCCATTTAGAAGAGATGACAAGGACATGAGGCTCATGAAACAGGACCAGAGCATTGACAGGACTGAAGGGTGAATGAGTTAGAAGGATTGGATCAAAGGGAAAGCTGGGCTGGACTTGGGCAGAGTATACCCCAATATCTTCACAGCTGTGTCTCCAAGGCTTTCCTTTCCCATCATTATTGAGCCTCCACTGGTCATCAGAACTCCAGCTGAAAGTCCCGCAGCCAGGTATCACGGCTGAGTCTGATGACTCCACCCAGTTGCATTGCCTCTGGGGAACTTGGGGAGTATGCAGAGAGAAGTTCCTTCTCCAAGGCACCTTCCTTATCCCCCTCCTCCATCCTCCACAGGACATAACCCTGCTGTTCTCCTACCACATTCACCTGGACACATCTAGACTAATTCCCTAATACTTTGAATTATCCCTTCTGAACAAGTGGGCGAGTTCCGAGACCTGTGTTGTTTTGTAGCCTCACGGATGGAACGTACATGGACCCATCCACACCACGCATTGACAAAACCAACCTACCTTGCGGAAGTACTGAGTTTTCCAGAGGACTGGCCTTGCTATGAACACCAGCAACATCTGCAAGACAAAAGCCCTGGAACTTCCAAGCAAGAACTCGAAGTAACCTAACAAAACTCCGGATCTGAGAATGCCAAAGCACAGATGTTTCTGAAGCCTGTGTCTAAGCTGTCTACGGAAAAGGTGCACCTGTCATCCTTTGACGCATTAAATGGAGCCTCTGCGCAGTACGTTCTCTGCTTCACTGTGGGAACTCATCAAAGGTCCAGATGTCAGTGCTGAACAACCTCAGTTCTTGCCAGGGAAAACCACGTTCGACGGGAGCAGAGTTTGTGTGATCTAGTTATTGTTACAGTTGCCCTCCACCAACCCACCATTTCTTTTGTTTGTAATTTGTGGCCATCTTTTATTTCTTTTTTTTTTTTCCATTTTGTCTCCCAGAGGTGCTTTCTGGGTTTTGTTTGCATTATTTTTCATTTAATGTATCAGAGATGAAAAAATGTTGGAAAGAAAAATCTAGACTTTATCTGGTGCCCCATTTTAGATGTAAAGATAGTTGTCCAATAGATAGTAAATTATTTCACCTAAGAGATATTTCCTTTTGTTTCTGTGCAATAATATGTATGAACTCGGGTACTAGGAGATTGTATTGTGACATTATCAACCCTTATTGCTATTTAAAACATGATAGTTTGTAGAACTGAGGATCTCCGTTGATGTGAAGCACAATTTAATGAATAAGTTAACATATTAAACTGTTGTGATGTCAAGAACAATTGTTTTCCCCTGTGATTTTGTTAGACATTTTTGCAAAATGAGAAAAGTTGGTCAAACACGTTAAGGGATTTATGGAAATTGAATGCATGGGATCAGCTTTGTCAAACTCTAAAGAATCCATGCTTTGGATACAAATGTGGCTATTGGATGTGAAGCTTTAGAAGCATAAAAGACAAAGAAAATATAGATTGAAACAATTTAAAATCTCTGAGGCCAGGGAGGATTTCGCAGGCTCTCAAACACATAAGCTTCTAGAACCGTCATTTTCGGTGGCCCTCCTGTTCTTTGCCCACCTGGCCCCATTGAAATTCAGTGTGAGCCCTGGAAAAGCAGCCCAGGGAGGAAGGATGAGGGAAAGGTTTGACAAAGAGTGGTGAGAGACAAAAACAGGAACTGAAGCTAACGAGTTTGGAACTGAAAAGAGAAAAGGAAGAGAAAGAGGGATAGAGGAAAGGGGAAACGGAGATAAAATGGAGGAAGAGAAATACAACAATGATGGCAGCTGATGTGGGTTTCTCTACAATTTCAAAGTGTATGATTTGTCCACATGGATTTTTTAATAAATAACTAGTTCCTATAACACAAGCAAAGAAAGGATAAAATTAACTTCTAGTAGAGAAAAATCCCTTCATAAAGAAAACCCCCTGAATGGTGCATTTTATCATTTTCTTTTTATTCTATAGAAGTGGGACTTGTGGTGTCCCTCTTTGTTTATGGGTTCATGAGATTTAAAGCCTCAGAGAAATGTCATTTGACTGTGTCCCTCTAACTAGTGGAAATCACAGGCAAAGTCACTTTGACCCTAAAGCAAATGGAGCAGCCATAGGTGAGGCTCTAAAAGACAACTGAAGTTAAATATAAACAAGTGTGCAGGTGTGTGCATGGATGCGTTTCCCACCCCCCCACTGCCACCCACACCCACACACACACACCCACACCCACACACACACACACACACACACACACACACGCGTGCGCGTGCGCACTCACACACACATATGCATGAACATTTTGCGGGCTCTGTCTTCCAGGAAAAAACAACAGATAAGTGAAGAACTAAGAAACACTCGAGACTGAACTTCTTTCCCCTATTCATCATGAAAATACTGTTCAAGATAAGACTGAAAGAAATGTCAATAATATTACTGTAATCTGCTCTCAATATAGTAAGGTTCCCCTTTCACAGGTCAGTTTTCATATAAAAATAAATTTGAAAAATAGAATCTAATTCAGCATAATTATTTATTTACTATGTTAATTTGTATTACAATATACTATGTGATAGTATAGAAGATTTGAAAAATGAGAGAAAAAATGCATACATAATAGAACCAAATCCTGACATTACTTTGACCTATTTCCTTTCATATTTTTATGTATTAGCAATCAGAGTAAAATTTTAAATAACAGATGTTTTAGGGAATTCGAATCACACAATCTATATAATGTAAATACACATATTAACCTCTTACTGCCCATTCTGTGAAAACATAATTTTAATAGCTGCATGTAATTCTACCATTCCCATATTTTGGGGCATTCTTGTAATTTTCGTATATGTGCTGCCGAAGCGAGCACATTCTTGTAATTTTCAAAGTTTCCACCAAAATAGCTAACATTGAAACAAATATGTGTATATGTAAGTAGCATCTGTGTGTCTTTGTACACTTGTTGGACAGATGACGGCAGACTGCTTGACTGGATCTCCCAACACGGAAAAAGAAAACCTATTCAAGATTGTCAAATTAACCTAAATACAGGTAGATGAGTTGTGAGGGGAAATGAACAATATTCGTATACCCAAAGAAAATTACATGTATCTCTCTAGAACCACCTTCCTGGCCCTGGATGGAAGCATCCATTCCCGCAAGACAGGGGGAGCGTGGCTGGGGCTGACAGCTCTCATCTGGGTCTGTCTGGAGCGCCTGTCACTTTCAAGGTCATGTCACCTTCAGAGGCCAGGCCATTTCTGATGACATGACTGTGGAGGCAAAGGCCAGGTCTTTTAACTGGTGACTTCTCAGCTCCAAAGCCCCCCACGCCCCGCCCCATAGCGAGTGTCAGCTGAGGATCTCATTGTAAGGCACCTCAGTTCACTTCCCGCCTCTGCCCCTCCTGCGCCCTGACTCCTTTGACCAGTCATTCCCAGTGAACTCTCCACACAGGCACACGCACCCCTCCACCACAGGCTCCTCTCCAGGGACACGCTTGCCCGCGTTCTGGCCTCCAGAGCTGAGTTTCTTCTTCTTTCTAGCTCCCTTCCTCTCTTTGGAGCTCAGCTATGTTTTGAAAAGTTATTTTGGCATATTTTGTCCAACATTTCCACTTGTTTATGGTTGAAAGAGGAATCCGTGTTAGCTCAGTCTGACAAGTTTCTAGAAACAAGTCTGCTCTTAAATTTGTAAATCTCCTTTGATTCTCTATTTCCATTGCTTTTTCATTACTGGCCGCTTCGTCATATTCTATTTCAAAACTCCAGATTGTCAGGATTAACTTTCACTCCCTTTCTGCTTTGGGGGGCTTCCCCTCTGCTCATCCCTCCCATAAACTGTTAATATTCTTCCCTTTTAAATAGATTTTTCTTTTCCTATTTATGCTTATATTTTACTTCACCATCCCACTTCTTAATTTTCATTTTCAAATATTATTCTTACATTTATGCATGGATTTTTTAATCTTAACTTTTTTATAGTGTTTTCCGTTGGTCTGATTTCTTATGTTTTATTTTATTTTTTTAATGTTTTATTTATTTTTGAGAGAGTGCAAGCAAAGGAGAGGCAGAGAGAGAAGGGGACAGAGGATCCAAAGCAGATTCCACACTAACAGCAGTGAGCCTGATGCAGGACTGGAATTCATGAACGGAGAGATCATGACCTGAGCTGAAGTCAGATGCTCAACCGACTGAGCCACCCAGGCGCCCCTTATGGTTTAGTTTAAATCCCACCAAGTTCTCCTATCTCATTGCTTCGCCTTTCATTTTTGTTGACAGTTTATCCTTTTGCTCACTTTTCTATAAAAGTCTATTTCAGTATGTCATTATTGGTTGTCATTGTCACTTTCCTTTACTTTGAAACAAATTTGTCTATTCCTATTATCTTTGATCAACATGTTGTGCTCAGATAAATCTGCCTGCACAGTCTCTGCTTTCTGAACTCTACTGAGGTTGCTTTGACCACTTTCTAAGTGGTCAGGTTTCATAAAAATTTCATGGATTTCATGGAAAAGATAATATATTGTATTATCAAATTACACACATAAACACACACACACACAAATATATATGCATGTATAAATAATTATATACAAGGATATATATGTATTAAATATGTATAGTTTATGTATATATTTATATTATTTAGCGATATCTCTACTGTATGCATGTGTGTGTGTGTATTTTTTTTATCAAAGACACAGTGCATACTAAACTCCCACACTATAACTATATCATTTCATAAGAGTTCTTAGCTTGTATAGTTTGGTGATTTGTTATTTAGTTTTTATGACTTCCACATTCTTTATTGACAAGGCTACCATTTTCAGTATAAAATGACGCCTTTAGTATCATTTGATACGTTTTGCCTTCAATTCAACTTTCATTTTAATATTGTCTTCAACTTTTTATAATTTTTAGTTAACATCTAGTTTAATTTTTCTTCACAAAATTTGAGTCCTAGTCTTTTCGTTTGAAAATGGTTATTATTTATAGATTATTGTCTTCAGTTATTTTATGATTTCTGCTACTTATGCTTCTTTTCTGTTTTGTTCTGTTGTTTTAAGAAGCTACAATTTCTTTGGAAATCAGTGGTAAGAATGCAATCATATGTATTTGGCTTTCCTTGTGTAACTTGAAGATGTTCACATTTATATAAATGCAAGCATTTATTGGTTCCCTCCATCATATTTCCAAGTGTTTATTTTAATACATGAAGGTACAACCCTGGATTAGAAATAATCTGAGAGTTTAGATTCATATTGTCATTGCTGCTGTCATATCGTACTTAGAGCTAGCATTATAATTATATCAAAAAGAGATGAGAGAGTAAAAATCAGGCAAACTTACTTTTATCCTAATCTGGAAGTACTGGGCTATTTTCAAAACCAAAGTCTTCATGCTTCTGAGTGAGGCTTGCATGTATCTGATCATTCAAATTATTTAAACAGTTGTTTCTTGTGAAATAAGAAATGACAATAAAGTGGAAATTAGGACCTCACAGATTGGTGTTTGAAAGCCATGGGGGCAGCTAGCTTTCAGGTGGTCATCAGTTCCTGGGAATAATATGTTTGTTTGGAGAAAGAAGAAGAAATTATAGGAGTGAAAATTTTATCAGGACTCTAGAAATGCAATTGTCCTCAGATTTAGTTTATGACTAAATAAACCCATCCTAATATGCATAAAAGGGGGAATTAAATGAGCTATAGTAGGTAGCAGGGATTTATTTTAAATTTAAGAGTATAATTTAGGGGCCCCTGGGTGGCTCGTCAGTTGAACGACAGACTTTTTTATCAGCTCAGGGCACGATCTCCCAGTTCCTATGTTCAAGCCCCACATAGGGCTCTCTGCTGTCAGCACAGCGCCCACTTGAGATCCTCTGTTCCCCCTTTGCCCCTCCCCTGCTCATTCTCTCTCTCTCTCTCAAAATAAATAAATGAACTTTTTAAAAAAACAATATAATTTAAAATATTTCTGAGTGAAAACACTGGCAATTTTAATATCAAGGTAACAGTTATGGAATGAAGAATTCTGTTCTCAGAAGGAAAAGTAGTGCTTTCACAGATCCACGTGGCTCACTTTATCTGGGGCACAGCCAGGTGCTAATGCCCTCTCCTCTTGTCTTTGTACCTACAGGTGTTGGATGACAAGAAGTCATTAAGTCTTTTCAAATCAGGGCATCACTCCCAGGAGCTCTGCCAGGAAGTCTGCCAGTTAAGTTTCAAATGGAAGCATATATATTACTATTCGAAGAAGTCACTGCTGACAGTATTCCCACGTTCAGCTGCAAGTCACAGGCAGTCATCCGTCCTGCAGCCCTCCCCCATACTGCCTCCCATGTGGAAGGTAGACCAGCACCCCATGTAGGAAGCTCGGTCATGGCTGAAGAGTCACAATCCCCATCAGCTTCTTTGCTCTCTAGGGGAGAAACCCATCCCTAGATAACATTCTGAACTTTAGAAAACGTGCATGATATATTCTGTATCACACTGACATTGCACATCTTGGGGTTAATCATCACCAATTTTACTCAAAGGTCATCGGAGCAAGTTTTTATGAATTTTCAACAGCTCCAAAATTCCAATTAGCTACTTTTTTTAATAGTTTATTGTCAAATTGGTTTCCATACAACACGCAGTGCTCTTCCCCACAAGTGCCCTCCTCCATCACCACCACCTCCCTTCCCCACCTTCCTCCTTCAACCTTCGGTTAATTTTCAGTATTCAATAGTCTCTCAGGTTTTGCATCCCTCTTTCTCCTCAACTCTCGTTCCCCCTTCCCCTCCCATGGTCCTCCATTAGGTTTCTCCTGTTCTCCTGTTAGACCTATGAGTGCAAACATATGGTATCTGTCCTTCTCCGCCTGACTTACTTCGCTTAGCATGACACCCTTGAGGTCCATCCACTTTGCTACAAATGGCCATTTTTGTCCCCCTTAATAATTTCTGTGATTGGGTTGAAGTTCAGTAGAGACTCCACTATATCTTTACTGCCTTCTAAATCTACAGACTTATGATAATTTAACTCTTTTCAATGTCTCTCTCTACCTTAGTTTTCATTATTCCTTTGTCTTTTCATTTTAAGAAATATTCACTAAGCTATCTACGAGCCAGACATGGTGCTAGATACTAATGTTAAAATAGTAGGGCCCAGAAGTGCCTGGGTGGCTCAGTTGGTTGAGCATCCCACTTTGGCTCAGGTCATGATGTCATGGTTCATGAGTTCAAGCCCCACGTCAGGCTCTGTGCTGACCTCTAGCTCAGAGCCTGGAGCCTGCTTTGGATTCTGTGTCTCTTTCTCTCTCTGCCCCTCTCCTGTTTATGCTCTGTCTCTCTCTGTCTCTCAAAAATAAACAAAATGTAAAAATAAATAAATAAATAAAAGAGTAGGGCCCATCTGATGTCTTCAGCAATCTCTTTAGCACTCACAGGCCATGTGACAGGTGTACTGGAAAAGGCTCTACCCCAGCCCCCAGTTGTACCTCAGAAAACGTCTCTGCTTTCCTCCATCTAGATCTGCACACTCTACCTTTCTTACCCTATGTTGTACAGTTTATTATTTATTATTTACTATTTATTATTTATCAGCATTTTGCTCTGTTCTCAGGCACTGTTAGGCTGAACAGTCTTCCCTCCTCTTGTGCCCTAACGCACAACCACAGACCAGCTCTACCTCATTCCCTGCTCAGCTCAGCACCCTGGCATCCAGCCCACACACTGGTCTGGGTTTTTGGCTGCCCAGGATTGAAGGGCAGGGGCATCCTTGGCTCCCTTTCATCCTGTAACCTAGACATAAAACCTTGAGGATCAGGCACAACTTCTGCACATTCATCATTGTTTAATGGCACTGACACTGGCACATAGTAGATAGTACGTATTTGATGAACGAATTTGTAGGTGAAAAAATAAATGAGAGAGTGAATGCAACTTGTCCTCTTGGGCAAACAAAGCAAATCCCAGAGTGACCACAATGGCCCTTGTTCTGATCAGTTCAAAATAGACAGTGTTCTCTAGATCCTTGTCTTTGGTGAACTAATATAATAGCCACCTGCACCTAAATGTCTTCCACTCCTCCCTCAATTCAACATACATCAAATCAAATCAATTTGCTTCTTTTCTATCTGAAATAGTTTTTGTTACCTTCTGTGCTGCCTTACCGCCACCCAGTCATGAGCTGTGCAGCTTACAGGGGTCACCTGAGGCAGAACGCTGGCTCACCCCTGACTCTACTTACCGTTCTTGGTGGTTCTGCCTCCCAAACCCTTCTCTGCTCTCCATTGCCACAACCACAGCCTGTAGACCTTCCTGGGTTTCATCTAGTCTGCCAGTGAGCTTCTTACACCCATTTTAACCTTCACAGAAACACTGAGTCATTATAACTTTTTTCTAATTAGGAAATTGAGTTATCAGAGAAAGTAAATAATAACCACCTAATGGATATATTGTTGATAAATATTGGAACTAGGATTTGAAATCAGCTTTGCTTCTACCCAAAACCCACATTCTACTATGAAATAATTGTTCTCCCAGCCTCCAAATCCTTTCCTCTCCTTATTCAAAGACCTGGTCATATCACTTCCAAGTTCAACCATCCCAGTGGTCATCGATTGACCTTAAGATAGAGTAAGCTTGGCATTTAGGGCCCACCAACCTCTCCCCACTGCATGCACACTCTCCCATGTCATCTTGCTCTTTACTAAATCTGTCTTCTCTTCTAGTTACACAGAATTTTGAAGAATTCTACCCAGTGGCCTGGGGGAGGAGGGGAGAAATGCCTTAAGGGGATCATTGGGTGGGTACGGATGGAATTAATTAAGAATATAAGGGAAGAAGTCAAAGAACAGCATAAGCCTACACATTTTTCAGGTTCAGGGACTTAAATAGCAAGATAACCATTTTGTCTGAATCGATAACTATTATGTGACCCCCAACATAGAAGGCAGAGTAGAAACTGAAATTCTCTAGTGAAAGAGAATTCTTTGATGAGCTCTACGCTCTAGAATGACAATAGTCAAGAAGACTGAGGTACCATCACAACAGTGAAGCCATGAGTTATCCACAGGGGGCCATGACCAGAGGAACGTTTCTGTTACTGACTCTCTTTAATGGGAAGTTCCCGTGCACCTGTCTTCAGTCATAACAAGGAGGGGACCACTGGGGACCTCTTGTCCTACTTCTACTGCTTAGCCAGTCTTTGGAGGATAGACCTTAAGTACATATAAGCAACCTAAATAATATTAATAAAGGCAATCTGCCAAATTACTGAAGACCTTAACAAAGATGAAGGGATATAATTATATTTAGTATACTTTTAATATTATATAATAAATTTAATTATTATATTATATTATAAATTATAATAACTTAAATCTGTGAAGACATAACCTAGCTTAACACTTAATTAACAAAACTATTTGTATTTCCTATGAAACTGCTATCTTTGGATTCTTTGGCCCAAATAGTGGGAGTTCATCATGAAGCAATACCTTTTAGTTTGTGTTTGACTTTTTAGTTTCTTTTCTTGCTTTAAGACTCACTATCTTGTTAGCATGTGGTTCCTGAACTATCTACGGATTTCTTTGATGAAAGCCTCAAGGTAAATTGGTTTGCTTTACCTCCTGAGATGGTAATTTAGATAGACAAGAAGAATCAGACTCTTGAACACTTTCATTGGCCTTTCATGATCAAATCTTCCCACAAACAATCAGAAATAGGTAACAGTGGACAATTAACCCCTTGTTGGCCAAAAGAAACCCATTCTCGCCTTGAGACCTGTCTGTTTCCAACCTAGCTCTTCCATTATCTCCCTGAATGCCCAATCATGAGGTCATCCCCACATTTTCAGGACTAGGGGCAAACATTCCAATAGAGGCCCTGGCCTGCTGACCCTCTTGTTCCACCTTCTGCCCCTGTTCCATCCTACACTGTGGAGAAGATGATTTCAGGTCTGTAGACACCTTTGGCCAAAAGTCCCAGCTGTGGACAACTCTCTCCCACCCTCACATCTTGGATGGACTCTCACCAGGCCAGGTTTAGATCCTGGGAGGAGGCTTATGCTGACCCCAGATGCTGTTGTAGGTTGTTTGGGCAGGGAAATCTGGGGTGCTGGGCATCTAGACGGTGGAGTAGAAGAAAGGAGGGGCACAGGCTTCAGCTGGACTCATCTCTCCTGGATCTGCAGAACCTTTCCTTACAGGGAAGGACATGACTGGCGGAGGCCCAAAGTGGGTCGTCTAAGCACAGGGGCCCCAGTTGCCTAGGTCCCAGAGTGGTTCTTTCAATCAGGGTTCATGCTCAGATGCTCTGTCTTCTTCATCTCTGTAGTTCCAGGCTTTGACTATATAGTCAATATATAAACATTAGATAAGGATTTATTTAGTGAAATCCTTAAAGCAGGTCAGGTCTGGATGTTGCCTCAGATAACATATGAACACAGAGATGGATCAGACACTTTTCTGCACATGAGGGTTAGGAGGGACCAGAATGCAGAGAGGGCTACCTGCACTGTTGGTCAGTAGGCTGGTGTGGCAGATTTGTTGCATACCTATCCTAGTAATAAATAAGTCAGCCCTTCTTAAGCCTCAGACAAGGGACAGGTAGTGTCACCATGGCAGGAGAGGATAGCCCTCAAAGTGGCACTTCACCTGCATAATCATCTGGGCTGTCAGATCCATGACCCTCCCAAGAGGGTATTTTTAGGTATATGGAGACATCTACTTACTCTACAGTCTCTGCTCTGGCTTCAGTTCCAACATTCCTATTTCCCATAAAGTTTAAAGCAGACCCTGCCTCAAATCCACCCAGAAGTAGATGAAGTATGGTGTCTGAGTAGGTAAGGAAATATATCTGATATTTACCTACATGGAACAAGTTACATAAACTGGAAGGAGAAGCTTTGGGTGGTTTTTTGTTGTTGTTTTCTGGTTTTTTGGTATTTTGTTTTGTTTTACAAACAAATGAATTAAAGGAAGAAGAGGCAGCATCCACCGCAGCTAGAAGTGGAGGAGTCATGTGGCCTGTCCTAAGAGAGCTCCACTCCTAGGATAACTCTGTCGCTGGGTCCTTTACTCCAGGCCCCTGGCCATCTTCTGCTGTATTGCTTCCAACCACTTTTAAAATTCTGTTTCTGCTGTTCATCAAAGAAATTCTTAAGTTATTTAGTTCTCTCCTCCTTTTAGCAAACAAACCCAACAAGTGGGACATGTTAGTGCCTTGCTGTTGAAGACCATAAACATTTCCATGTGGCTTTGAACCCCCTTGAGACTGGAACAGTATCTATGGCAAGAAGCCAGAGGAGGGAACACCAGCCATATAGCTTCTCCTTTTGCAGTGGCTAATATATTAACATTCAGTCCAGGGTTTAAATATGTTATTGATCACCAGGCACAAACATCACCTTCTAACTCGTCTCCCCCAAAGCAAACACTGCTGTGGATATCTTTGCTTTGTCTCTGCTTTCAAAAAAGAGCACGTAGAGGGGTCCTCAATCCTCCATCTATATCAACAACCACTAGGCAGAATGAGTAGACCACAAACAGACTCTGCTGATTTCAAGAGCACTACAGAGTTGAGACAAAGAGCAACGGGATCAGTGGGAAACTGTGCAACTGTTCACCAGTGTCCCTGCCCCGCACGCTGTGAGAATTAGCCTTCGCTGCCCTGGTGAACTCAGGCACGGTGGGTGACACAGGAGTGGAGTGAAATGTGTCTCTTTCAGGCCAGTGCTTTAGGATCAAGCAAATGCCTGCCTTTCCTCTGCCCCGGCAGTTAGCAATGCTCCAAGGGACACTGTTCCCGCAGCCTGGCTCTCAGGGTGCAGATGATTACAGGGGTGACTTAGCGGGCAGGACCCCAACTGACCTGTGATGGATACACAGCGCGAGGGAGAAGTCAGTCTTTGTGATTTTAAGCCACTGCGATTTTCATAATTTATCCTCAGATACAGACTCCAATGTTAGTGATTTCCAGAAAATGGAGAGTGTGTTCCAGCTTTTTCCTCAGAATATTTGCCCTTAGTTCTGCCTCTTCCAAAAAGTGAGATTTTAGCTGAGTTAATTTCACAAGGTCATTGGAAAGAACAAAATGGAGATGGTGAGATGCCTCTGCTTTTCAAGCCACAAGGAGGGGTTTCCTCACAGCTGAAAGGGACAGATTTAGGGTCGGTTAGCTCTCCGAGTCCCTCCAGGGACACTCCCTTGTGAGGGGCAGTGGGGGAGGGGAGGAGGTGATATCCAACTCAGATGGGACCAGTGGGGGTCTGTTGAGGATTAAAGATGACAAACAAGGAAAAAGAACAGCTCCTATTCTTAGGGTGCTGATCCCTAGAAGAAAGAACACAAAGTGCCTAAAGAGAAAGCCCTTTAGGACACCTTGGATGTGACACCAGGTAGGACAAAGCTTGGGCCACTGTCAATGGGTCTTATCAACTATAAGGGGTCATTTGCAAGAGATGCCAGACAGGGATCAAGTCCATCGGGGCAGGTGTGTTTGGGATAAAGACAGGTAAGAAGGAAAAGTGCCCATTTGCTGTCGTGTGCTCTGGGATCCCTGAGTTGTCTCTCTCTTCCCCAGACACACACTGTAACCTCATCCAGCACTCCAGGAGGTCATTGTCATTGTGGTTTACAGTGAGAAGACTGGCTCAGAGCGGGGTGGGGGTGGGGGACAGTGCAAGAATGAGGATCCCGGTGTAGGACTGTGTGGCTGCAAAGCCCCACACGCCTGCCATTTTGAGAACTCTTTCAAGAGACACATCCCATCAGCTGTAGACCTGGGAGTGCCAGTGGCATATTCCATTAAAGCCTGTGCCCTCTCTCCTTCCCTCCCAAATGAGGTGGTTAAATTTTCTCTTCACAGGGCCTTCGGCAGCTTCCACTACCTGCAGGGCCTAATTGAGCAGGAGTCTCCTGGGGGCCCCGCTCTGCTATTTCCTGATGACCCAGGGGAGAAGGGAGCAGAGAATGAGACCATTCTCATTAAAGACAGACCCCCATTTG
>NC_043703.1:13282873-13332274 GCF_006229205.1 Suricata suricatta | reverse complement strand
CTTTGGAACTCATAGACCCAGTCTTGTCCAAGCATCCTTACCTCTTGCCTGGCTTGTTGTAATAGCCTTCCACCTGTTCTCCAGGTGAAAACAGAAAGATTGCACAAAGCAGAGTTCAGGTAATGCCGTTGCAAATGGTTTCTAGAATGAGACCAAGATCCTCAACTTCCTTCTTTCCTTCATGCCCTATATCCACTCTTCTAACAATTTAAAAGACATCAAGAAATCTACCATTTTATACCATCTCCACTGTTTCCACCAAGGTCCAAGCTGCCATTAGCTCTTGCTTGGATCATTGCAGTAGTCTCCTGCCTGGTTTGTCCTTAGCCCCACATGCTGTTTTCATCATGCTAGTCAGAGTGATACATCTTTAAAGAGAAGCAGATCACGCCACACCTCTACTTAAAACCCTCCAGTGGTTTTCCTTCTCATTCACAAAAACCAAAAACCTATAAGATAACCCAGAGAGCCCTTCATAATCAGGTCCCCCTCTCTCTGCCTAATGTTGTTACCCGGTAGACTGGGAAGATCTCCAACGCCACGGCCTCCATTCAGCCCCATCTCTGGGATATCCCTGGAGACTCTTGGCCTCATGGCAAGAATTTAAGGATAGACCAGATACAATGGTTGAGCAAGTACATGCTGAAAAGTTTATTAAAGTGAGTACACTCTTGAGATATTAGAGCAGGTGAGCTCAGGGGAGAGTTGCACCTAGGGTTTGGGTCTCTGTCTTTTATTGATTGTTGTTAGCCAGGGTGGTGGAGTGCTTAATATTGGCGAGGGGATTTTTGGTGCATCAGGGTTTCACGCCTTTTCTGTCTTAACTTGGTCAGTGTCTCCAGCCTTCTTTGTCTCGGCCTGTGGCTATGTTTTGGGAGAGCTGCTGGGACAGGCCTCTGACTTTCCTGATAGCTCACCCTGACTCCAAGCATCCTATTGAAACCTAACTAACTGTCCACTCCAACACTGTCACGCTGTTAACCACACCTCCTAACACTCTCTCCCATCTCACTCCACTCCACCATGCTGGCCTCAGAGGCGCCAGGCAAACTCTATGCTCTAGGCTGTTCTGTTTGCTTCCCTCTCTAACGTAAGCACTCTGTCCCCCACTTGGGTCCCACCCTTGCCCTCTTCAGAGTCAGGACCAAATGTCCCCTTAGGAGCAAAGCCTTGTCCAGGTAGAACTGCTGTCACGGGCTCTCTGTGCTCCTCTCCTCTCTCTTGTGTTCCTCCTCAGCAGTTATTGTCATGAGACGTGCCACATGTTTCATTTGGCTTTTGATCTTCTCCCCCAACTAGAGTGTTAATTCACAAGGATAGGCATTTTGAAAAATCAGTTTGTAACTGATAAATCACCAGAACTTAAAACACTGCCTGGCACCCAACCAGTACCCAGTACATATTTGCTGAATGAATGAGCAAGACCTACAAGGGCACCACACTTAACCACCAGCTCTGAACAGACCTTGTCACAGACTTACGCTGTGCCACTGCCCTTCCTCCAAAGAGTCGTGGTTAAATTATACGTGTACACATACATGTAAACATATATTCCTTTGCTTATGTGACTGTTTTTTTTTTCTGTAATATGCTCCCAATGGACAAACTCCTATCCATCCTTCAAAACCCAGCTCATGGGTCTTCTCTTCCTGTGCATTTACTTGCTCCCTTGTCTCCTCCATCAGAATGCTTTGTACACACCTCTATCACATTCTTATTTCATGCTCTCAATTATTTTTTAGCTGTCTGTCCCTCCTGGTTTCTTAATCTTTATGACTGCTGTAGCACCCAGCTCAAGAACGGAGACCTTCCATAGAGTAGGTGTGCATTAAACATGTGTTGCATGCTCCATGACATTGAGTAAGGGGGAGAAAGGGACTTGAGAGGCTGTTTCCTTTTTTTTTAAGTTTATTAATCTTTGAGAGAGAGAGAATGAGCATGAGAGGGGAAAGAGCAGAGAGAGAAAGAGACAGAATCCAAAGAAGACTCTAGACTCTGAGCTGTCAGCACAGAGCCCGATGTGGGGCTTGAACTCACAGACTGTGAAATCATAATCTGAACTGAAGTTGGATGTTCAACTGACTGAGCCACCCAGGTGCCTTGAAAGGCCATTTCTTATACTCTGAGCATATCTGACAGAACCTAAGTGCTAGGCACATAAGTAATAGGCTTCAGAAGTACTTAGACAAAAAACAAATTCAGTGTTTCCAAAACTTGCCTACTTATACATCACCTGGAAATTTGTTCAAAATGCAGACTCCTAGGATCCATTTCAGACCTGCCAAATCAGAATCTCCAGGGGAGAATCCAGAAAACCTGTATCATTTACAAGTAGCACCTGTGAGAATCCTATGACCTCCACAAGTTTTTAGAAACCCTGGATAAGACTCACACAGGGGCTAAATGCTTGTATGAACCAACTTTTGTTCTATTGCTTTAGATACTTGGATGGATACATATGGCTGAAAAGTTTTCCTTAACAACATTTAATCTTGATTCTTCTTTTAAAAATTCTAGACCATTGCTGTGAGCTAGTTGGAGCTGAGGCACAGTAGAGCAAAGAACCACAGGTTTTCCTTAATGTTTTCTCCCAAATTCAGGAGTTAACTTTCAGAGACTTGTCTTCTGTTGGCCTCAATTCACCCATCTGTAAAATGAATATGATGCCACCTCCTCACAAGGGTATTGGAAGGTTTAATTATGTTTTGAAATTCTTTGCATCTGTCAAAGAGTAAAGACGTGCGAGGTCTAATTACCAGCAGTGAGCTAGTATTCCTGGGTTATCATGCCGTTAATGTCATCTCTGCATTTAAATTCGCAGAATAAAGAGCCCCTTGGCTTTCATTTTAAATAGCTCCCTTTTCTTCTTGCTTTCCAGTATGTTCTGGGACCCTACCTTGGAGCCCCTCTCAGGCCAAGGGGTCTCAGCCATGGCATTTCTTGGTCTGTCATTCCTGGAGTTTTTTGTGGGTCAGAACAAGTACTAGCCCTCAGCCAAGCTGAGTTCCAAACTGTGTGCTGACATCTGGGAAAGCTCTGTCAACCTGATCCCTCACTTGCAAAATGGAGCAATAGTAACTCCAAAGGGCTCTAAGTCAGGATAAGAGAATGGGAACCGGGTCAGTGGCAATTGTTTTTTTAAGAGACAAGGAATGATAAGAGACCAAAGGTTGAGTAGTGAGAGGAAAAGTGGCTGCTGAGGAACCCACTGCAGTACAAGGGCTAGGTTTCCAGGGATGACATGTCAGGGAGAAGAAATGCAGTGAGTCCTTAAAAGCTGAAAGTCCTTGAAGTGCCTCTTCCCGTATCAAGAAAGCCAAGTTCCTGCTTGCTGCCGACAGGATGGGGTTAGCTGGGCTCCTCATATAGGAAGAAGTGGGTGGCTGGAAGTGGTCTGGGGTGTGGGGCTTCATTCCAGTGCACCTGTGAGCTGCTTGTGTCAGGATTTGCCTCCCCGTGACTGTTGGGGCTTACTGATCTTATAATGCTGATCATCCATAATACTGTCCAACATAACAAATCATCTTCTTTGTGTCTTTTCACCTTCCTTCTGGGCATCCCGTGTAACTCCTGTCTCATCCCATTTGACCACTCTGACCTGCCCTTACCCCTGAGGGCTCTGAGCATCACACTATACCTCCATGTTCAAGAGTTAATATTTTATGTCTCTCTCTTCAGGGTGCAGGGCCCACCCAATGGGAGAAATTTACCAAGCTAATGGCCTAAGGGGCAAGGATACTTCTATGGCCTTCTGTAAGAGATGTCCCTCTCAGTGACCTTCCAGAATGAATTTACAAGCTAACTGGTAGACTGGGGGATAAAGAGAGGAGGGAGATGTTTCATGATGGGCCATATTCTGGCAGCTTTTCAACCATACCTCCTGGGGAGCAGCATATCTTCCCTTTACTGCTTGCATCAGTTAGGATCCCCTAGGAAACAGATCCTGGGGGGAACTCTTTCTATCTGTGGATGGATAGATAGATAGATAGATAGATAGATAGATAGATAGATAGATCGATCTAGCAAGGAATTGGCTCATGTGATTTGGGTCTGGTTAGTAAGTCTGCCATTTGTAGGCCAGGTGGGCAGGCTGGAAACAGGTAAGAATTGAGGTTGCAGTCTGGAATCCAAAATCTGCAGGACAGCAGGCTAGAAACTGAGGCAGGGTTTCCATGTTGTAACTTAGAATTTCTTCTATTTCTACAGTAACAATTATATGTTTGGCTTTAGACCATTCCTGGTACACAACTCCTAAAACCCTTGGAATTTTCTGAAACAATGAGAGCATAAAGGTGTCTTTTGTTATGTTAATGACACAACTTTTGAAGGCCACCTTCAAAGGATTAGGGCTTGTCACCTGACAATCTGTGCTTAAAGGGTTGGAACTTTAGGTCCCACCTCCTGACTGCTGGCGAGTGAGAGGGGCTGGAGATAGAGTTCAATCTCCAAAGGCCAATGAGTTAATTAATCATGCCTGTGTTGGAGCACCTGAGTGGCTCAGTCCATTAAGCTTCCAACTTCAGATCCAGACATGATCTCGAAGTTCGTGAGTTTCAGCACCACGAACTTCTCTCTCTCCCTCTCTCTCTCTCTCTCTCAAAAATAAACTAGAACATTAAAAAAAATCATGCCTGTGTAATGACACTTCCATAAACACAGAAGAAGACAGGGTCTGGAGAGCTTCAAGGTGGTTGGAGACATGGGTCTTTGGAAACAGTAATGTGCTCAGAGAGAGCATAGAAGCCCTCCCCGCTTTCCCCCTATCCTCTCGAATGCATCTCTTCCATCTGGCTATGCCTGAGTTGTCTTTTTATCATAAACAAGTAATCTAGTAAGTAAAATGTTTCCCTGAGTTCTGTGAGCCTCTCTAGCAAATTAATTAAAGGAGGGGTCATGAGAACCTCCTACCTATAGGAGCACAGGTAGCAACCTGGGCTTATATTGGCATCTGGAAGTGTTGGGCTGGGGGCATCTTCTGGGAATAAGCCCCTAACCTGTGGGATCTGATTTTATCTCCAGGAACTCGGTGTCAGAATTGAGAATTGAGTTGAACTGTTGGCATCACAGAACAGCTTTGGAAGACTCACACATTGGAATTGGTGTCAGAATTGAATCTACTGATTTAAATGTTAATCACATCTAGAAAAATAACCTTCATAGCAACACCTATATTGGTCTTGGACCAAACAGCTGGGCACCACAACCTATCCATGTAGACATAAAATTACCCATCACCACACTCTATTCTGTTTTTATGCCTCCATTCTGCAGGGGCAAAAGCCAGTTGTTTCTCCTTGTTCCTCTGAGTTGCGGAGCCTCTGCTTCTGATAAGGCAGAGTGTGATAGCAAGAGCAAGTATCCATGCAGATGGGGGAAGGAATGAGGAACAATTTAGCACTGATGCAAAACTACTGTTATTTCCAAAGTTATTTCAAGCCATTTTTTAAAACATGAGCTTTTTTTCTTTTCCTTTTTCTTTTTTTTTTTTTTATTTTCAAATCCAGATGAGATGTAGGCAGACTTTGGCAGATGGTGAAGGTAATGCTTGCTAAGCATCTAGCCCAACTCCTTGATAGGTAATGGCACTACCTAGCCCTGAGAAGAACAATTCTCTTATCTTCTCAGACCAGCTGGCTCCTGATGTTCTCCAGGCAATAGATCAGAGAGAATTATCTCCAGCCAGCTCTCAGCTTCCAACCAGCAACCCTTCCTACCTCCCCGTTACCTTGCTAATTCTGCTCCCTCCACAGCCAGTGTCCAAGATGGGTAGTGTGGAAAATCTTGCTGTAGTGAGTGGTTATGGGTGTACAGCCCCATTTTGCAGATGGAAATATGAAGCAGGGTGATAAATTGCTCTTTGCTGGCAGAGCCAAAAACAGTGGACACAATAGCTGGTCTCCCTACCTGACCAGTGCCTCAGGCCAGGCTGCTAAACTGTCTCAGGGCCAAACTCAATTCCAGTTCTTAGCCATCCAGACGAAAACCAGCAGATAAGTCTTGGGCTCGCATCACTTGGCTACTTTCTGGCTGACTGAGTGTTAATAGCAATGGTGTTGATGATGGTGATGATGATGATGATACCACATAAGTTGCTTTGGAAGCTATGTGTACAAGTTAAGTTCATTCATTGGGAAAATTAAGGTTGATTTTCCTGATTTTGAATTTGCCACATTAACCATTTGTTTCACAGGGCACCCAGGTGGCTCAGTCAGTCAAATGTCTTGACTCTTGGTCATGATCTCTTGGTTCGTGAGTTTGAGCCTCACATCAGGCTCTCTGCTCTCAGCACAGATGCTCCTTGGAATTCTCAGTCTCTCTCTCTCTCTCTCTCTCTCTCTCTCTCTCTCTCTCTCTCTCTCTCTGTCTCTCTCTCTCTCTCTCTCGCCCCTCCCCTACTTTCTTGCTCTCTCTCTCTCTCTCAAAAATAAATAAGCATTAAAAAAAAGACTATAAAAATTTGTTGCACACAATCTTTAACATCAGACTTGAAGGATGTTGAAGCTAGAATGTGACGTCACTATCAGTGCAGGTGACTTATACTATCACTCACCAGCTTCGTTATATGTGGAAAGTACCCAACCCCGAAGAGAAGGGAAAGAATGCAGAATTTCACAGCATTTCTTCTATGGTTGGATATAAAGAATGCAAAAATTGGGAAACCTATGCAAATAAACAGGGTAGAAATGACAACCGGAAGCATGCTCTAGGAGCTGTCCTAGGTACTGTCATGTCTAGTCTGTCAGGAAACTGACTGCCATCTTGTGCCTTTTCTCACAGAGAGACTTTTTTTTTTTGTAACTCTCATTTATTGTAGAGTTTTCCCTGTGAAAACACTCATTCAACTTATTTTGAGAGGTCCCATAGGAAAATAGATTTCCTTCTACCAAAGAAATTGCTTTGAAGTTATTTTACCGGAATGCATGTATTCTGTTAAGTGATAGATACTGAGATATCTTGGTGGGCTCAGAAATTAATTTCCTTTATGTTTCATGGCCTTGAACAGTGGTTCCCACTGTTGACTATAACTCATATATCACTCCCTCCAATTATGAACCCTGCTTGAAAAAAATTGCCGGAGAAAACATAAAAGTAGATCAATCATAATATTTATACCTCCTAGGAAGAAACCCATTCCATTTCCCTGGCCCACAAATACAGTATTAAATTAACTTTCCTTTAATTTATCAAATGCAAGGCATTTATTCATTTATGCATCCAATGAATATTTATTGAGTGCCTACTACCTATTAGACTCTTAAAGTGGCTAAAAAAGAAAGCAGCAAGTCTTAAGTCAAACATCCTTGTCTTCATAGAACTTACATTCTAACAACACACACACACACACACACACACACACTATGCACACATGCTCAATTCACTTAGATGTGAATAGACTATAAACAAATGTTAAGACTTGAGAGGTTAAATTATGTAGCACATTTATTTGTTAACTTCCTAGCATAAATAATTTTAGGTAGAATTTTTTAGTGTTTTTTATTGTTAGTGCTTTTTATTTCCTGCTTAAAAATTATTTTTGCCTTAACCATAGCCTAGAGAGATTTTTTCATTTTCCTCCAAAGATTTATTGTGTCAACTTTATTATTTATACCTACAATACCTGGAATTAATTTGTGTGTATAATATCAGTATAATATCAAGTCAAAATTTATTTTTCCCCACTCAGATATTTTGCACTGATAATATTTAAAACTTTTTTTACATTTATTTATTTTTAAGAGACAGAGAGAGACAGAGTGTGAACAAGGGAGGAGCAGAGAGAGAAGGAGACGCAGTATCCAAAGCAGGCTCCAGGGTCTGAGCAAGCTGCCAGCACAGAGCCTGATGCAGGGCTCGAACCCACGAGCCCATGTGAGATCATGATCTGAGCCAAAGTCGAACGCTCAACCAACTGAGCTACCCAGGCGCCCCTGCATTGATAATTTTTGAGAAGAATTAAATAGATAACTAAGATAGGCAGCAGAAAATATTAATATTTAATAACAAAAACAGCAAACACTTTACCACTTATTCTGTGCAAATACTGTCCTCTACATTTTACATATGTCGCTCATTTTACGTACTACACTTACTATGATCATGATCCCTATATTACAGATTAAGAAACTGAGGCTCAGAGAGGTCAAACAATTTGTCTGAAGCCACACAGCTAATAAGTGGCAAATATTTAAACACAGGCATTCTGGCTTTAGAACCAGCTCCCCTAACCACAAGGCAATATCAGCTCTTAATAAATCTGACACTGTATGCTGTGGGTGATACAAATGGAGTTGAAACAGCTAAATCTGGACATCCTATTTACATGCTGCAAATTACATGACTTTCGAGAAATCGACTAATAAAGGAACAGTGCAGAGTTGCAAGACATATACTGTTCTTGCCCTCCCACCACCCTCATTTTGCCCTGATTTCCGTGTCTTCTTGCTTACATTTCAGGCAGACTGAACTGCTCTGGGGACAGTTTTTCTCAAATTTTAAGGAGCATGCCCCTGTCTTCGTGTTCAGTCAGCTGTGCATGCTAAAAATGAAGCATTCATGTCCCCTGTCCCATTATGTCCCTCCCCCTCAGCAGCGGCCGCGATTCAACCAGGAGCAGGAGCACCATTTCCATCTCAACTTTCCTTGTTTCTGTGGGCTTGAAGCCAGCCCTTTAAAATCAATTTCGCTTGCCCTTGACTCCAGTCGCTGAATTTCTATTTGATTTCTTTTTCTTATTCTTTCTTTCCTTTATTTAAATCTTGGCTTCTGCCCAAGTCAGGAGGAGAAATGGGCCCGGGCCTTCCAATACCGATCCAGCGGCAGGCCTAAGGTTATCAGCGTCGCCTGCACACCGACTGGGGACCTGCAGTGGCCGCGGGCTTGGTGTGGGACTGCTGTTCCTCCCTCCATAACAGCACCCTTCTGCCCATAAGCAGGGAGAGCTGGCCAACGAGTGGTGTGTGGTTTGGGATTTTTAGAGGGAGTGCCTCCTGAGATGGACTCCGCAGACAAACCTGGTAAGGGAAGTACAATGAGTCCTTCACAAGCAATTAATTAGCTTGCCTCCTATCAAAGCCAGGCAAACGTTTGAGGCGGCCATACTGTAATACAGCTCTAATTATGCTCCCATTCCAGGAGCCCATATGACGAAATGGTTTATAAATAGAACTTTAGATGTGGAAAACAGAAGCGCAAAGCATAAGTCATGACTGACTGAGTTCGATTTAATTAAAAGTCATTTGAGGTGGTGTTGGGGGAGTTGCCATAGCTGGGGTACCTAGGGAGAGCACTCTTAGTCCTCGCTTTGAAGCAAAAACTTCAGAACACACTTGTGCTGCTGGAAAAATTCCCTGTACGAAGTGGTGGGGGCTGGGAGAAGCCACTGCAGACTTCCAGAAACTACCTGTATCCTGAGGGGGAAAGGCAAAACCCAGAACCCATTTTTCAGAAAAAATCAATATCAGGAATTTCAGCTTCTTCATTTTTTTTAGTGGTAGATTGGAAGGCATTTCAAGACCCTGGCATTTCTGTGGTTCCTGGCTTCTTGCTTCTTGAAACCCCTTCGGGTAGGAAGGCCATTTGAAAATACCACGGATTCTGCTTTGACTCAGCCTCGTGGCCCTCGTGTGACCTTGAGAAGGTCATTAACCGCTCTTCCCCTGACTTACAAGCTTCTTAAGGGCAGGTGCATGTCTTGGTAATCATGACCTCTAGCAGCGGCCCACTCTGGTTTTTGTTTAGTGAAAGAGGGGCTGAAGGAAAAATGAAGAGATATTATTACATGATTCCTAAGCTGTCTCTCGGTCTTAATATTCTGTGTTTCTCCATCCAAAATTATTTTACAGTGACCAGTTCAGGAACAGGCTAACTTTGGTCACACCCTCAAGACAGTTATTTGATTTGCTCCTGCATGCTTCAGAATTGCCACTACATGGTGGTAATGATACGACTGACCTCATGTTGATTTTACTATTCTTTCAAAATTGGGTAGTAACAATGTACTTGCTTACCCAGCAGCCCCCTCCACCCTGCATCTCCCAAGCAGCCTTCAGCTTCTTCTACGTATCTTTTCTCACCAATATTACAAACATGATGAGAGTTTGTTTTTCCCTCCTGGCTTTCCTAAGAAGAGCCAACCAGATGAGGTAAGAGGAGGGCACACAATAAAATGATTTCCAGTGGTCTGAGCCTGTAAACCCCAACCTAAGCATTCAGTGAGAGCAATTGAAGAACATATTGGCAACACACACACACATAGTAGGCTCCTTTCTGGTGGGTTAGTGCCAAGGATACACTGTAGGGTCTTTGGAAGTTCTTTTTTTTTTTTTTTCATTTTTTTCCTCTAATGTTTTATTTATTTTTGAGAGAGAGAGAGACAGCATGAGCAGGGGAGGGTCAGAGAGAGAGGGAGCTACAGAATCTGAAGACAGGCTCCAGGCTCTGAGCTAGCTGTCAGCACAGAGCCTGACGAGGGGCTTGAACCCACAAAACATGAGATCATTACCTGAACCAAAGCCAGACACTCAACTGACTGAGCCACCCAGATGCCCCTCTTTGGAAGTCCTTAGAACCAAAGTGTGCCATGTGGGCCAGTGGTAGCCCAGCAGTGCTGGCGAAATGTGGATACCCTTGGCCCTCTGAAATGTGGGGGTGGGGCACTGACCTCCTATGCAGTCACAACCTCCAAGTGTGGCTGTGACTCTCCAAAAACTTAACTACTAGTGGTCTACTGTTGACCAGAAGTCCTACTGACATCATGTACAGGTGGTGAATACACATTTTGTATGTCATATGTATTATATACTGTATTCTTACCATAAGGTCAGCTGAAGACAAGGAAATGTTATTAAGAAAAATCATAAGGAAGAGAAAATACTTTACAGTCCTATCCTATGTGTACTGGAAAACATCCACATATAAGGGGACCCATGCAGTTCAAACCCATGTGGTTCAAGGGTCAACTGTGTTTTAAACCTAGTGGTTTAGTGTAAATACGTTGGCCCTCACTCTGCTGCATGTAGTGCCTCATCTGGGGGTCTAGAATCCATGTGCTAAGGGTCTGGCAGCTCCTTCTCACCTACTGCATCCTCTTCTCCAGCCACCAGCTGGAGGCTCTGAATTCACTTCCAGAACAATCGGACATTGTTCAGAGAGAGTTTATATAATGAGGAAATGGAAATAATTGGATTAACTCTGGATTTGGGGAGAAATGCTATTTTTGCTTTAGTGATTGCATTTCTTTTCTTGAATTACCCATCCTCCTTCTATTGTGCCGCCTCCCAGAGGCTGACAGTGTCAAAGTCCTCCTTTGCCTGCCCCAGGTGACAGAATTGCAGCCAGGGGCAGAGTGGCAGGTGGTGTCCCTTGCCCCCTGCTCCCCTCCAAGTCCTCCAGGAACCAGTAACTGACTGCTTGTCACACACGTTTCTCCAGGCTCTCCCCAGTTCCATCTCAGAGAGCTGGCCTCCAACAAAGCAGCTCCTGATTTATTTTCAAGATAGAATTAGGTTACATTAATTGGTTTCTGAATGATATATTTATTCTTTGAAGGACAGAAATTCTGTGGCAGCACGACTGATATACCCACAGGCATTGGCAAAGGGTCATCTGATACATGAAAAGGCTTCCACAAGCAAATATATTCTGCCCAATTCACACCACACACACACACACATACACACACACAGATATTGCTAAGGAATAAGTACATTTTTACTGAGTCTGAGATATATTATCCAACAGGTATTTCAATCTATTTACATTGATATCCCTAATATATTGGTCATTGTGCCAGGCGCTGGATTTTGGCATAACTAGAGTAGTGAGACCAACTTCATGAAGAAGCTTAGCCAGTAGAGAAGGAGGAGCCTACAGACACTGGGCAGGATTCCCAGATGGGGTAACACTTAAGCTGAGCCTTAAAGGATGAGTCTGATTAACCCCCTTGAAGAAGTGCAATACTACAGCAGGAGTGAATTTACTGGTCTACACGACAAGCCTGTCATCCTCTGGTGTCACTTCTCAGAGCCCCAGGATAAGTTAAATTTACTGGAAGGATGAAATTGAGATTTCAGGGTGGTTGTTTGGGACCCTTCTGGCTGTGGGGTGGGTAGAGATAGGAAGTGAGTTTGACAGTGAAAAAGAGACTTCACCCTTGCCCACCCACAGCCTTGGTGCAATAAAACAAGGAGACAAAAGTCTCAAAAGCTACTTCACATATGTCTTTGGGCTAAGCTCTACAGAAATATATGTATATATTTACATTACTAGGCTCAAATGCTTCCTAAAGAAGCAAGCCCAAGTCATTCTGTATAGGATTATGACCCCCACTTCTCTATTTTTGTTTTGAGAAAATTGAGATGAAATTCACATAGAATAAAATTAACCATTTCAAATAAACAGTTTAATGGTATTTAGTACATTCATAATAGGATGCAACCACCACCTCGGTCTATTTCCAAAGTATTTTCATCTTCCAAAAGGAATCCTCATCTCCATCAAACAGTTATTCCCCAGCCTTTCCTTCCTGAAACTCCAGGCAAACACCAAGTTGCCTTCTGTCTATGAATTTACCTATTTTGAATATATGTAATTGGAATATTACAATATGTAACTCTTTATATCTGACTTCTTTTACTCAGCATAGTGTGTTTCAGGTTCATCCACATTGTGGCATGTATCAGTACTTCATTCTTTTTTATGGCCAAATAATATTCCATTATGTGTATATACCACAATTTATTTATCCATCCATCCATCCATCCATCCATCCATCCACAGATGGACATTGAGGTTGTTCCTACTTTTTGGTTATTGTAAATTGTGCTGCTATGAACATAAATGTCCATACATTTATTTGAGTACCTGTTTCAGTTCTTTGGGGTGTGGACTAGGAGTGGAATAACTCGGTCATATGATAATTTTATGTTTAACCTTTTGGGGAGCCACCAAACTGCTTTCCACAGAAGGTTCACCATTTTACATTCCTGTCAGTAATGCACAGAGGTCCCAAAGTCTCTGTATCTTCATCAACATGTACTATTTTCTGGGTGTCTTGTTTTGTTTTGTTATAGTCATCCTATCAGATGGAAAGTGATATCTCACTGTAGTTTTGACTTGCGTTTCCTTGATGACTAGTTATGTGGAGCATTTTTCATGTTCTTGATGGGGCAACACTTAATCCCCTTGAAGAAGTGCAATACTACCACAGGAATCTACTTGACAAGCCTGTCCCTATCTGGTGTCCCTTCTCTGAGCCCCAAGTTAAAGGAATGTAAGCTTTTGGATAGCTTTTTTTTTTTAAGAAATGTCTATTGAAGTCCTTTGCCCATTCTTAAAATTGGGTTATCTTTTTTTATTGTTGAGTTGTAATAGTTCTTTATATATTCTGCATGTTAGACCTTAATCAAATATATGGTTTGCAAATATTTTCTCCTATTGTGTAGGCTGTCTTTTTTAACTACTTGATAATATCCTGTGATGTGAAGTTTTTAGTTTTGATGAAGTCCAATTTATCTAGTTTTCCTTTATTTCTTGTGCTTTTTGTATCACGGCTAAGAATCTATTACCAAATCCAAGGTCGTGAAGATTTAGCCCTATGTTGTCTTCTAAAAGTTTTATAGTTTCAGCTTTTCTATTTAGGCTGTTGATCCATTTTGAGTTAACTTTTGTACATAATGTGAGGCGAGGGTCCAACAGAATTCTTTGCCAGGTGGGGTATTTCATTGTCCCTGTGCAATTCATTGAAGAGACTATTTTTCTTCATTGAGTGGTTTTGGCACCCTTGTCAAAATTCAATTGGCCATTCTCAATGCTCCACCCCTCTATTTTTATAGAACTTTTATGGTGAAGAATTCAGACACAGTTAGTTTTATTTTGCTCATTTCTCTTGGTTACAAGACTTTTGAGAGATTTTCAGACCATGTAATCATACTTTTGTCTTTCTTTCCTCATTCACTAAAGCATTTCCTGGCTTCTTTTCTAGAGTGCTACCCAACAGCAGAGTAACTTCTGAAGAAAAGAGATTTTTTTTGCATAGTTTTAAAATAACATATTTGGCCATTGTGATGATGTCGCACTTATAGTGCAAAGTCCAAGATGAATGGAAGCCCTCACTCATTCTTCCATTTGTTCCCTTGAAGAGCAGCCATTTATTGGAACTTAGATTATTCTACTTCAAAGCTCTTCTTCTGACAAGGTTTTATTTTTATGAAATGTCACTTTTAAATTTACTCCACCTTTGACATCCTATGTCTGGCTCAACATTTGTAGTTTTTTTGGCCCAAGCCTTCTGACTGATTATTTACCTGTTGAAATATTTACATTGATTCTTTGAGACCACAGCTGCTCCTGGCAGAATTACCTTGTAGCCCCAATGGGCCAGTCTCTGAACTTTTCCAATTGAAAAGGTCAGGCAGTTATGGGTACTGACAATTTTTAATTTTGTAACCTCTGTGGAAAGCTGAAGGGGGCAGACTTGAACAAATAAATTAGTGTGAGCTGGCCACAAAATTCACTGAAAACTGTCATGGGAGGAAAGAAGAGGCACTTGAACTACAATAAATAAAGAGTGGTACTGGGTCTTCTTATGACAGCACCAAGCCGTGTCACCATGTAGACTGGGGGAAGTTTGAGTTATTAATCCCTTAAATCTCCTGTAGGCCTTGTTCAGTTAAGAGCTTTCAGCTGTGGTTCACTTAGTTTATTTGGATCCAGATTATTTACTGATTTATGATGTCTCAGAAATACTGATGTTAGAATATCCAAGGGGATCCTGTTTTCTGTAGGACGTTCAAGAGCTCTGTAGTCAAAAGCTTCTCAGCTTTTTGATCACAAAGAAGCCTTCATGGGAATTTCATCTTTAATCTGAAGCCACTACCTGGTACTACTGCTGCAAAATAGGGAAACATGTCCATGCCATCTCCTAAGATGTTGGGATAGCACTTAGACACTGCAATTCTAGAATCCCTTCTATGGACAGTGGAGACGGAATCCAAGGCACCTGCAGCTCTATGAGGAGTGAGAACAAGACTTCTTTCAAATCTTTCCTGTTGGTCTTAGGAAGAAGTTAAGAAACAGAGTTGGAGAATGCCTTGCCGTCTTTCCTCAACTCCCTTTTATTTCCCTCCTCTATAAAATCAGACTACCCCCACCCCACACCTTTCTGCTCCAAAGAGGCTGCTCTCAACGCTTCCATATGGGCTTGACCATCTCGTGGTCTATCTTGGGTTTCCTCTCTCACCGACTTCTACCCAGCCCTTCCTAAAACACTTGCCTCCTCTGAGTACCAAAGCATCAGTATCTTCTACTTTTCCTTTTACTTCACTGATGACTTTCTCTCAGTCTTTCACTGATTTCTTGTCTTGCAGCCCTGAAGTCAAAAGTTTGAGCCTGGGGCGCCTGGGTGGCTCAGTCAGTTGAGCTTCCAACCTCTGCTTTGGTCATGATCTCGTGGTTTGTGAGTTCGAGCCCCACGTCAGGCTCTGTGCTGACAGCTCAGAGCCTGGAGCTCACTTCAGATTTCTCTCTTTCTCTCTTTCCCCTGCCTTGATTTATGCTCTGTCTCTCAACAATAAATACATGTTAAAAATTTTTTAAAAGTTATGAGCCTGATTTTCATTTCTTTTTACCCTATGTATTCCTTCTGGATGACTCCATCTCTACCCATGACTTTAGTTATCACCTATGTTCTGATGCCCTTCACCTCTGTAGTCCTCACCTGCCCCCCAAACTCCAGGCATATTTCCAAATGCCTTCTGGATACCGCCACAAGGATGTCTCATAAAATATTCAGGCTTACGGGCCCCTGGGTGGCTCAGTTGGTTAAGCGCACGACTCCTGATTTGGGCCCAGGTCATGATCTCATGGTGAGTGGGTTTGAGCTCCACATTGCGCTCCACACTGACAATGAAAAGACTGCTTGGGGTTCTTTCCCTCACCCTCTCTCTACTTTTTTGTGGCTCAAGCTCATGTGCTCTCTCAAAATAAATAATAAATAAATTTTTAAAATTCCCACTTAGTATGAACTAAGTATATATATATAGACTTAGTATGTCTACAACATACTCTCTTGCAAGCCATAGAAAATTTTCTTCTATTCTCTGTACCTTATGTTGGTTAAAAGTAGTCAACTGTGTGACCACCTTCTCTCATTCTCCAAGTTTCAACATCTTATTAATTGAACTTCCAAAATGTTATCTCATATTTCTTATCTATTTCCACTATCATTACCCTTTGAAGGTGACAACAAACCCACAGTGTTCTAACCATAGCCTTTAAGTTCTGTGAGGATGGGGATTTTTGTCCATTTTGTTCACTGTCTTGTGTCAGCATTTAATATAGTACCTGTAACATTGAAGCAACTTACAAATATTTTCTGAATAAATGAAAAAGCCAATTCCTCTATTCTCCCTCTTTTAATTAATTCAATGCAACCATCAGAATTAACAAAACAATGACATACTCATATCACTTATTCTGAACCTTTCCACAATTATTTCCCTGTGTTACAGAATGAAGGCCACCATGTTTAACTGAAGCACTCAAGACTTTTCACAGAGTCCTCAGTTTAATTCTGAGAGTTCATCTCCTACCACTATTCAGGACCTTACTTACTGCATGGAATGGACAATTTCCATGCCTTTGATGTATCATGTCTATTCCCATCTTTTCCACTTTGTTCCTTTTGTTCTCTCTGCCAGAAATACCCTTCCCTCCTTTGTATTTGAAATGGGATGATCTTTTATCTATGGCTCTTTGAGTGTTTGGGTTTGAAAAAGTCAAGAATTAATAGCAAGCAAATAAAGTTAACACAATGAGATTTTGGGGTGTAATGAAAAGTTAGGAAAAGACAAAAAGGCTGCTATTCAGAATCCTTCTTTAAAAATGACCCTTCTAGATCCATTCATCAATTGATGGACATTTAGGCTCTTTCCATGATTTGGCTATTGTAGAAAGTGCCGCTATGAACATTGGGGTAAGTGTGCTCCTATGCATCAGCACTTCTATATCCTTTGGGTAAATCCCTAGCAGTGCGATTGCTGGCTGAAAGGGGAGGGGGAGGGAGGGGGGTGATGCTCATGGTGGAGTGCACTTGTGGGGAGAAGCACTGGGTGTTATATGGAAACCAATTGGATAATAAACTATTTAAAAAAAATTTTTTAATGACCCTTCTATGGGGTGCCTGGGTGGCTCAGTTGGTTAAGCCTCTGACTTCAGCTCAGGTCAAATCTCACATTCATGGGTTTGAGCCCTGCATTGGGCTCTGTGCTGACGGCTGGCTCAGTGCCTAGAGCCTGCTTCCAGTTCTGTGTCTCCCTCTCTCTCTGCCTCTCCCCCTCTCATGCTCTGTCTCTCTCTGTATCAAAAATAAAAATAAAACATTAAAAAAGTTTTTTAAAAATTAAAAATAAAAATGACCCTTCTAGTTTCCTGTGCTCTTAGACCAAAGTTCTTCACACCCATCTCCTGACCAACCCAACCAC
Organism: Suricata suricatta; assembly: GCF_006229205.1. NCBI lineage: Eukaryota > Metazoa > Chordata > Mammalia > Carnivora > Herpestidae > Suricata > Suricata suricatta. Next base: position 13,314,794 of record NC_043703.1, on the reverse strand, counting down.
ATAAACAGAGGGAAGAGCAAACAGAATAACTCGTGTGCACTGAGTTATCTTGGCTTCTCCTGCACTCAGAAACTAAGGTTTCTGAGACTGAGGAGAAACAGTGAGGAAGGGCCAGCCAGAGAATGGTGGAGCTCAGGATTTCAAGGGAAGGAAAAAGTTAAATAAAGTCTACGAGATGGTAAGGGCACCAGAGCAGTGAGAGCAAGGAGGCTGTGGGTCAGAACCAGCACAGATGAGTGCATGAGAATTTCCAGCTGTGTACAGGACATTCCACCACTGAGAAATGAAATTAAATGCTTGACCTTTTCTGGAATGTGTGTGTGTTGGGGGGGGGGGGTTGTGCACACGCGTGCATGGACCGTGCAGAAGATGGAGAATAGATGATAACCTCTCCCACCCCCTATAAATCACCTGCAGGCTTTTAAGATTGGAACCATAGATTATGAGAATGGAAGAGAGCAAAGCAGGGGGTTCAGCCAACCAGCTAACCAGGAAAACCTATTTCACTGACTGTTCCTGACAGCCCTCAGCCCCACCTCCAAGACACAAAGGCTGGTGACTCAGTTACACACCTATCAATTTCCTTCTCACACCTTATCAAGTGTTGCTTCCCCAGACAGAATTGATGGTTCTGTTCTCTGGCTTCTGTCATCTTTCATGGACCTTCAGTTCTGTTCAACCAGATCCTGTCTTCTCACCTGGATCCTGAGTTCACCAAGAGCAAAGCTGTCGACACTGACTCCCCATCCTTCAAAGCCTCACTTGGGGTCTCTCACCTTGTGGCCACTCAATAAATATTAGCGACTTGGCTTTCGCAGATGCTGTCACCGAGCCCCAGAGCAGCTCACTGGCTTTTCCAGGGTTCCATGACTTGCCAGTGGCTAAGGCAGGACAGGATAGCAGCTTTTCCTTTCCAACAGAAAACTCACTGTGTTCAGTCTGAAACATTCATTCTGGGGCATACATTTGATTAGAATGGAATTACAAAATGTGCACCGTGGTGATTTTCTTCACGTTATGATCCAAAGTGGCACTTTTCAACCATAAGGCAGTCTCTTCCACAAGCATGGGCTTCTGACAAGGAACTCGCTGCAAGTCCATTGGCTTCCTGAGCTCCCTTTCCTCAGCTGTGAAGAGAGGACACCAGTGTAGCTCAGGGATCCCTCAAGAGTACAGAAAACAGAGACAGAGGAAGGTCCAACAGCTCGTTAGCTATTCCTCAAGTATCTCATTTGGGTAACGGCTCTATCAACTATGCATTGGCTCTATGTAATTTGCTTTTTACTATCCAAAAATGTACTCAAAATGAGAAAAAAATCACAACAAATCACAAAATATAAAAGCTAAAATTTACCTCAAACATCACAAAATCCAGAAAAAATCCCCCTATAATTTATATTAATCCGTGACATATCATTACAATACCTTTCCCTACATATTTTATGTACATGCTTAAATTTCGTTTTACTGTGGTAACTACATATAATACAAATGTTGCCGTGTTAACCGTTCTTGACAATTGAGCAGCATTAGTGATATTCAGTGTTGTATAACCATCACCACTATCATTTTCTACCACATTTCCATCTCCTCAAACAGAAACTCTGCCGGCAGTAAACCGTTACTCCCCATTCTCGCATTTCCCTGGACACTACTCTACCTTTTGTCTTAGAAACTTGCCATTTCTAAGTAGATGGAATCACTCAATATTTGCCCATTTGTGCCTGGCTTATTTCACTTAGCACAGTGTTCTCTCGGGTTTCATCTGCATTGTAGCCTCCATCAGTTTCTAAGGCTGAGTAATAATACTGCACTGAATGTATACACCACATTTTGTGGATCCACTCACCTGTTGATGGGCCCAGGTTGTTTCTGCCTCTCGACTGTGGTGAATAACACTGCATTGAACATGCAGGCAAGGATCTGTGAGACCCTGATTGCAGATCTTTTGGATGTACACCCTGCAGTGGAATTTCTGGAGGATTTGGTTATTCTTTTTTTATTTTAATTTTTTTAATGTTTTATTTATTTTTAATACAGAGAGAGAGCATGAGAGGGGTGGTTATTCTATATTTACCGGTTAGGGTGCCTGGGTGACTCAGTTAAGCATCTGACTCTTGATTTTGACTCCAGGCAGGACCTCACAGTTCATGGATTCAAGCCCCACATCGGGCTCTGCACTCAGAGTGTGAAGCCTGCTTAGGTTTCTATCTCTCCTCTCTCTCTCTCTCTGACCCTCCTCCTCTCTCAGAATAAATAAATAAACTTATATTTACTTTGAGAGAAGCCACTGACCTTTCTCCACGGCATCTGTTCCATGTTACCTCCTTACCAGCAATACGCAAATGTCCCAATTTCTCCACATCCTCACCAACGCTGTTACTTTCCTTTCTTTGTATTGCAGCCATTCTGGTGAGTGAGTTCATGTTATCTTATTTGCAGGCTGGAGGCATTTTGAAGTTTATTTTTCCTGCCTTGGATATCTTTATTTTGTTTCCAGATGACAACCCCTTAATTAGAGGTTTTTTCAACTGGTTTAATATTTTTCACCATCTGTTAAAATGCTGAGAGCAGAAACATCTCGAGGCTTTTTGGTCATTTGCAGCACAGGACAAATCCTGTCCTGTGGGCACTTGCAGAGCAGCCCGGACTGCTGGCAGGCGCTTAGTAGCAGCAGAGGGTCAGAGAGCAAGCTCTCCTTCCGACACCTGGGCCATCCTCACCACGTCACCATCATCGCCCTGGAGCCCGGGGCTTGCGGAGATGCTCCTTATGTCCACCTACTTTACTCTCCCATAGAAGTAGTCAAGGTCCCAGAAGCCCTCCCTTTACCCACCTGAGCCTCCACCATTGTGTCTGCTCCACCGCCTGCGTTCTGGTTGACACCTTGAGCTATTGCACAACTGGACAACAGCACTAGTTTCATCTAGCCCTGCGTCCAGTGTCCCCTGACCAACCCCACCAACAACTGTCACCTCACCCCATGTGCTATGTATCCCACATGCTGCCATGCTGCCCCTTGTTGGTACCGAAGCACCTCCTTGTCGGCAGAAAGCTCTGTCAGTTTGATTCATGCCTACCACCTTAGGAAAATCAGCCCTATCTTGACCATTTTCCCACCCTAAGCCTCCTGCTCTCCTGTTAGAGCCAGTGCATGCTGAGCATCTACAAAGTGCCGGGCACTCCCGTGGCCACCAGGCCACCTTTGCTTTTGTATATTTGTAAGCGCTGGAGATAGGTACTTGCTTACAGCATGGTGTGAACACTACCACCTTGAGTTGTGCAGCACACAGCCTGGATTATGCTACCTTCTCTCACCCTCAAGCTTTGGCAAGATTTTCCCCCTTTGCCCCAAACTCCCTATTTCAAAACTTACCACCTCCCGTTTTTCTGCAACTCCTCCCTACTTGATGGCCTCAGCCTAGGTGGGCATTTGATGCCCTTATGGAGACCCCCACCTAGATGCCCCCACTCTTGGCTCCAATGCTTACCCAATTATAGTGCTTTCCACACTATTTTTATTTTGCTTCCATTGGGGGCCTGTCTGCCCTTGTGGACTGTGAGCTCACCCAGGGCAAGAATTTAATCCCCCTTATACTAGTGATTGCCACTTATTAGGTATTCTATAAATGTCTGATGAACACGTGAATGGAATGACCAATCATCTATCAGGTCTTTCTTTCTGGAAGTTCATTACCCCACATTATTTCCCTCAAATCTGTTCATTCTTTCATCAAATGCTTAGTAGGCTTTTCTTCTATAAGCGAAGCACTGATTTAGACCCTGGAATTACATCAGGGGGTAAGAAACATGAATCAGTGATGTTGCGGAGTTCACATTTTAGTTGGGGAGTGGGAAAGAATATATGGAGAAGCAGAAAATAAACAAGTAAAATACACAGAGTGTTTAATAGACCCATAGGTAATAACAAATATGTACTTTAAAAAGTCAAATATAGAATATGAAGGTGGAGGGAGAGAAAATATTGGGGTGTGAAGCTCTGCAGTAGAACGTAGGGATCAGAACAGGAGGTGTGGGGCATTGAGAGAGACTGGGTGCCCTCCCTGGGGATAGAAGGGAGGAAGGTGAGGGAAAACAGGCAAAGCACCAAAGACAACCAGTGGTGCGAAGCCTGGCCCCAGCTCTAGCATTTAGTGGGGAGACCGTGGAGGAAGGGTTTACGGAGTTGTTACCACAGGACTCAGGAAACTAACCAGGAAGAAGTTGCTTCTCCTGAATATGGCTAATCCATGAGAAAGTTGATCCCCTTTCCAGCTGCAGAAGAAGAATATGGGGTGGACTTTTCATTGGTAAGGGAGGTGGTGTGGGGAGTCTGTCCTCCACAAAGTGTGATAGTGGAAGTAGTCCTTTCACTTGAACTGTGGAATTAAAATTTCTTATGTCAAAATAACTGCTTTTGATACTCTTTCAGAACAAGACTATGAACCATTTGAAAATGGGGCAGTGTTTTCCTTCTCTCCTTTCCAGATTCCAACATGAGGCCTAGGATGGGGTAGACAGACAGACAATATAAGCCTGTAATGAGAAGAACAGTTTGTTATTAGGACTTTTCTTAGAAATATCTTGCCTCTCTGTTTTTCTTTTATACCTGAGACTTTTATTTTATTATAATTTTATTATAAAAACATCTATTTTTATGTTAAATGCTCAGAAAATAGAGAAAATATGTGATACTTCTTTAGCTCATCAACCTGAATGATTATTAATAGTAAAAACTTATATTTCACTGGTTCTTTCTCTTCCTTCCTAATGCAAGTTCTCAAATCCCTAACCAATTATTGTCCCCTCCATCCTCTTATTTCTAGATTGTATGAGAAATCCCAAAGGCCAGAGTACCTGGACTGATGATCACAATTTGGCTTGGCATATTATTCATGGCTTTTGACCCATTTTCCTTCCACATCTGGCCATACTCAGTGACATCAGTACCTACAAACTGAATGAGGGGACCTCTTGGCTCTTCACTACGTGACCACTCAGAGTCCCCTCCCTATGTATTTGGAGCTCTGGAATCCTCTAGTTGCCAAAGGACACTGGATGTGACTAAAGCTCTGAAGTTTCATGCAGATGTGAGGAAAGCAAGTTCCAAGTCCATCCCCAGCCAGACCTTCTTACTGAGAGCCTAGCAAACTAGGGAAGCATTTCTTGCTTTCTGAATGTGGTTCCTCTCTCCCTTGGCCTAAGTGTCATATCCAAAGAATGGGTCTTCCGAAGACATTTACTGCCCCTTTGGTACCTAAGCTCCAAGGCTTCTTGCATGAGAACATTGATCCAATGGAATCTTAGCTTGCTCAGCCCACCCCACCCCACCCCACGTGCTCAAACATCTCCAGATCCCAAGAGCTGGACATACCTAATGCCAGACTTTGGCACCTACCTATAGATATGAAAGAGGCAGGTGATAAATCATCATTCAAAGATTATAATTTTAATGTGTTCATGTTTTTCTTTTCTTCCAGTATTCTTTGCACATTTATTACAAACTTGGAACTATATGGTTGAAGTTTAATATTTTCTCTTTTTTTTTTTTTAAATCTTAGGTACCAGAGCATTGAATTTTTCATGAGTTTTAGTTATAGAACTATTTGGTAACTGAGTATCCATCTAAGCAAAGTCTTTTTCTATTGTAATTATGAGCTAATAATAGTAATAATAATAATAGTAACAATAAAATTTATGATTCCCTTCTGATAAAGATGCTTCCCTTCCAATTTCTATATGTCCACTCTTTCATGAAAAATATGTTGTTGTATTGTTTTGCACATATGGTTTTTGATATTCACTTCTACGAAAATCTCATTCTGCTTTACTTTTTTCATTCGGTCTTTTGTTTTACAGATTTATTGATGTACACCTAATCCAAATTTTGTCACTTCAGAAATGACAAAATGTAGATTTACTACATTTTGCTTGTTCTTTCCCAGTGTTGAATACTTGGTTATTCTGACTTCTTGCCACCCCGGTCTGTATCATGACAAATGTCTTTTACATGTTTCTATAAGAACATGTGTAAGAATGTCTTCGTGATCTATGCCCAGGAGTGAGTGGAGTTATTGGGCCCTGGGTCCCCACAGAGGGAACTTCTCTAAGTGCCTGTGTATAGCTTTCTAGTGTTGTTCAAGTTCCCATCTTCCCACATACTTAGTGACATTTTGTATTATATGGTCTTCTATTTTTTGCTATTTTGAGGCCTGCAAGTCAATGTCTATTTTAATTTGTATTTATATCTGTCTGATGGCTGTGGGCTTTCAACACTTTTGCATAGAATTATGTACCCTCTTCTTCTTTGGAATGTCTATTCATAGCTTTGCCCATTTATCCTATCTTCACTTTGAATACTTTCTCTTACTGTCCATGAACATTATTTATAATGGGCTTAAAATATTCCATAATACAGTATATTTTGGTTAATCATTGTTCTTTTATTAGACCTTTAAGTCATTTCCAATTTTTGCTAACTGTGATAAGCACCTTTGCACATACATCTTTGTCCACAGGTGAGATTATTTCTTTTGGGCTATGTCATGGAAAGATAATTACTGATGCAAAGAACATTTTAAGGCACTCAGTATGTTGCCAAATCGCTTCCTGGAAGGTTATGGCATTGACTGTTCATTAAGAGTACCTAAGAGTACTTGTCTTACAATACACTCACAATTATTCTCCAAATCACCACCAATCGGAGGCATGAAGTCTAGCGCACATTTTGCTTTAAACTGTTCACTAGTGGCACATGGATCTATTTAATGTAGATTAGAGACTTGCATTTCTTCTTTTGTAAATTTTTCATTTGTGCTATTTGCCTCGTTTTCCCAGGCTATTTGTATTTTACTGTTGATTCACAGAAGCCCTTTATAGGAATAGTATTTATGTCATTTGCATTCCATATCTATTCCATATGTGGTGATAGTTCTCATATTTAAAAAATGGTAGCTGCATGGGGCTCACCTTCTTCGTGGGGCGAAGAGCACTGGGCTGGGACAGTGCTGCTTGGACACCTGCAAGAGGAAGAGAAGTGGTTGCAGGCAGGGGAGGAACTTCAGGTAATGTTGCTGAGTCCAAGCAGCAGAGCCACACAGGCGGTTTGCCATGTCTTTCCAGGAAGGGCTGACCATTGCCTTTCAGCAGACGCTCCAGAGAAGTCTCCCGGGTCCAGATCTCAGCTCATTGTCTTACTGCTGCCCACGTTAGCATCTCATTGACTAGGGAAGTTAGGAGACTCACTGAGGACAGATGGCCTTGGGCCTTTGAAGTAAAGCTGGAATAACGAAGTTTCAATACTTTGAACCTTTAGGACAGAGGCTACATAGGCCAAGGTAGTATTTTCTTAATTCTAGTTTTAATGCGAGTTACAGGTCATTCCATTTTATGCGGTTTCCAAATCAGATCTGTTCTACCATAAACTTATTTGTAATTCCCAAGTAGTTAATAACACAGCACCTTGTTCTGTGTCATGTCAAATCTTGCTGAAAGCCAGTGTATTAACCTCCAGAGAATGATTGGAAACTGTGACCAGTGGTCTTGCCTGCAGGTAAGGCTGGGCACATGTAAGGCAGCTTGAAGAGCCAATGTGACCATCACACCGCAAGGGCCGCTGGAATCCTCCCTGATCGGGTTTTCCTTCAGGGGTAGATTACCCTTTCTCCTGAGAGTCATGGGTATTCATTCAGCCTCTACCTGCTTGCCGGACGGCTGCAGAATGTACATCTCCTCTAAGCAGTGCTTGTCACTGGATATTTCATCGAAGCCTCAGCTGGGCAAGTGTCTGCTGAGTCCCAAGCCTGTTTTACTTGGATACAAAGTGGAAGACCTTTACACAAGAGTCTCTAGAAACTTTAAAAAGATCAATGTTTACCATTGAACAATAATGAGTTATCTTCTCTACTGAAGGCATTTCCTTATAGGTACCCAAGGTAAGAAATTCACATGGTCTAAAAAGTTAGATGAGATACTCCTCTATTTTATTTCTGTGAGTCTGATTTACACTCATCATGTTCTTTATATATCATAGCTTCAAGTTCTTGATCCTCTTACTGCATGGTTTCATAGATAGGGAGAAGGGGGCAGAGAGGGAGGCAAACCATAAGAGACTCTTAAACACAGAGAACAGACTGAGGGGTACTGGAAGGGAGATGGATGGGGAGTGGGGTAAATGCATGATGGACATTAAGGAGGGCAATTGTTGGGATGAGCACTGGGCATCACAAGTAAAAGATGAATCACTGGGTTCTACTCTTTAAGCAAAGACTGCACTGTATGTCAACTAACGAACTTAATTAAAAAATATTTTAAATAAAAAAATTTTTTAAATTTATAGAAAAATGTTTCACTACCAAAAATGCTTTTAAATTATAAAGATACACAATAAAATGCACAGATTTTAAATGTAGTGTGAAGATATTTGACAAATGCATATATCTGTGTAACAACTACTTCAGTCAAGATATAGAACTTCTTGGAAGCCTCCTTCCTTCCCTTTCTCATCTCAGCCCCTGATAATTGTAAGCATCCTTCTAACTGTGAAAAGTAGAGATTGGTTTTCTTTGTTATAGAACTTCATATAAATAGAATTAAGTATATTGTATAAATTCTTTTGTACCTGGTTTCTTTACTTCGTTTAGTAGGAGTCGTGTAAAAACACTATAATCTGTTTATCTAATAAATTGTTTATGGACTTTGGGGTTGTTTTCAGTTTTTGCCTATGGAATCTTTTTTGTAGTCATGTTTTAATATAAGAACATAAAAACCAATAACTAGAAGACTGATAAATAGAACTATTTTAAAACTAAGAATTGCTATTGATCAAAAATCATATTTAGAGAAGGAAATGCAAGCTGCAGGTGAAAGAAGATAGTTACAATACTGCAAAGAAATATACAAAAAAAACCCCTCCTACAACTTATTTCACTTCTTCTGAGTAAATATCTAGGAATAGAATTCTTATGTCCTACATTAAGTCCCACAGACTTTAAATGATGATGTTAGCTGCATGATTTTTGTACATCTCTTTTATCATATTGAATAAATATCTTCCTTAGTTTTCTGAGAGTTTTTTTAAAATTTATAAATAGGTGTTAAATTTTGCAAAATGTTATTCTGTATCTGTTAAGATGATAATGTGATTTTATTCCTTTAATTTAATTAATGTGATTTATCAACTAGGTCATTACATATTATACCTTTATATATTGTTAAATATCATGTGCCAAGATTTTATTAATACATTTTTCATCTGTGTTCAGGAGAAATATTGGTCTGTAATTTCCTTGGCACAGGAAGTAGCTTTATCAGGTTTTATAGGTTGATACTGGGCTTGTTGAATGAGTTTGGAAGTGTTCTCTCTCTCTCTCTTCAATTTTATCTGTCTGTGTAGAATTGATATTGTTTCCTTATTAATATTCAGTAGAACTCACCAGTGAAGCCATCTGGTCTTCCAGTTTTCATTTTAGGAAGGTTTTTAACTGTGAATTTAATTTCTATAATAGATACAAAGATATTTAGGTTACCTTTTTTTGAGACAGAGAGATAACATGAGTGGAGGAGGTGTATATATATATATATACACATATATATACACACACATACATACATACATACAGAGAGAGAGAAAGAGTGAGTGAGAGAGAGAGAGAGAGAGAGAGAGAGAGAGGGAGAGAGAATCCCAAGCAGATTCAATGCTCAATGTGGAGCCTGATATGGGGCTTGATCTTATATCCCACAACAGTGAGATCATGACCTGAGCCAAAATCAAGAGTTGGATGCTTAACCAACTGAGCTAGCCAGGCCCCTAAGTTATCTTCTTGAATGAACTTTGGTAGTCAATAACTTTTGAGGAATGTGTTATTTTATGGAAGTTGCCAAATTTATTGCCACAAAATCATGCATATTACTTCTATATTATTCTTTTAATAAATGCACTATCAGTAGCATTACCCCACTCCAACTCTTAATATTGGTATAGTTTGTGGGGGGGTTTCAATGTTTTCCCCCTAGTTATCTTGATCAATCTGGCTAGAGATTTATTTATTTATTTTTATAATCTTCTCAAGGACCCAGGTTTTGGTTTTACTGATTTTTACTATTATCTCCATTTTATTAGCTTCTCTTTTTATGCTTGTTATTTCATTTTTTCTGCTTGCTTCATTTTAATTTGTCCCTCTTTTAGATTCTAGAGTGGAAGCTTAGGTCATTTATTTGAACCCATCTTTCTAATATTAGTGTTTAGGGCTATACATTCCCCGCTAACCACTGTTTTAGTTTCATTCCCCCATGTTTGGTATATCACATTTCCATTTCTACTCACTTAAAAATAATTTCTAATTCTCCATGATTTTTTTGATGCATGAATTTTTAAGAAGTATGTTGTGTAGTGTCCAAATATTTAGTGAAGATATTTACCATATCTTTTAGTTACTGATTTCTAATTTAATTTTATTGTGATCAGGTAACATTTTATATAATTTAGAACTTCAGTACCCTATGGACCAGCATATGGCCTAATTTAATAAATATTCCATATCCATTTGCAAAAATATATTCTTTTGCTGCTAGGGAGAGTGTTTCACAAATATCAGCTGAGTCAAGTTGGTCAAATGAGTTCTTCATGTCTTCTATTCTTACCAATTTTCTGCGGACATGTTCCATCAGTTGTTGAGAGAAAGATTAAAATGTCCTATATAGTTCTAGATGTGTCTATTTCTCTCCTTAGTTCTAACAGTTTTACTTTATGTATTTAAAATTTTTGTTATGGGGTGCATAAAGATTTCTTATTTTTATTGGGAGACAAGTGACCATAGATTACTTGCATTTTTGTGCATTTTCTCAATAGAGAAGTATTAACAATTTATTGTGTCTTTGTTGTTCTTGGTTTTCTCTTTTCTTTTTTTTTAATCCCTCACTACCTTGTAATGTCTCTCAGCAAGTAGCTCGGTGAGCCATTCCACAATGTTTTTATTTTGTTTTCATTTTTTAAAAGATAGTTTTTCTGGGTATAGAATTTCATGTTGGTAGTTTTCCCCTTTCATATTAAAGATGTTGCTATACCACTATTTGTTTGCATTATTTCTGACCCTGCAGTCACTCTTAACTTTTTTTGTGTACATTAAGTTTCTTTTTTTTTCTTCTCTGGCTGCTTTAAAATTTCTTAATCATTAATCCTACTTTTAAATAATTTGATTACATTATACCCTGCTGTAATATTCTTTATTTCATCTGCTTGAATCCTTTGAGCTTATTTGAAAAATTTGGGCCATTATTTCTTCAAATACTTGCTCTTCCTCAACTCCTTCTCTTTCCATGAGAATTACCTGTGTGGTAGGCCACTTAAAGTTGTCCCATAACTCATGGATACTGCTCTTATTTTTGTTTTCTTTTGTTCTGTGTATTTGATTTCAAATTGTTTTTATTGCTGTGTCTTCAGGTTAACTCTGAAGTATATTATTCTCTACAGGTAAAACTGTTAGTAATTCTCTACTGTGTTTTTTCATCTCTAACAATGCAGTTTTTATTATAGACCTTCAGTCTGAGTCTTTTGAACATACTTTCCATGTCTCTTAATATGTGCATATTTTCTTTTATGTTCTTAAACATACACCTTACATTTATATGAGCTTTATACTGTCATGATGCACTAATTTTGTCACTGATGTCTGCATTAGTTTTCTTGGGCTGCCTTAACAAAGTACCACAAAATAAGTGGCTTAAACAATAGAAATTTATTATTTTTGCATTTCTAGAAGCTAGAAATATAAAATCAAGGTGTCAGCAGGATTGGCTCCTTTTTGAGGATTATGAGGGAATAATCTGTTCCAGGACTCTCTTCTTGCTTGAAGATGGTGATCATCTGCCTGATTCACTTCACATCATCTTCCTTTATGTCTCCAAATGTTCCTTTCAATAAGAACACCAGTCATTATGGGTTAGAAACCACCCTAATAACCCCATCTTACTTAATTATATCTGAAATGATCCTATGCCCAAATAGCTTCATACTTTGAGATACTAAAAGTTAGGGCTTTAACATATGAGTTTGTGGGAGGACACAATCTAACCTATAACAATCTCATTTCTGGATCTCTTTTATTGATTTATTTTTGTTCTTGTTATGGGTTGGACTTCCTGTTTCTTTGCTTGCCTATTAATTTTTGATGCAATGCCAGATGTTGTAAAATTAACATTATGATTTGCTGGAGAAATATAAATTCCCTTAAATAATGCGGGGCTTTGCTCAGCATTACACTTAAGTTACTTTGTTACGTAAGTTACAAAAAATTTGAGCTTTGTTTGTGTTTTCTTTCAACCACTTTAAGACAGATTCAGAACAATTTTTATCCTGGTTCTTATTTGCCCCAGTACTGTGACAATACCCTTCTGAACAGTATTATTTGATGATTCAGGTATTAAGAGGTCTTTCCACTCTGGCTGGTGGGAAAGAAACTACTTTTGGCTCTATGTGATCACTGGGGACTGGTCCCATCTGATTCTTCCTGCTATCTTTTCTTGGCCTCATGCAGTTTTCTCACACACATGCACTGGCCAGTACCCAGCTAAAGATTCAAAGAGAATCTTCTGTAGATTTCCAGAGATCTCTTTCCTTCTTCCTCTCCATAAATAAATAAATAGATAGATAGATAGACAGACAGATAGATATCAATATATAGACATGTAGATATATAGATATCACCTCTCCATTACTCTTCTATATGAGTTCTAGTCATCTCGGACTCTCCAAGCTTAGGGATTCTGCTGGGTCCCCACCTGCATTACACCCCATGAATTATTTTAAGGCTTAAACTGGAGCAATATTGAGTCTCATTTTATTTCTTGTCCTTCTCTCAGAGATAACTTTCTTGTGCTGCCCATTGTCCACTACCTGGAAATGTTACTCCCTATATTTTTTCTATTTTAATGTTTTCTCTAAGTGGGAAGGAACCTATCCTTGCTCTTGGACTTTTGGCCTCCAGCACTGTGAGGCAATACATTTCTGTTGTTCAAGCCATCCAGTTGGTACTACTTTGTTACAGAAGCCCAAGCTGACTAACAGGTACCAGCCATGGTAAGTCTATATGTGAGGGGCAAGAAGCCAAGGCCATTCTGATTTGGTGGTTATTTCTTGTACTATGACATTCGCCCCCACACAGCATCTTTAGGGAGCCCATGGAAAAGGTGGCATCAGGTATTTAGAGATGAGTGGAGAAGACTTGAAATAGCCACTCTGAACGATGGAAGGCAGCCATCTAAAAGAAAATATAAGGTAGCAGGAGAGTATTCAAACCCCAGTTGGGTTTGGATCTCAGTAATTTCCAGTGTTTTTAAAAAATAGCTCTTTTAGTGGCCCAGACCATCCCAGTGTGATTATTTGGGGAATATATTTTCCACTGCTGAAGTCAAAGCTAACTATCTTTTCTTGCCATGACTGCCTTTTCCTAGACCCTGAATCCTTAGCAAAGCTACAAAGTAATAAAACTATTTTATTCATAGGAAAGGTCATTAAAATTACTGAGGAGGCTATTTGCCCATGTGACTCTCACATTCTTCCAGCACCAAGAACTAATCCCTGGGGTTTAGCTGATAAAAACTCAAGCCTAAAAAATGTTTCTGTCTTTCATCATCACCTCTCTCAGAGATTTGGTGGCTCTGAGCTGTACTCTGGAGCGAAATGTCTCCTCAAGGCATATTTCTTCACCCTGAAGATCAAGATGTCTTCAGAGGCTTGTATTGTCTTCCTGTGAATATGAATCAGGCCTCAGCAGGGTCTGTAATGAAACAGTCCTGAGAAAATGCAGTAACATGGCTGATGGAGGAAACATTTCCATGGAAAACCTTGCAAGTGTACATTTTTCCCCCTACGAAGCGTCAGTTTCTTAAGGTAAAATATGGTAACGTGTGGAATCATGTGAAACTCGTGTGAAATACAACAGAGTAGATGGGACTTTGATTTTATGAAATGTGTATTATTCCCACTGCTTTGGAAACCAGTTTTATTAGATCCTATCCTCTGAGTCAGCAGCTAAGTTCCAAGTCTGCCGGAGAAGGTGATGAATTTCTCAGACATACTGCAGGGGCAGAACTCCAATGTCTGGGCAATACTCATTAGGAAAATGGAGAAGATTAGACCCAGGGCATCTCCAGGACGAGAAAGCACTGGAAGAATGGTCAGAGCAGGATGCGAGCAGCAGTGGACTAGCAGTCTGCACTGGCCTCAGAAAGTTCCATGTGATGTCTGTGACAACAGCCTCCCCTCCCCACACTGAAGAAGTCAACGGCTCAGACCTTGACAGTGAAGCCAGGCTTCCCAAGCGCCCCATGGCTCATTAGGAAGCCATCTGATTTAGAAAGCACTTAATGGTAGGTTTGGAGTCTAAGTTACCTCCACTCCTGCGGAAGCAGGTCCAAATTCAGAGCAGAATTTACTCCCACTGGGCATATGTAAAATGTTTTCTTTTAGGAGGAGAAAAGGAAATGGTATTCTTGATTCTCACTCTTCAGCAGTGACCCTGTGTGCTCATACATATGCCTCAAACTCGGAGCATTCCATCTTATTTAACTACGCTCTCTCTAAACTCTAGTTGGACCATAGCAACTAGACCTCAAAGGTACACATGAAAACATGGAATAATAAAGCTGCAGCATAATTTAGAGATAATCTAGCCAATTCCCTCCACCCCATTCAGTCTCTCATAGACACAACACTAACACTATCACCATCCTTATTTTACAGAAGAGAAAATACAAACTGAAATCTGGGGCTTAAATAACTTGACCACATGGTTTTCTAGTGGCAAAACAGGTCTTAAGCCTTAATATTTCGATTCTGTATTCAGAGATATTTCTCCTGAACCCCTCAAAGCCTAGAAACAACCTATTAGAAAGAAGGGTCAACTGGAATAGACCCAGTAGACCCTGATGATACAGCAACTATCCGACCTACATATTAAGAGGCATGAGAAAAGGCATAACAGCCTCTTCTAAACCAGTCAATTTCTATTAAAAAGAATTTAATATGATGGATTTCATTTTAAATTGTTCTTTTTTTAAATTTTTTAAATGTCTACTTATTTTTGAGAGAGAGAGAGAGAGAGAGACAGAACACAAGTGGGACAGGGGCAGAGAAAGAGAGAGACACACACCCACAGGATCCAAAGCAAGCTCCAGCTCTGAGCTGTCAGCACAAAACCCAATGAGGGGCTTCAACTCACATACTGTGAGATCATGACCTGAGCCAAAGTCAGAAGCTTAGCCAACTGAGCCACCCAGGCACTCCATCGTGTTAAAATTTTCTAATGTATATTTATTTTGAGAGAGAGAGAGAGAAATAGCAAACAGTGCGGGGGCAGAGAGACACACACACACACACACACACACACACACACACACACACACACAGAATCTGAAGCAGGCTCCAGGCTCTGAACTGTCAAGCATAGAGCATCCCTACCCTACCCTGCCACTCCATGTGGGGCTCGAACTCACTGACTGGGAGATCATGACCTGAGCCAAAATCAAGAGCCAGACACTTGACCAACTGAGTCAGCCAGGCGCCACCGTGGAAAGAAAATTATTAACTTGTGTCCACCAAAGAAGTCATTTAACTACTTCCTCATCTGCAATACTTTGCAGGGTTATGGAGAATAGATGCAATGCTATTTTAAAATTTCTTTTCGCTGCATATGACATTACAAAACAACTCCGAGAACAGGCACAAGATGCTAACATTTGAGGGCGGAGAGGGAGAGTTCTGGACAAAACAGAAATTTGTTTCGCTGCTTCCCACGGGTTCCTGCAATGCCTCTAAGCCCCTGTAATTTTTAGGGGTAGGGACCAAAGCCTGCAGAGTGTCTCCACGCAGTATAATAGACCTTGGAGAGATCTATTCTAATTTGAAATTTGCTCACATGCTGAATGAATAAGAATAAATTGCTTACATTCTTTGATTCTGGGCCCCTAAAGGGTAGAAAAGCATAATTATCCCAATAAATAACATGGCATTATAGTCAATAATGGGATGGCATCTTCCTGGCCGCCAGACTGTAATCGTGTGAATTCAGACCTGGCGTTTGCCAAGGTGCTTGTTACTGCAGGGTTCCTATGGGTTTATTATATTCTTTTGGTCTTGAAAATGCCTGTCTCTGCAGCTGAGTTCGTTAGGTAAACAGCTGGGGTAATTGATAGTGTGAATACCATTTCATTTCCTGCTGCTCTAAAAGAATTTGCTCTGAGGTGGAAGAAAATGACCAGTTCTGCCATTCTGAGTTCTGGCCAGTTTCCTTGCAGAGCGTACATTAGCCAGAGTGTCTGCAAAGTGTGTTTTTTCCCTTAAAGAGCGAAGAACATGGGAGGGGGCTCTTAGTTCCCCCTTCTCTCTCATGGGAGAGCTGGAGATCAAGGTCAGATCTCATAGGGCTATGAAGAATTTTAAGAGCTCTCCCCAATCCTCACTGGAAAGGCTTGGGAAGGTCAGAAGAATCAGCAGATCCCCCAGAAAGAAGGAAAATGAACTATTTTAATGCTGTCAGCCCCAAGCCTGAGATTTCTAAATGTGGAAGTAAAGATGTCATGGTTTTGTGGATCGTAAAGCATAGTCAATTTGGAGGATGACGCTCTCTGAACAAATGAAAGGGATATGAAATTCTATCAAATGGAAAGAAATATTTTTTCGCCAAGTTAATTCATCAATTTAAAGTAATTCTAATAAAAAAAACTCAGAAGGACTAGTTTAGATTGACAAAATTATTCTACAGTGTATCAAAAAAAGATAAAATAGCAATCAAGTTTTACATAATCAAAATAATAAGATGTGACTTACACTTGCAGAAAATAAAATATATGACCAAGTAGCAGCCATTCAACAGTGTGTTTCTAGGACTGACACAGACACTTATCCCTGGAAATGAACGACCCAGTGAAAAGAAACACAAATTCATGAGACAAACGCAGTGCAAACTAACATTATTTTATATCAACTTTTGCCTTCTTGGGTGAAGACTTTAGGAGGAACAGCAAGCAGCTGGTATAATTTCTATCAGCGGGTAACAAAATATCTATGATTAACTGTTGAATAGCACAGAATGCCTGGAAAAGAACTTCAGGAGTTCCATTTTTGTCGTGTTTTTCCCCCCTTTCCTGCAATGAAAAAGGCATTTTATAAAATAATTGTACTAAAGGGGCAAGTTACATAAATGGAAAGATTGCTTGGTCTACAAAAAAAAATTAAAAAGGACACATTTGAATTTCCACTAAGGATAATTGAAGTCTTCATGTTAAACTGAAAATTATTTCAAAAAAAAAGTTTTTTTAAGGTTTTTTATTTATTTTTGAGAGCAGACAGAGAGAGACAGCATGAGCAGGAGAGGGTCAGAGAGAGAGAGGGAGACACAGAATCTGAAGCAGGCTCCAGGCTCTGAGCTAGCTGTCATCACAGAGCCTGATGGGGGGCCCGAACCCACAAACCGTGAGATCATGACCTGAGCCGAAGTCGGACGCTCAACAGACTGAGCCACCCGGTTGCCCCAAGAACATATATTATAAAGAATTAATGTCCCTGGTATACAAACAGTCTAGCAAATAAAAGTAAAAGATAAAAATGCTCCAATTTCTTCAAGGGACAAACAACCTGAACAGAAAGTACAGACACACAAATACGCAAGCCCGATATTCATATACACAAGCATGTTAATGTCACCAAGTTATATAAAGGCAAACAACAGTGACATTTTTGCTTATGGAATTGGCAAGCTTAAAATATTCTCTTAATAATCACTGTTGAGGAAGTAACAAAATGAACATTTGATAGAAACATAAATTGATACATTTATGGTTTGCAGGATGTTGGAAATTGGGGGAAATGTTCATGCCTTTTAACGGAGTGAGTTCTCTGCTTGGCATTTATCCTGTGGAAATTATTAGAGATATTCACAAAAATTGACAGGTAAGCATTTTACACGTTGTGTTCATAATTTAGAAACAATAAAAAGATCTCCAATAGGGGACAGGGTGCGTAGCACAAACATACAGTGAAAACCTATGCATTGATTGAAAAGCACAGGATAGAAGTATATTTAATGATATGGAAAAAACTCTTCAGTAAATTACTTGGAAAAAAGTTTACTTGCCTACACAATAACAATGATTTTCCCTTGGTAGTAAGATTGCTGTGATCCTTTTTTCTTCCTCCTTTTTACGCTTTCCTGCCCTTTCTAAAATTTCAACAATGAACATTTGATGAGTTCTAAACTAAGAGGCCATGATATTCTTATTCCTCTTCTAGAATCCTAATGGAAAAATCCAAAGTGTATTATACTATGGACCTTAAGTGGCCGTCTATTCATTTCATTAAGATGGTGGTGATAATCTGTGCCTGCCTACAGCGATTCTCTATTCTTCCTGTAAAAGAAGAATTCTATTCTATTCTATTCTATTCTATCCTATATCCTATTCTGCCACACTTGTGCTCAGTCCCAAAACTTCAGGGTGCCTTGGGTAGAGACTATCCCCATTGTGTGCCAGGGTGGACCTTGGCCTATGACCTTCTCCCAGCCAGGTGGCTGGATCATGGGTAGGCAGGTGGCATAGGTCAGTCCATCAGACCCTATCAGGCTGGACCCAGAATTTCTGCCAGCAGGACCAGAGAGAAGGTATTCTCTTTTTTGCGCCCTTGGACTTTGGATCCCTGAACTATCTCCAGAAGCCACTGAAAAAAAAAATCTTGCCAAAAAGAGGAAGATCCAGAACAGAGAAAGGGATGGAAACTCAATCCTCAGGACATTGCCTAGGTCTTGGATCAAGTTATGCCTGAAACTTGCTGACCCCTCCTCCCAGCCAAAAAAAAAAAAAAAAAGAGGAAAACAAAACAAAACAAAACAATACTTCTGATAGGAGCAGGTACTACATTTGGTCTACATTTGATCTTAGCCCAAAGATCGAGAAGCAATAACAAAACTGTTCTTTAACCACTTTGAACTGATTTGAGTTGGTTTCTATCACTTTCAAATGAAAGACAGTTGGTCAATGGCACCTGAGTGGCTCAGTCAGTTAAGTGCCAGACTTTAGCTTGCATCATCATCTCACAGTTTGTGAATTCAAGCCCTGCATCGGGTACTGTGCTGACAGCTCAGAGCCTGGAGCCTGCTGTGGATCCTGTGTATGTGTCTTTTTCTCTCTGCCCCTCCCCTGCTCGCTCGCTCTCTCTCTCTCTCTCTCTCTCTCTCTCTCTCAAAAATAAATAAACATTTAAAAAAATTTTAAAAAGGAAAAAAGAAAGGGATCTGGTCAGCACAGAAGTCAAAGAGCTCATAAAAAATCACTTAATAATGCACCAGGAGGGGATACTTGACAGCTCAGTCGGTTGAGTGTCCAACTTAGGCTCAGGTCATGATCTCACAGTTCGTGGGTTCAAGCCCTGCATTGGGTTCTGTGCTGACAGCTCAGAGCCTGGAGCCTGCTTCAGATTCTGTGTCTCCCTCTCTCTCTGCCCCTCCCCTACTCATGCTCTGTCTCTCCCTGTCTCAGAAACAAACATTAAAAAAATTTTAAAAACATTGCACCAGGAAAACTTTCAAGGACTGGGATAAGATGTGCAAAGTCCAAAGGAATAGCTCACCTTTTCCTCTTCTCAGCTGAAACATCCAACCAACGTAGCTAATAGGACTCAATAGCCTTCCCAGACGAATTGTCTCCACTTAACTAGTTCTTATATAAATAAGTAGTCCTCACCAAATATTACCAGAGACCTCCAAATCTCCCTCCACCACTGCCTGAAAAGCACAAACTTCATTCGGATAAACCTGTAAGGGATGGGGTCAGTGGACTTGCTGAAAATGGATAACTTGCAATGTTTCTTGCTAATCATGACTGTAACCTAGACCAGTGCCTTCTGAACTTCAATGCGTTTCCAGTTCAAAGTTCTTCCGAGAAAGCAAAATCACTCTGAGTAATATAGAGTAAAGGGTTTATTGTACAAACTGTACCTATTAATATTGTGGAATGAGCCGGGAAATAAGGTCCTGTAGGTGGAACTGGAGAATCAGAAAGGTCACTAAGGAAACCTCCTGAAGCTTTGGCATGTACGAAGAAGTTGGAGCTTCCAGGGAAGTCTAGGAAGCCAGTGGGAAGGAGAAGGGATGCAGAGGTCTATGGAAGGCTGTCGCCGCCCTGTCTGGAGTTCCTTTGATTAGCAGGGCTGACAGTCAGAGAGAAGTGGGGGTGTGCAGGTGGAGGGGAGAAAGCAGGGAAAAGCTGGAATCCAGCCTCCTGAGTTTGCAGAGCCCTGCTAGCCCCACCCCCACCTCATCCCAGGAGCAGGACGGGTGTTGCTTCAAGTCCATCCTGTCAATCTCCTGCAAAAGTTTTCTTCTGGCCAGCCCTAATTTGGGGCAGTCTTATCCAAACTGACACTGTTATAAAACCACCACAGCGGGTGCCCGGGTGACTCCGTTGCTTAAACCTCTGACTCTTGGTTTCAGCTGAAGTCATGATCTCATAGTTTACTGAGTCCGGGATTCCATCCACGCTGACCATGCAGAGCCTGCTTGGGATTCTTTGTCTCCCTCTATCTCTGTCCCTTCCAGACTCATGCTATCTCTGTCTCTCTCAAGATAAGCAAATGAACTTAAAAAGACAAAAAGAAAACGCTCCACCACAGTTGTGTATACAGTGCATGTGGGGAATCTGCTAAAATATGGATTTGGACCAGATGCACTGTGCTCCTGGCTCAGGTGCACTTTGAGTAGCAGGTCTTGGTCCCTTTGATGAAAATTTAAAAAAAAAAAAAAAAGCACAATAATGAGGGTCAGAATGAGGGAGGTTGCTCTTACCCACTTCACTTTACTTTCTTTTTAAAATAATAAATAGAACCTAAGCAGCCCTCAAGAGAAAGTAGAAAATTGCCTCACTTGTGATCATCAAAGGACGATTTTTTAAACTTTCTTAATCTTTTGCTTGGTAATACATTAAAGGGGACTAAGGAGACCCACGTGTCTGCTTGAGGCTGGATATTCGGGCTTCTCTTTGATCCAAATGGCCCTTCAGCACCTGGCACCTCACCAGTTCCCGGTAGGGTGCTGGTCTCCATCTTTCCTCCTCCGATCAAGAGCAAAAAGGCCAAATTCGGAAACCTCCTGTTAGCGCTGAAAGGAGATATTTTTTGTGCATTTCATCAACTTCTTTGTGAGAAGCTGCCCCAGATTTTGATTTGTGGAACCCATGACCAAGTAACAAATTAGGGCACAGAGACGGCATTACATAAGAGATGAGTTATGAGAGCAATAAGCACGTGTAAATAGCATTTACATATTTAATGATCATTTTATTCTATGGCAATTTTGCATTAAATATTCAGAAATTATGTTCTCTTTACTCATGTAAAAGCCTTTTGTCAAGTGCGTTATTATTATTATTCTGGGAAAAGAGACTCTATTAGGCCATTATGTGACATGTGATGGTATTTAAGCTCTCATTTCCATGTCAGTCACCTGGAAGTCCTCACCCCAGCCTGTCTGATGGGGTCACCTTTTCCTGTGAGATAAGGTAACTGGAGCCTCGCTCCCCCACAAGGAAGGACCCTCATTCCCAGTTTCTCCATCCCCCGCCTCACACAGGCCAAGGAGATTCAAGGGCTTTTGCTACTGCTGCTGCTGTTTCCTCTTCCTTTTCTTTCTTTCTTTCTTCCTTCCTTCCTTCCTTCCTTCCTTCCTTCCTTCCTTCCTTCCTTCCTTCCTTCCTTCCTTTCTTTCTTTCTTTCTTTCTTTCTTTCTTTCTTTCTTTCTTTCTTTCTTTCTTTCTCTCTTTCATTCTTTTTTTCTTTCTTTTTTGCTTCTGTGCTTTATTTCACTTTCCCCTGAAGTTCAGTTCTCTAACTATTCATTTCACTTCTCTTTCACCCCTGCCCCCATTAACCCAAACACAGAATGCTAACCTGTTTCAGTTTTGTTGTACTTTTCTCTCAAAACACCATTTGCAAAAACCACTTGTGTTTAGAGAGATTTTTATTGACAAATTTGGTGGTGGAGTAAGCGAGGCTATAAATGACAGCAAAACACGGTGTGACAGGTAACTTTAAATGGAGCTTTGGATACCTTCCCAAGCCCCAAAGACACTCATCCCCTTACATGACCATTCTCCAGCAAGGCATCCCATGAATCATGGCAATGTCCTGAAACTTTCAGCTTCTCCCACTTTGCAAGGCTGGGTAATGTGGCTCCCTCTGGTTTGCCCTGACTATCCACATCATGACTGGGAGCTCACTCACTCCAACTGAAAGGACCCATCAAGGTATCTCACTACAGACAAATGAATTTCTTTACCCCATAGAAAAGAATCCTGCCACCAGCTGATATGCCAATAATAGTTGGTTTTCGCAGGTAGGGGCAGTGGTGGTGGTGGTTCTGCTACATTTTCCTCTTGCCAAAACCTTTGCAGCCCCCATCAGGGTGCCTACCCCTCAAATTTTCACCTTGACGTGACGTGTGATGATGGCAGAAAGAAACACATCATTTATTTGGGGAACTCGAATAATTGTTTACACCAATCCCCAAGGGAAAATGGTTTATACACCACAGTGTTGGTGCATCTGCCATATTTCATAGACTGGATCAAAAGTTCTGGTTGTATTTCACCCTAACCAACACTCGTGGGCTCAGAGGCAGAAATCTCCTGCACTAAAGGATTTGAAGTTCTGTGCGCAGGACATTGATTCCAGTATAGGGGCTCCTTGCTTTCCCGTGTCATACGCATGTCATTGTTGCAACAGATTGTTGGTGTGTTCTTGCCATGTTTCAATATCATCCTTTCCAGTTTCAGCCACTCCCAAGACAATCCCCAGACAGGGGTTGCATGCAGCCTGCATCAATGGGCTAGTCCAGTGGGGATCCTTCTCCAGATAAGTCTGAAACCTCCTACTATCAACAAATAATATTTTTCTTTAAGACATTCTGTGACTATAGATGTTGGGTTACACTGTGTCATCCGAGCAATTTTCTGGTTAGCTTTCTTCCTTGGAATCGGCATCTTGTATTCTCAAACACAGCATCCTTTGCAAAGCTGGAAGACTAGTTTTGGAGGAGTTCCCAAGTGTCCATCTCAGGGTTGAGACTAAGGTAAAGCAAGTGATTCAGACATAAAACCAGAGGGGGCATCAAATGCCTCAGTGATCAAGATCAGTAAAGGTTTTGATAAATACTATTTAGTGCAATATACTAAACAATCAAAATGAACCCCAAAATCTATGCTGAACATAATACCAAAGTTTAAATAAAGATAGGATTTGTACTACTGATTTTCCTTTGCCTCGGGCTCTAGTATGTTTAGAGATAGAGCTATGATTGATTCTGTCTTTATTTAAAATGTTGGAGGTGTCTGAGGGACTTGGTTAATGTCTGACTCTTGATTTTGGCTCAGTTCATGATCCCAGGGTCATAGGATTGAGCCCTGAATTGGGCTCCACTCTGAGCATGGAGCCTGCTTGGGATTCTGTCTCTCTCCCTTACTGTCATTCTCTCTCTCTCAAATAAAAAAATATTAAATAAATAAATAAATAAATAAATAAATAATAAAATGTTGGTATTCTGTTGATCATAGACTTATTTTTGTTTCCTTTAGATTTTTTTTTTTAAATACTGCTTTAAAATAGTACTTATCTTGATTACAAAGTTTCCGGTGCCTGAGGCATGTACCATGCTCACCTCATCCCAATGCAGGCTCTGGCCTATCTTCTTTTCAGACAAAACTCAAGACATAGCCCAGCCCAGCCCCTATGGAGTTGAACTACAGAGCATTATGCTGGAAATACCTTTCCTTAAGATTTGAGAGCAACAGCAGGGTATGGCAGTGAGACAAAACTGAAAAACTTAACTTTGAACATCGGACATCTTGGTCCTCACCAGAGGACCACTCAATCTTCATGGTGTCCCACATGCTGACCTTATATGTTCTTTCTCTCCTCATCTCCTGGATGCTTCCATAGCTATCTTTCCATAACTACAATGGCAAATGAAGGAACCTAGCTAATCAAAACATGTTATTTCGCCAAGAGGAATTTAACAACCAGTGTTTAAATAAGCATTTCCTCTTTTCTCGCTAGGGCACATTGATTTAGCAAAAGTCTGTGCCTACCCATTAGCGACAGGCACAGGTAATACAAAGATCAATGAAACTCTCACCTGACCTTGAGGAGCTGATTCTCTCTCCCAGTGGTCCTCATCAGACCTTGCCCCTGAATCTCTGGGGGTGGTTCCTGGCCATCTGTACTATGGTAAAGTCCTCAGTGGATTCTGAAGCACAGGGCCAAGTGAAAACAGCCCTTCTAGCTGAAGAACAAACACAAATAATTGCCAAAGAATAAAGTGTGCTATAACAAAGGCAAAGTGGAATGGGAGCAAAGTGGAAGGAACATTAGTTCTGCCTGGAGGGATTGGGAAGGTTCTCATAGAGGGTGTGACACTCAAGGGAGACTGTGAAAGATGACAAGAAATTGCTCAGCTACAATGTTAGACTATGAACACAGGAGAAGTGTCTGTTTAGTTCCGGCACAGCCAAGAAACTACGCCAATCCCAACCAGAAATGACCCACAGCTTGCTCAGCAAGACATCAGTCCTGCAGAATGCCTGGGTGGTGGGGGCAGGGAGAGGGAGAGGGGCTGGGGGAGAGAAAGGGATCTGTGTATCCTGAGGTGTCTTGAAAAGACAGCATATTTATTTCCCTTTGGGGAATTTCATATTCTATATTAGCATATCAAAGTCTCTAAGGAGTCCCACAGTAACATTTTTGAGAGCAAATGGATTTAACATTCATTTGGTCAAAAATCTTTTCTTTGTTGTTTTGCTCTATATTGTTTTCATGGAATGTCTTAGCACCCTAGACCTAACTAGGATATCATGAAACATACCCAGAAGTATTATCGGAAACCAAGGATTCCCAATTGCTTCTCTGCAGAACAACTGTTCCAGAATGAGACTCCACGGTGACCACTATTTGACAAATAACAGCAAAGAGAGACTGACCAAACTTCCACCAGCAACTGTGGCTAAATATTCTTTATTTTTGCTTTTTATTTCTCACTATAGTCCATATAAATACATTTTAAAATTCGCAATCATAATATTAATGATATTTTGTGTTCTTCTTTTCTCACTAAAACTTAACTGCAAATCTCTTTCTTACAGTTACATGGTTTTAATAGTTACATGGTTTTAATAGTTATTACTGTTAATGACCCATTAAGGAAATAGCATCGCTTACATACCATTCCCCTTGTGTGACACAATGCTCACCCCAGTAGTTCTGCCATTATAAATAATTTTGCTGCAAAGAACAGGTAAAACTATATTTTCTTTTCTAGAATTATTTCCGTGAAATAAATTCCCAGCAGTGTGCTAACACAGTTATGGGATCTGTATTATTATTCTAATGGAAATATTTGGTCTTCATGGAATTAGTAAGTTTGCTTCTCTGGAGTGGAGCTAAGCAATGGATGAGAAAGAGTGGTTGAACCACATTCTATATGATTTACTGGCTGAAATCAGATTTCCCAGTGGACAGACTCACAGTACAAAGTTCTCCTTCATACTCAGAGACAATAGGGCTTTTACAACACTTTTTCTTTTACTTTTGTATCTATAGAGACAGAAAGGTGCATATTTGAAACTCTATAATTCTGAGACAAGCTGCCAACCTCTGTCTTTGCTTTCTCCTGGTCTCCTTGACCCTGGGAACCCTTTGCTCCTGGCAGGGAGGCACTTACATGCTGCTACCCACTTTCCAACTCTGGAACTGGAGATAAATGCCAATATGGAATCCATCTTTCAAATAGGGAACTGCCTGTGGCTAAAAAAAGGCTTTAGCATTCTTAGATCTGCAGTTATGAATCCCAGATCTCAACACCTCAAAAAAATGAAAATCAGAAAAAAATATTTCCTTGTGAAAATCAGTCTCAACAGAGTATAGGTACATGGATATGGCTACAATTAAAGCTTGAGCTTGTGTTACCAGTAAAAATATAAATTTACAATAACCATGATAACTTCAGTGGCTTTTCTGATCCTCTGGAGTTGGTAAAAGTTGTACATTATGGCTTATGAGTCAAACTCTGCAGAAAGGTTCCCCATTCTGGAATGCTGATTTGCCATACTCTGAATAAATGTTTTAATGGAGTTTCTAGTTTGGGCTTTGTTCATCCATTTGGTTACAGTGATCACATACCCCTTCCACATATGGATTTGATGACAACTCAGTTCTTTCCTGAAACTTCTGGTGGAAACAGGATTTTAGAGGTGGAATACAACCTTCAGTGTGGGCCATGAGAGCCACAAGAGTATCTCAACTCACGTGGCCATTGAAGTAGAAGAGGTCCATGTGTATTTCACAAGTGTTAAGAGACTTCTGTAGTCTTGTGGGTTTTATCTGGTTTGGTTTGTGTCCTTATCCTTCTGGAGAATCTTTTGTCTGAAATGACACTACTAAAAAGAAAACGTGCATAGACTGAAATAGGAAAGTAAGGAATAAACTCTAAACTGAGCATTTTGTGGGGAATGAAAGTATAGCTTAATCAAAGTGGTTGAAAACACACACTTTACAACACCAAAGAATAATAACAAAACAACATTGGAAAAATGGAAGAGAAAATATAAGCAATTTAGGTCATCAAGTTAGGACATACAACGTTCAGCTAAAATTGCATTCTAGAAAGGAAGAACAGAGAAAATGGAGAAGTTATCAATGAAATATAATAAGATTTCTGAGAAATGTGGAAAATGAGTCCTCAGCATAATTAAAGCAAGGACAGCAACACCAAGTTACATCTTTGCCAAATGCCAAAACATTACCTTGTGATGAAATTTCCCTAAATGCTCCAGGGACAAAAAGCAAAGGGTAAGGAGTCAGAATGTCATTAGACTTCTCCATGCTACCATTACAAGTTTAGCAGATCGTGGAGCATTACCTTTAAAGTTTAAATGAGAAATCATTTTCAATCCAGAAATCTATACCTGCTAAGTAATCAATAAAGTATGAGTAGGGTCTATAAAAGTGAGTTCAGATATGCAGAAGTTCTAATTTCCCTCTCATTCCCTGCCATTTTAGAAAGCTGCTGGAAGATATCTTTGGCAAAAGAGGTAGGACTGGATGATCACTGAGAAGGCAGGACAGCTGCTGCCCTCACTGGACTGATAGGTTCTCCAATGATAGACCCCCAGGGCAGCATGTGCCCGTGCTCCCCAAGCAAGGTTTTTGAAGTGTGCTTGGAATGTTGCCTTCTTACCATGAACACCAGAAAAAGCTTCTGTTGGGGGCCCAGATGAGACCAGGAGTGTCCTTCTGAACTGTAGAAAAAGGAAGCAGATTTCAACCAAAAAGTGCTCTACACACACACACACCTATTAACTGAGTGGGCCCAACTTGGGCCTTCCCATTAAGTCAGCTCACAAAGCAAAGGGTTGAGAAGGAAGAAGCATCAGTTTCTGGAGGAAAGGTGGCAGAGAGTTGGAAGGTTGGAGAATTCCAAGACAGCAGTGCCCTCTCCCCTTCTGGATCATGTTCTCTGCTCTCAAATCTAAATTCAGGGCTCATCAATGACTTCTGTAATGGCACAGGGCCTGCTGGGGGAGAGGTGACCCCTAAGCAAATTGCTTAGTTATCACCTGAGGCTTTTTTGTCTCTCCTTTCCCAATTTCTCCTTCTCACTCCCCAGACACCCTCGGAATCTTGGATGTCCAGGTTTTGGCTAACCACCACTTATGCTCACACATGTCCTAAATGTCCCTCAACATGCCTCTTCCCCCATTCCTGTTCTCACTTCTGTACCACTTATGAGAATGACCTCTTGCTTCTTTTCCTTCGTACCTCCCCTTCCAGTCGGGGAAGAATGATCAACATTCTCGTTCATGAACTGACAACAACTGTCAGAAAGAAAACAACTCAATTAAATTATTTTCAATGAATTGCAAGTATTTGTAATTTCCCAGTCTCCTCTAATAATACTGTATTGAAAAGGAGGAGTTTTCCCCAAAATGCAGTTCCAGTTACCTGAACATCAGGCAGGGAGTTCATCAGTTGGGATAAAATTACCTTCCTGGTGACTTACCAAGAAGGTGGAGAGATCCATTTGCTTGTACTCCTTGGGACTCCTAGAAATTAAGGCCCCAAAACTTGAGAACCAGAAGGGACCTTTGAGCTTTTGCTACTTATCTTCCTTATTTTACGCAACTGAGAGGAATGGAGTCCAAGAGGAAAAGCCAACCACCAAGAACTGTTTGGTGACAGAACAAAGGGAAAACCTGTTGATCTGACTCCCTTCAGTGCTCTGTTTCTGTTTAATGCCCCCTAAAGACTTGAAACTTTTTCTTACCCCATCTGGTTATCCCTTGCCTGTCCCACATGTCCCTAGAGAAATGTTCCCACAGATCCCTGTATTTAGAAAAGTATTTACAAAGCACATAATATAATTATCTTCTAAAAAATGGTCTCATCCTACATCTTGAGTAGGAAAAAATGGTATTGCCCAACTCTTTGTGTTTTTTTTCTGTTTGTTTGGTAGAGAGTAGAAGCTACCAAAAAATTACTAAGACAGATGCGAGTGGCTTTTTATCCATAACTTCACTACCATACTCGAAAGACAGCACATCATAATGCTAATCCACATGTCAGATATTTGTTAAATCAACATTAAGCAAGCAGGCAAAAATAATTAGCACAAAATATTCAGTAAGTTCAATGAGGGTTTGGTTTTTGGCCCTTTTAATTGTTCTGGCCTTGCTTTGCATGAAATGTTCTCTTGAGTCAAACACAATGTTGCAGACATAGTATTCTGGGATGTAAAGTTAGTTAGATGTCCAGAAATCTTCCTAATTGCTGGGTGAAGGACCATTTGGGGATCTCAAGGGCTATGCATACATAAGCAGACTACCGACCTCACTGGGTTTTATACCCTTGCCATGTGAGATGTGGGGGACTCAGGGAACGCAGGGGTGTCTCCAAAATGCCTTAGTTCACCTACATATCTTGGAAACCTTGAATTTTACCAGTGAGATCCCATTTCTAAGTCCTCATACTAGTCAATAGATCAATATTTGTCATCAATAAGACCTCTTTCTGACATTTGGTATACAAATGAACACTGTGGGTTGATCAAAATTTGACTATCAGAAATACAGGTTGCAGTTGCCTCAAAAATGTGTTATTTTCCAATATAATGCCAGCTGACCTCACTAAGACTGTACACTCATGGGTAAAGCAGTCAATTGCATGTAGATTAAACCTATACTAGCACATTTGTAAGTCCTCACTACCATAGGTAGAGTACTTTAAGGTATGTTTCAGACTTCATGAAGGGTAGAATCTCCTGCTCAGAGTCATGTCTCCTCAACTCAATCCTTCCAGGGCATGTTTTATTCCATTTCTTTGTTTCTATGATGGTTCAGCTGTGGTTACTAGTTGAGCGGGGCCTATAATTTCTTTTCCTATGGTCAGAACATGGGCCTCCCTTAGAACGCAACCCCAGGAAAGCCTTCTCCAGGCTCATAGTAGTCTACCTGATTGGGAATTTTCTCCTAGAAATTAACATAGGTCCTTAGGAGGTGGGAAGTTGGAATTTCTGAGTTTCCGTCAAGCTGCTAATTAAATTATTTTTATCATGATCCATACTGGGAGCTTTTTGCTTATGATATAGAATAATAAGCACACAACTGAGCCAAAACAGACTATAGTGGCCACAATGGGACTAATGGTCCCACAATGGTCTTAAAAGAATATCTTCTAGAATCTGAGTGGACACTAATCCACATTCACATGCATAGCAAATCATAGCCCCAAATTTTTGGACCTCAACCTGCCATGCTCCAACAAATACCTCCACCACAGACTAACTAATGTTGAATTATGCAACTGGAGATGTATTCTTTCAACTTAAACTCTTGCCATGCCTTGAAATGCAAATACCCCCAGGTTTGAAATCTGCCAATAGATCAATGGGCGTGATAGATTTTTGTGGAGAATAGGGAGCTGAACAGAGGCCCTTGTCTGTACCCCTCAAATCAAACTATTTGCCTATTTGCTCTGCTTGCTTGTAAGGTTTACCCTCATAAGGAAACAGAGCTAAATCCTCTTACTCTGACACATCCAAATAACCTAACCTTGTGATAGGGATCAAAAGGAGTTCAGGTGGATTTGTACTCCACAGGTATAATATTTGCCTTGTCTGATTTGTCATTGTGCACAAACATAGGCTATTACTTTTATGGTCAGTAGAAGGGCAGAAGCCAAAGCTCTGGCAGAGAGTAAATAACATATTCCACAGTGACGGAAGAAGACATTAGAAGGCTTAGAAGCAAGGAGTTGTTGTGTGTGGAGCCCTTCCTTGTGATTATAGCATTAATGCTTGCTGCACACAGCCCGTCCCTATAATTGGAGGCTGGCCTTTCTCAAAATGAGGAAATTGTGGTAGTTTTACAGGCTTTATTGGGCTCTATTGTGTGTGAAAATACACATTGGAAGGAAAGAGGCCTGGAAAAATGGCACTTCGGCCCACTGCACTCAAGAGTGTGTTTATCTGCACATGATCCATGATCCCTGCCTTACAGGCACCCTCTAGGGCCCAGGGGAGTGGCAGAATCAGTTCAGAGGCCAGATTCAGACTCTGGTCTCTGCACACTCCACAAATGCCACATAAGAGGCCTGCTTGCTCACCACGACCCCGACCCCTCTCTGGGCAGCTCTAATCAGGTTTGTCTAACCATGCAGCCCTGGGAGCTCTGACTGGGCTTGTCTAACCACTGAGTTCAGGTATGGGGTCCAAGGATTCCAAGAATGTGTGTGCACAGTGAGGTTGAGAAGTAACACAGATAGCAAAATGTCAAGCAGTGGTTTAGAAATTTCACATGCATGGAAGTATTCCATCTTTACAATACTCCTACAAGGTATATACTATTTTAGTGGAGGAAACAGAGCATAGATGTGCAAAGCTAGGAAATGGCTGGCAGCATCAACGTTCAAACAAAAGCGTTCCAAATTCAGAGTCTGGGGTAGACCCAAGACAGATGGCATTAGTACTCCATTGCACCTCCAAAAGCCAGCAGGTTCCTGCTGCTCAGCCAGGTGATGACTTGGTGGTTTGCTAGCAAGGCCTGACTCAGCAGTTCTAGAAACTTGAACAAAGTCATACAGCTGGTTTTGCCCTGCAGAACTTATGGACATCATTCTGGCAATGGCCCCAAATTTGAGCCACCGGAGAAACATAGATGAAGATCAAATATGTAAATTTCTTATAATTCACAATATCTCAATCCCTTTCTCCTGGAAAACTTGAGTGACTACCTCACCTTCACCAATTAATGCTTTAACCTCACTCTTGTTTTTTTCTAGATAAAATTTATTAAGATATCCAGTTAAGGGGTGTCTCAACGGCTCAGAAGGTTAAGCCTCCAACTCTTTTTTTTATTTAAATAGTTTATTACCAAGTTGGTTTTCATATAAAACCCAGTGCTCTTACTTGCAAGTGTCCCCCTCCATGACAATCACCCCTTCCCCTTCTCCCTCCCTCCTCAGCCTTCAGTTTGTTCTCAGCATTCAAAAGTCTGTCTTGATTTACCTCCCTCCCTCTCCCAGATCTTTCCCCACCCTTGGTCCCCTATTAGGTTTCTCCTGCTAGACCTATGAGTGAAAACATATGGTATGTGTCCTTCTCTGCCTGACTTATTTCGCTTAGCACGACTCTCTCCAGGTTCATCCATTTTGCTACAAATGGCCATATTTCATTCTTCCTCATTGCCAAGTAGTATTCTATTGTGTGTGTGTGTGTGTGTGTGTGTGTGTGTGTATACACATGTATATATACATGTATCTTCTTCTTGATCCATTCATCAGGTGATGGACATTTAGGCTCTTTCCATAATTTGGCTATTGTTGACAGTGCTGCCA
>NC_043703.1:13176064-13282773 GCF_006229205.1 Suricata suricatta | reverse complement strand
TGGAGTTTAGTGAATTCCTTGTAGATTTTGGATACTAGCCCTTTATCTGATATGCCATTTGCCACTATCTTTTCCCATTCTGTCGGTTTAAGCATCCAACAGCCTGATTTCATCTCAGGTCATAGTCTCATAGTTCATGAGTTTGAGTCCCACATAGGGTTCTGCTCTGATAGAGTGGAGCCTGCTTGGATTCTCTCTCCCTCTCTTTCTGCCCCTCCTCCACTCATTCTCTCTGTCTCTGTCTCTGTCTCTCTCTCAAAAATAAATACATACATAAATAAAAATTTTCTTTAAAAAGATACTCAATTATAGAATTACCCTTGCTTTCTGACAATGCCCTATCCAGAGAGTATTCCTGTTTTCTTATATTTCTCCCAAAAGACCTTGCTGAAGCCGAAATCTTCTGCTAACTATGCTTTCAGACACTCTCTTACTGAAATACTGGGTGTTTCCCCATGGTGTGTGGCCTTGCTTGCTGTCCCAAGCATGCATAAACCCAACTTTGTTTGAATACAGCTGAATTGCAGGTGAAAAGCCTTGAGTGAGGAGACTCAACAGCCATGAAAACTAAAACTCAAGTCATTTGGAATTAAAAAAAAATACATCCATATGCAAACAAAATACCTGGCTCCCATGTCCTTTGATGGCTGGGAAGTCTCAATCTTTCAGTCTCCACTTCTTGGAGTACAGGGCAAAATTGTTCCAGATTTCTGTGTTGCCCTCAGAAATGTCACCACCACCACTGCAGCACCATTTTACTAAGAAAGGTAAATGAGTCTTGTGATTCACTGAAAAGATCAAAGAGTAGAGACTGTATTTGTTTTCCAGGCTGTGTAATGACTGGTAAGGATGACATTTCCATTCAACCATGTATTCGACAAACATTTTAAACTTTAGTTTTCAGGACATGTAAGCTAGTACGGGAGAGCGTGGTGATGGGTGTCAGATTTTGCAAAGGAAAGTTAGATATTTAAATGTTCCCTGTGGATTTTTCAAGTATCTACATCTACATTTATCAATTGTACCTACTATTTTTTAAGCACTTCACAAAGCTATTTGTAGGTATAAACCCCAAATTGCAACACAGTATAATAAGCATCATGATATAAGTGAACCCAGAGAACTGAGGAGGACAGAGGAGGAGAACTTTCGTTGGCTCGGATAGGCCAAGTATATACCATTCCTAGAGAAGGCGATGCTTTTGTGGAGTTAAGTAGTCATTAGCCAGGCATGTGATCTACAAGGTAGGTCAGGTAGAAAAAGCCACTTTGGTAAAGGAAAAGAGGTCAGGATCCTTGGGAGAAATTTCCAATAGAAACAGATCAGTTTGGCCCCCTTACGTAAACTTCCCAAAGCCCTCAGGCTGAGTTAGTATGTTTCTGCCATTATAAAGCATGTGATGTACTTACATACCAGTATACTTTCTATGTATTTGTTTCCTGTACTAGAAGGAATGTTCTGGAACATTCCTTATCCTGATACCAATATGCTAGGTGAGACTGAGAACAGGGCTTTAGCATCAGATGGAACTGGCAGTGCTATTACATCCTGCAACTTAGACAACCATCAGTCAGCACAAAATCATAAATGTTTTTGAATGGATATATAAGGTCACTTGGTTTTTTTGAGCTTCTGTTTCCTCATATGTAAAATAAAGATAACACCTACCTGGAAGAAGAGAGATCATTGAGGGGCTAATGTAATAATCTAGAGAAGTAATGATGTTGGCTTTCCTTCAGGTAGTAGCAATAGAAATGGAGAGATTTAGGATGTGTTCTGAAAGAAGAATTTCCAGAGCCTTCTAATGAATTCAGTATGATGAATAAGGGGAAAAGAGACTTCATCTTGTTTTTGACCTTCTCTTGCAAGTACCACTGATATAGGAAAGACTGGGAGATATGTTGCTAAGTAAAGGTAGCTAGTAATCAATTAGATGGAAGAGTCTGGCATTTCAAAGATCTGTGTATTCACAATTGTGAGACTTTTTATCCTATAAATGACATTGAAATGAGATGCTTGAAACTACTTAAGGAGAGTATGGTTTGGGAGGAGGAGTCCTAGACATATCCCTTGGAATATTCCAGTATTTAAGGCCAAGCACAAGAGCAGGAGTCAACAAAGAAGACTATGAATGAGCGGCTCTGAATAAATGGCCACAATGAAGCAAAAGAAAAATCAGGAGAGTGAGGTATCCCAGAAGCCAAGGGAGAAAGTGTTGGAAGAAGGAGGGAATGTCTGAGCACATCAACTATTCCTTAGAAATCAGGTAAGGCAAAAATAGAAAAAGAATGTGGCAAAGTCGGGGTCCTTGAGAATTTTAATTAGCAGTGTTAGTGGCGTCCCAGTGTGCAGTAAAGACGGGAACTCTGAACAGCTCTTGCAGTAACGTTTGCTTGGGGAGGTAAGAAAGACCAATAGATTGGTAGATTGTCAAGAGTGGACTCTCTGGTTTTGTCTTGTGTTTTATTAAAGATGGCAGGCACTTTTGTTTCACATTAGAATGATCTGGTACAAAGAGGAAGCTAATGATGCTGGAGAAAGATGTGATACTTACATGAGTGATGTTGTTGAGAAGGGGAGAAGATGGTTGACATGTGACTGACATGTTTCTTCACTGCCCTTGGAGTGCAGGTACAGAGCCTAGGCTTACGGCGAATTTAGTAGAGGGAAAGAGAAGGAATTCTTATTTCATTGTTTCTAATTTCACTTAGAACTTTAGAGCAAGGTCATTTGTTGAGAGTGAAGGGGGAGGAGGGGAAGCAAGATGTTTGAGGAGAAAGGGCAATGTGTTAAAAAGTCACTTTAGGGAATGGGAAAGAGACCACTAGGGATCTATAATAAGATTAGCAAGCAGCATTGTACGCCCATTTGAAATGTATGAACATGACTCAAAGTGAGACAAACACATGAAACTGTGTGCTTTGCTAAGTCTGTGTTTGGCTACTGAGCTGCAGGAATGGAATAAATGATATTTGGCTTCTCCAGTATTGGTATCGACCAGGCAGGTAGAGAGCAAGGGAATTAAAGGTGGTTGCAGAGAAAGTGGGAACCTGAGGCGCATGGTAGCTAGGGCCAAATATATATCTGGTAAATGAATGAATGACTTAGGACAGTGAAAAATTCCGAAGCAGAAATACGCATCATTCTTGAGTTACTTATCAACTCTGTAACATGCCTTTTCTATGGCTTTTGCTGCTGAACATGGGCATCGAACACCTGTTGCTTGACACCTGCGTTTCCAACTGCCCCCTAGCAGCATGTGCTTGTGAGAGAGGCACACGTCATCTGGATGGCATGGAGTAACCAACAAGACCAAAATGATTCCTACAAAAACCTTGAGTGACATTTTCAAGGATGCATCATAGCTTCTTCCTAAGATGGCTATGTAATTACAGGCTGGTCTCAGAGCCCGGGTGTGGGAGTGGGGAATAAGGGAGGTAAGAAGACAAAATGTAAGGAAGGAATCCACATGGGCTACCACCCCCTTTGTTCTGCTTCCTGAGCCCCCCAACAAAGGGAAGTCTGTAGGCTCTTCCTTGAAAGTTCTCTGGCTCCTTTCTGTCCCTGTGGCCCAAGAATAGTAGTGTAACCACATCTCTCTTTTTGATAACACACCTTCTGGTGTGAAACATGTGAGACTCCAGATTCCTGTCTATTATAAAAATCTTTAACAGGGGCACCTGGGTGGTTTGGTTGGTTAAACATCCAACTCTGGAGTTTGGCTCAGGTCATGATCTCATAGTTGGTGGTGGGATTGAGCCCAGAGTCAGACTCTGCGCTGAGCATGAAACCTGCTTAAGATTCTCTCCCTTTCTCCCTCTCTCTCTCTCTCTCTCTCTCTCTCTCTCTCTCTCTCTCTCTCTCTCTCCCCCTTCCCCATGCATGCACTCTCTGTCTCTCTCAAATAAATAAAAAAATTCATAAACATCTTTAATGGCTTCTGTAATCATCAGGAACCTTTCATTACTCTCAACTGATAATTTTGTTTTCCTTCCCCAACAAATGTCTGTTTGTTGCTGTTACTTTAAAGGCCCTTCTACAGACACTTGCAAAGAAAAATAGCAAACACACAGGCACCTGTGTCTCTATTTAGAAGCATCATGAGTGAAAGGAGGGGTGCCCATTGCCTGGAGCCCCTTTTTACTCCACTTAGCCTGACTACTGACCTGGCAAGCGCAGGTAACAGCTCTCTCCCAGCGTCTCCGAGCACCGTGACTGCAGAAAGACAGCTGTGGATGGAGGGCTCAGAGCCGCCACACAAATACATTTGCGGCTCCCGAGGAAATGGTATGTGAATTGGGTTTTTTGAGTCTAAGAAAGAGAAGGCTAAAAGGTGCTTAATTTATGGACTTCCAGTATATGGAAGTGTGGGGGTTTTTTCCTTCTTAGAACCGTCGCTTTGAATGCCTACAAAGAAGCATGAAGTAATAAACGCAAAGCCAGAAATCCTGACATTGGGCACAAGAAAACATTCCCCAACCATTCATCCTCCTGGAGACTCTCAAATGTGCTACCGAGCAGATCTGCAATGTCTCTGTCTCTGAATATAGCTTCCGTGTGCGTGGTAAACCTAGCGTTTCATCTTTCTGAGTGCGGGAAGCAGGGCCCCAGGCTCTGGAGCCTCTTCTCAGAGCTGCTTCCAAGTTCACTTCCGCCTGCGGGTGGCATCAAGTTCGAATGTGCTTGTCTGCCCTTCCGAAATGAACATTCACCTCGAACCACCCAGCATGACCTCCTAGTCCCCTCCTGGAAAAGGGAGAGAGCAGGGATGTATATTTGCAAGACATCTACGATGCATTGGGCCCAACAGATGAGACGACGGAGATGCCAAAGCAGGACGTAATTTGCTCCAGGCCTAATTACCGAGACACCGGCATGCCCCCTCCCCCCGGTGCATTTCCAGAGCCTTGAAAATTTGTGGCCTCTTGAATCTCAGGGCCTCTCTCTGGCCTATTTGTTCCAGCTTGATGGCAGCTTTATTTAGGTGCTAATCGAAGAGGCTTGCTGTTTTATGAGGCGGTAATCCAAGCCCTGTGTGGATACTATTCTTTTAGGTTGAGAGGTTTATCCCTCCCATAAAAAGAGGTAGATGATTGTTCTGAAAATCCCAAGTCTTTTATGCATTCTTGCATTAGATAAAGATGCTTGCGTGGTCACTTCTGGCAGAGGCCGCGCGGGGAGCCCCAAGCTGGGTATGCAGACTTGGCTGCCGCGGGGACACTAGGCGTGCAGACTGCTCTTCCTTCACTGTGGGCTGAGGGTAGAGGAAATCACCTGCAGTCATTAGAATGGCTCCATTTCCTTTTGTTCAAACCTTTAAAGGGGTTGCATGACCACCAACTGTCCCTTTGGGGGAGAGGGGACTGCCCCCATTTTAGCACCAAAAATCCTGCATTCCAGAAAAACCCTAGTCCTCAGTAAACCAAAATGGTCAGCAACCTTAGTTCAGACCTCAGGTGGAACAAAGGATAGAAAGACAGAAAGGACCGGGAAGCAGGAACTAAAGCAGATACATGTTTAAAAATGGGTTACTGTCCCCAGGCCCTGGAAGCCACTTTCACATATTCCCTGGCAACAGAAGGGGGCTTTTGGAAAGCAGAGGGAAACAACCCAGAAGCCCATTAAAAAGAAAAATGTGGAGCCTCAAACTCTGAAATACAAGACAGCCTTAGAAATTAAAAGAGCACCTGTGTATACGACCATGTTGAATAATTTCCAAGATTGGAGAAAAAAAGAAAATGTATAAATCCTTTGTATATGTTTATCATTTATGGAAGTAGTGTATTCGTTCTCTGTTGCTGGTATCCATGTTATTACAGTGATTCAGATGCACACTCATGATCTCATGGGTTCTGTGCATCAGGAGTCAGGGAATGGCGTGCCTGGATTCCCTCCAAGGGTGCAGTCATGGCGGGCTGCGTTCTCACCTGAGGCTTTGACTGGGATGCAGCTGCTTTCCTTTTTTTTTTTTCTTTTTAGTGTTTATTTTTGAGAGAGAAAGAGAGAGCACGAGCAGGGGAGGGCAGAGAGAGAGAGGGAGACTCAGAATCTGAAGCAGGTTCCAGGTTCCGAGCTGTCAGCACAGAGGCCGACACGGGGCTCAAACCCACAAACGGCAAGATCATGACCTGAGCCGCAGTCTGACACTTACCTGACTGAGCCCCCAGCATCCTGGGATGGAGCTGCTTTCAAACTCACGTGGTTGTTGTGGAAGCTGAGGCCCTCCTCGGCTCCCAGCGGATGTCAAACGGGCCCCCTGTAGCCCGAAAGATAGCAAGAACTTCAGCAAGATGAGCACTACAATCTCATGTAACTTATCACTTACTCGAGTTGGATTCAGTTTCATTTTTTCAGTTTTATTTTTTCCAGGTGCATTCATTACTTTTTTATTAAAATAAAACACTGCACATGAAAATCAAGGTGTGTCTTATGGTAACATTAAGACTCTAAAGAAACTCTATCACATCTCTTAGAAACAGCGTTATGGTATATTGAATTGATTGGAGAAGGTATGTTGTGATAAGTAGTCCCTTCAGCACTAAAGAGTTAAAGTAGGCCAATTGCATTTATGGAGCCCCTAGAGCCAGTGTAAGCTCACTGATGGAAGGGCACGGAAGCCCAAACATACCGAGACACTGTGTTTTAATCCATTGTGTTTATTAATGGTCGTATTTCCTCATCTCCGGCCACAACAGGAACGAATTCAGAGAGCCTCTTTTGGTGCAAAGAGATATTCCAGGCTCATTTTGTGCATATTTTGGGCTAAGACCTAGGGTAATGTACTTCCCACAAGCCACAAGATCCCTGGTTCCTTTCACTACACATGGATGGCATTCAGGGCACAACCAATGTCATGGCCAATGGGCTCCCCATTGTTTCTAACCTTCTCAGTGGAGAGAACAGAAAATAATATGATTTTTCTTAAATAAAAAAGACAGCATAAATTTATAGTAATACTGGCTATTCAAATTCAGG
Source organism: Suricata suricatta (assembly GCF_006229205.1). Taxonomy (NCBI): domain Eukaryota; kingdom Metazoa; phylum Chordata; class Mammalia; order Carnivora; family Herpestidae; genus Suricata; species Suricata suricatta. The sequence goes on along the minus strand of NC_043703.1, from coordinate 13,275,798 downwards.
CCTATAAAGTTTTCATTTAACCTCATTGCTCTGATATTTGTATCTTCTTTCAACACTGCTGAAAAGCTCACTTAATTACTTGTTTGATATTGTTCATAAAACATACAGAAAAATATCAGAATATTTATATTAACATTTCTTCCAACAACATGTTTGCTAAAAACATCTTAAGGATTTTTTACAGTGCTTTTTCCCTCAAGGCCTATCCCACTAGGGTCAATCAATTTTTGTTTTTTTAAAGTCACTGGGAATAACTTTCCTCTGTGTGGTTGTGTCTACAAGTAGATATATAGTTGAGGTCATCCATTTAATTTTATTTTCAATTTTAAGTAATTACTTTTTAATTTATTTAAACGTGGCTCAAGTAATGTACATGGCTCCAAAGTGTCTACAATATTGGGCGTATTCAAAACAGACTCAGTGTCTCTTGCTCCCCTTAAATCAGTCTGGACCTTGCTTTCATTATGGTCTTTTCAAAAGGCAGATCTTGGGGTGCCTGGGTGACTCAGGTGGTTAAGTGTCCAACTTTGGCTCAGGTCACGATCTTGCAGTTCATGGATCGGAGCCCTGCATTGGGCTGTGTGCTGACAGCTCAGAGCCTGGAGCCTGCTTCTGACTGTGTCTCCCTCTCTCTCTGCCCCTTTCCCGCTCTTGCGCTGTCTCTCTTTCTCTCACTCAAAGATAAATAAACATTAAAATAAAAAAGACAGATCCTGTCACCCCTGATTTCCACACTTCCTGCTCAAAAACATTGGCTCACTGCTCCAGCCTCTTTGCTATGGTCAGCCAAGCTCTGCGGTAGGGTGCCCTGGCCTCCCTCCTCAGCCTCATTCTCCACCCTTCCTTCTGAGGCGCCAACTAAAATGGAATTCACTCAGAGTCTTGGAAATACCAAAGTCAGGAGCACTTTTGAGTTTTTACCAGTTTCATTCTCTCAGTCTGAAACACTCCTTTGGCCCAAATTCTGTGTGAATCTGTCTAGATCCTACTCCCCCTCTGGTGTTAGCCTATTTTTCTACCCTCTTCAGCCTCTACCTGGATCAGAGGTCTCTTGAGTGTGCCCATGGCATTCCACATATGCAACATCCAACACACTATTATAGAAATGCTTGTCAATATGTCTGCATCTTCCACTGAAATGTAAGCTCTATTAGGAGAGGGACTTTGTCTCTTTGGTTCACCATTCTATCTCCAGAGCTGGAAGACGTTTTTTGACTCTAGGGCCTCCACTAATTCACATGGTTTCTTTGTGAGTAGCCAGGTGTTTTTGTGCAGTCTACATACTGCACAACCATACATGGCAGCCCTGCCTGGCACAAAGTATTTGCTCATTAAATATCTGATGAATTAATTTTGAATATCTCTAATTTCAATATTCACTTATTAATAGCTTTACTGCTGATCCTCTTTTCCTTTAAAAACTTTCTTTTTATTGTCTTAGAGCATCCTTGAATAATTAATTTCTCTGAAGATTATTGAGCTACCATACTTCCAAACAACAAACTCAGGCTTGCAATATAACTTCACTTGGGAAGGCACACAACTCTCTCCTTCACAAGATGTCTTTTCTGGTCAACCAAAGGAGGGCATCTGTCCTTTGTTTGAAATTTGACTCTCAATCCAGTTCTTTGAAGGAGTAAGTGGATAGTACGGGAGAGGACACAGCTGGAATCATTACTGTCTGTTCTGTACACAGCAGACTCTGAACTTCATCTCCTCCAAAGCTTAGAGGAATTTGGAAGCATGACGTTTACAATTACTACTATGCAATTTAACCTTCATTGTTTCTTTCATTAAAGCACATCCTTGAGACTAATCCACTTTGGGGGAATTCACAAACCTCCTTCCCCCTGAATACGCAAGTGTTCTGCCTCTCTCTGGGAGAAGACCATCTCCACAGATAGAGAACCTTTAAATAACTGAAGAAATAAGCCATTGGAGCACAAAGACTTTTTATTCCATGGAGTTGAAAGAATTGTCAAAATACCACATTTTTCATAATTAACATTCTTTAAAACACTGAGATATCTATTTTGAATGCTTCGTCCTTCATTCCATCACAACAGAGCCCTACAATGAGAGCACGGTGCCCTCCACACACCACAGACTAAGACAGAGCAGCTCTCTGACAGCCCCTGGCTGGACTGTTTTAGAACCTCTGGAAGACACTTCAAATCTGGAGAGATTGCCTGATGACTTGGAGAGATTGCACTGAGGAAGTATTTTTGGAACTGTGTTTAAAGAACTGGGAGAAAGAGTTTAAGTGTCACAGGAAGAGAATCTAGACTTAAATCTGTATCCTCTTCAAGAATTCTTTCCGAGGCTCTTTGTATTGCTTCCTGAAATATTTATATGAGCAAATATCTTGACTTACCATAAAGAAAGTCTGGGATGACATAGTCAAACAAAATCATCTCTAAAAGAAGATAAAAGCTCCCAATGGAAACTGGGGTGGCCAGCTGCCATTCAGCATTTAGATCTGTTAACAGCAGTAAGTAAATATTAGTGAAAGCAGTTTTTTCATTGACTCCAAGAACTGGGTAAATATGATCATGGAAATAATTCTCCAAAGAGCAGAGTTAAAAATCTGTGTTGCAACGACTAAGGACAACTTTTCCACGTGGCACCTAAAGCAGGAAGAAGTCTCTGAGTTTGTCCAGGAAATTCACTCTTCTCTTTCTGCACTTAGCTTGTTTTTAAACAAATCCCCCAAAAATGGCTTTATGAAAGTATAATCAACACACAATAAACTGCACATGTTAAATGTATATAATTTGACAAGCTTCAACAGAGGTATATATGCATGAAATCATTGCCATGATCAAGGTAACAGACGTATCTAACACCTCTGAAATTTCCTTCTGTCCCTTTGGGGATTTTTTTCATAAGAATACTGAACGTGAGAGCCATGCTTTTACATTTTTAAGTGCATAAAACATACAGATGACTTAGGCGCTGTGCTGGGCGTCAGATCTCTAGAACTATCCATTTTGCATTACTAAAACTTTAGACCAGTTGAACAACTCCTCGTTTGCCCCTCTCCTTGGCACCTGGTAACCACCATTCTGGTCTCTGCTTCGAGTTTGGTTAATTTCAGTAGTTTATGTAAGTGGAACCATAACAGTATGTGTCCTGTGACTGGCTTATTTCATTTAGCAAAATGAACTTGTCCTCCAAGTTCATTCATGTTGTCACAAATGGCTGTATTTCCTTTATTGTTAAGGCTGACTAATATTCCACAGTTTCTTTATCCATTCATTTGTCAAAGATCACTTCGGCTGTTTCCATACCTCGGGTATTTGGATAGTACTGCCCTGGCATGGGAGTGAAGATATTACTTAGAAATCACTTAGAGGCCTTCATTTACACTCTTTTGGGTTTGTAATTAGGAGTCGGATTGCTACATCATATGGTAGTTCCATTTTTAATTTATTGTTAATTTAATTGTATTGTTTTCCACAGTGGCTTCACCATTTTATGTTCTCAAAAAGAGTTGTATAAGGGTTCCCTTTTCTCCACATCTTTATCAAGACTTTTTTTTAAATTTTAATAATAACCATTCTAACTGGTGTGGGGTGATATTTCATTGCACTTTTGATTTGCATTTCCTAGATAATGAGCATCTTTGCATTGGCCATCTGTTTGTCTTCTTTGGGAAAATGTCTGTTCAATCCTTTACCCATTTCAAATTGGGTTACTTTTTTTTTTTTTTTTGCTATTGACTTGTATGAGTTCTTTATATGTTTTGGATAATAACCTGTTATGAGCTTTATGGTTTGCAAGTATTTCCTCTCATCCCCAAAGTTGGCTTTTTGTTATGTTGGTTATTTCCATTTCTGTACAAAACTTTTCCGTTTGATGTTTTGTTATTTTTGCGTTTGTTGCTTGTGTTTTTGGCATCACAAATAGGAAATTATTGCCATAACCAATATTTAGAGAGCTTTTTCCTTATATTTTCTCCTAAGACTTTTACATTTTTGGGTCTTATGTTTAAGTCTTTAATCCATTTTGAATTGATTTTTGTGTATGGTGTAGAATAAAGACCCAATGTCATTCTTTTGCATTGGGAAATGCAGCTTTCTCAACATCATTTCTTAAAGACACTCTCATGTTCCATTGTGTATTCTTGGCACCTTTGTCAAATGTGAGGTGGGTTTATTTCTGAGCTTTCTATCACATCCCATTAGTTTTGTGTCTATTTTTATGCCAGCGACATACCTGCTCTAATTCTGTAGCTTTGTAATATAATTTGAAATAATTTTTAGTAGCATCAAAGAGACTAAATGCTTAGGAATAAATTTAACCAAGGAGGCAGAAGATCCTTACAGTGAGCACCACAAAGCATTGAGGAAAGAAATAAAGACATAAATGAATGAAAGGATATCTCATATTAATAGGTTGGGAAAATCAATAATGTTGAAATGTCCATTCCACCCCCAAAAATCTACAAAACCAATGCAATCCCATCAAAATTCCTATAGCATTTTTCATAGAAAAGGAAAAAACAATCCCAAAATTCATGTGTGGAATCACAAAATACCCTGAACAGATGAAGCAATTTTGGACAAGAAAATCAAAGCTGTAGTCATCACACTTCCTTATTTTATTTTATATCTTTTAATTAGAGAGAGCTGCATCCATTTATGTTCAAAGTTAAGTAAAACCTCACTATTACCGTTCTGTTATGATTTTTTTGTCTGATTTGTGGTTCTTTTGTCCTTCCCTCTTTTCCTTTCCTGACATCTTCCTTTGTGATTTGTTGAGGTTTTTTTTTTTAATGTACTGATATGCTTTGATTCCTTTCTCTTTTTCTTTTGTGTTCTACTGTTAGTATTTTCTTTGTAGTTACCATGAAGCTTTCATTAAACATCTCATAGTTACAACTGTTTATTGTAAGCTGGTAACAACTGAACTTCAATTGCCTACAAAATCTCTACATGCTTATCCCTCCTCTTTTAACTCTTTATGTTATTGATGTCATACTTACATCTTTTTAAAATTGAACTATAGTTAAAACATAACATCATATTCACTTCAGGCATACAACAGAACATTCAGCACGGCGTATACATTATGCCGTGCTCACCACAAATGTAGCCACTATCTGTTTTCATGCAACACTATTACAATACTGTTGACCATATTCCCAATGCTGTCCCTTTTATCCCCCAAACTTGCCCGTTATAGATTGTATATCCATTGGCAAATTTCTGTATTTGTAGCTAATCCTAATTCTTTTTTCTTTTAACTTGTTTATTAGAGTTAAAAGTGGTTTAAATGCCGCCATTACCATTTTGTATGTATTTATATATTTGCCTTTACAAGTGAGGGTGATCTAAAGAGGAAACTGAGTGGCTCAGTCGATTAAGTGTCTAACTCTTGATTTCAGGTCAGGTCGTGATCTCACTGAGCTCTGTGCTGGACTCTGTGCTGGCAGCATGGAGCCTGCTTGGAATTCTCTTTCTTTCTGCCCCTCCCCCGCTCCCATTCTCCCTCTCCCTCTCTCTCTCTCTCTCTCTCTCTCTCAGAGTAAATAAATAAACATTTTCAAAAATAAAGAAGAAATTGAAACAAAGATGGCCAAAATAAAAGAGAGAGAGAGAGAAAGAGAGAAAAGAAAACTGATAACAATGTAATAAAATGCAAATCAAACATAAAAAGCAAACCATAAGACAGAGAACAAACAGGGTTGATGGGGGGTGAAGGAGAGGGGAAAGTGGGTCACAGGCACTGAGGAGGGCACTCGCTGGGATAAGCATATGGACAATAAATTATATTTTCAAAAAAAGAGTGATAGAAGCAACAGCCGGACTCAGGAAGGTTGAGTCTGCCTCCATTTGAGAGACTCTGGATGTGCAGCAAGAGGAACTTATTGGAAGTGAATTTATCAGCATAAACGAAGAAAGTGGTTGCAATAAAAAAATAAAGATGTCCCAGAGGACACGAAGCTGGCAAGAAGTCTTCACATGAAAGGAATTCTCAGAGGTGTTTCAGGACATTGAAGGCACAAAGAACACAATGTTGAAAGCTGATCCAAGTTTAGAAAGGAGTACAACAATTCAGCAAGGCATAGAAAAGATGCTTGCTCCGTGTCCTAAGTTCTATAAGGAGAAGAAAGTAAGCACTCTTCAAACTACTCTTGATACGTTTTTTTTTTTACAAAGAAAACACTTTCATTCTCAATGTTTCTAATGTTTTACCACTGACATACGGGAGTTTTTAATGTTTCAGTATAAATCTTTCAGGGCCAAGGAACACTCATGATTTTCCTTTTGATTATTCAAACCACTTTGCATGGCTTCAGCTTGCATCTGCAGTGAGGGCTACCTGTATTCAGAGGAATTTCAAAAGCTAGTGAGTGAATAGCAAATGTGCTTCAACCATAAAACCCAAACATAGAGGATGCAGAATGTTGGACATCTTTTTTCAATAGATGTCAAGGAAAAGGCTTTAAGGTTCTTTAACCAGCTCACAAGTCCCACGGGGAAAAGCTGATGGCAGGAGAATCGAAAAGCTGAAGAAGAGGTTGAGCTTTGGAGAACAGAGAACCTGAACTAAATGTTGGCTCTTTGGCTGATGCAGTCTACAGTCCGGAGCGCCCATTCAGTAGCTGAGACTTTTGCCTTGTCTCTAAAAGGAAGATGGTAAAACCAGCCAGGACAGTTCTGCACAGAAAACAATACATATGTGCATACATACAAATGAAAAACTAGTGTGCATAGTGCTGAGCAGATACTAGGGACCCATAAGATGTCGCCGTATTTTGTATAACCACAAAAATAATGAAAATATAAATTATAAATGTGAAACGCCAGTGGGGGTAGTAGAGCCCCTTCCTTACCTAACAAAGAAACCACCATTTATTCTGGGCTTCATCCACATCAGGGACTTTTGACAGAGATCTTGGTCAGTACAGCAGTGTAACATGGTGTGACAGAGAACGCTCCCGGAGGCAGCCTGCTGATTTCAATGACTCTGAACTTTCGTATACAAACATTGCCAGCCCTGGGTGATTAAGTTGAGTCCGTAGCTAAGATAACCGATGGGGTATCTTGGATTTTCTAATAAACTACAGCCATCCCAGAAAAAAATTTTTAAACTCTACAGTTTCTTCTCACATCTAATTATTTTCCTGATTCCACATTCATAGAAAATGTACCTTAGCTTCTCTGCTTCTCATTTTGTTCGACTACACTACAAAGAGAATCAAATTTTAATAACTAGTATTATTATGTGTTTACATATAATGAGGCTATCTCCATGTTCGCACAGATGGCCTGGAATAACTAAACATTATTACAACCAGTCCTTGTAAATGTGGAGCATCTCTACTAATTTCTTTGATCTCTATCAATAAAATATTGTTACTTTGATATTCAGTTTTATAAGAAACTTTTATGCGACACTAGAAATTTGCTAGAATCATAAATTGTTCATGGTTGTTTTTTTTTTTTTTTTTTGAAGGGAGAGTGGGGGAAAAGGTTTGGATTGTGAGAACACTCCCTCCTAGAGGCTGAATAAACAGGTTTGGGTAGATCATTTCTGAGCTGGGGTCTATGAGAGTTGAGTGGATGGAGAGTCAGCCCTGGAAAGAGACCTGGCCCGGCTTGTCTTTTCCCCTCATGTCCTGTCCACTCCACACACTGTTCCTCTAACTCTCCTGAGTTAACAGTCCATGTGCCTCATGTATCATGTTCCTATTTATCTCTGTATCCAAAGCAATGTAGAAGTCCAAGAAAAAGATACGGCAGCCTGAACCATGGTAGAGGCAGAGTGGACGGAGAGTATGATTAGTAGAGAAGTTAAAAATCCAAGGGGCAGATCCTGGTACCTGTGCTCCCCACTTAAATTCTCCACCACGACAAGAAAGACCCTTTGCCAGCTGCCCCTCCATCCATCTGCCTACCGTGGTCTCCCATTGTCATAGGGACTGTGAGCTTCAGGCACCGTCCACACCCTGCAGATTGGTGCTTGCTCTACTTTCACCGCCATGTGGCTCTTCTTGCCTGACCTGTCTTCCTTTCCCATCTTGCCTCCTTCATTTCCCAGAGCAAATGGTTCCATACATGACCACTCCTACAATAGAATCAGGCATTTTTGCCTCGTTGTTCAAAATGCTCTTTAATATATTTCAGCTGTGATATAACTGGGTGAAAAGAAGAGGATTATTTTATTGTTGGCACCAAGAGTTCTGGTTGGGGAATGAACCATTTTTATTTAGGAAAACACACTGAAAAGCTGCACCTAACAGAAAATAAGGCCTCGAAAGAAAGCAAGAACAACACAGGGAAAGATTAAAGACCCAAAAAAGCAGTATAGAGCTGGGAGAGAGGAGAAGGGGGAGATGGGTGGGGGATGGGCAGAAGAGATCAAGAGAACATGGCCGAAGGTGGAAAATATACATCACCAGATGAAGCAGAGACTTTTACAAAAAGAAGGATCTAATATTCAATTTAAATTCATCTGCCTTGTGGTCCATAGATGCAATGCATCCATGCTGTTACTCCCACTTACCTCCAATGAAAGTCTCCTCTCTGTGATGCCATCAGGTGAGTGGAACTTCTGGAGTGTGAAGAAGACTGATGTGACCAAGATGGAGAAAAAGGCACAGAAATCGAAGGAAAAAGAACTCTGAAGAAACTGGGTCACCAGAATTAGCAAGAAAACTTAGAAAAAGAAATGGAAATAGAAGTACCATCCTTCCCCCCTTCAAGTCCCTGCCTGCACAATATACCCCACCTGAACCATACATCAAGTTATTCCCCCACCTGTGAAATTAGAGGGAGAAACTAGATGGTCCCTCAGGGCCCCTCCAGCTTTAATATTCTATGAATCTCCACTGTCCGCTGAGTTTCCGCTGGGGAAACTAATAGAAGTTATGTCCTATTGTAGAAAAATGTTTGGTGCTCTGAATTAACTTGATTAGGCACTGGAGATGACACAAAAAATGACAGTCGTTTAACACCTAGGTGAGGGGGGAAGAAAGCAAATTAAGAGAAGTATTCTCATGGCACCAAACAATGGCTTGTTCAGATCCTTCTGGCAGTTGTGCAGCGTCTGTTCTAAAAATTACAATGTGTTTTGAAATGACTGCTTGAGTGCATACACAACATGTGTCATGTATTTATGTAATTATGTTATTAAAATTTTTTAAAAAGTCTCCAGTATATATGGATACAAACATGCCCACATTAGCAAAAATATCGATGTCCCATTTTCTCCAATTCTGTCAACTTAAAGATGTGTAACACATGCTGCCAAGCAGCAATGGATGCTGAGGGCTTAGTCCGATCAAGGGATTAAAATATTAAGTTGTTTTTGTTTATCTGCCAGAGGCAATTATCTGATTGTGTTTAAGTAGCAGCAGTCCCAAAGAGCTATCGCATGGAAGAAAGAGCATGGGTTTGTTGGTCCCACCCTATGTCTGTGATGACAAAGGGTCCATTTTGCAATGGGGATAGCAATGCAAGGAGAGAGAAGACACTGTTGCAGTTTCTCAACTGAGCAGATATTGATGTAACTAACCAATTTACCATTAGTCATATTTTAATTGGCTGCACACTGAACTGGTGGGTTCGGGTGCAAAGTTCCTCAAGAGCCATTTATAAAATATTTGGCACCAAACAGTAGAAGTTAAGCCCATAGAATCTGAAAACAGCCTGAGTTCTAGTGCCGACTTCAACACTTGATGATGATATGATGTTAGTTGCTCTCTGTGTTCAGTTTACTCTTGCGTAAAACCAACTGACATGTAATAGCTCCTAACTCTTGAGTTTGCCATTAGGATTGAATGAATGAATATAGATGAAATATATAGATCCAGGCCTGCGGCATAGCAAGCACTATATAAATGTAAGCTGTAATTTTGGTTAGAAGATTTTGTCATGAGGAGAGATTTAGAAAGAATATTATTTAAGAAAGAGATAAGCAGATGTTCTTGATTATCTATCGGGATAAAAATTAAGGATTTAAAGACAACATGATGTAATGGAAGGGTGAATACAAGGCACCTGAGTAACCAGAGGGGGGCGCTACTATATATTTCTTGTCTACATTATTCTGGACACTGGGCTATGCACATTAAGCCAGGGCAAAGGATACAAGCTTTCTAACAGTCCTAGGAAAAGTTATTATTCTCTCTACCTTAAGATAAAGGGATGGAGGGCTCACATCTAGGAGATGGCAGTCATGATCACACTCTGGTCTGCAGACTCTCCCATTATGGCTTTGGTCCTGGGGCATGGCGAGTCCCCTGACGGCACAGAGGTTGGGGCCACCGAGGCCAGCTGTTTGAAGCCCAGCTCTGCAGACTGTTCTCAGGACCACTCTACAATCACAAAAAAGTACGGAGGAGTTAAAAGAGCTTTGGTTAATGTGGATTATATCTAACAGTGTGATATTAGATATCGAAGCTAAAAAAGTTTTAGGGGCACATAAGTGGCTCAGTAACTTAAGCATCTGACTCTTGATTTCTGCTCAGGTCATGATCTCACTGTTTGTGGAATCAGGTCTCAGGTCAGGCTCTGTGCTAACAGTGCAGGGCCTGCTTGTGGTTCTCTCTCTTCCTCTTTCTCTGCTCCTCCCCTGCTTATGTGCATGCTCTCTCTCTCTCTGTCTCTCTCAAAGTAAATAAACTTTAAAAATTAAAAGAATAAGTTTCAAATGTATTTGTTAATTTAAAAATGGCAATAAACCTATCACATGTTAACATACATAAAGCATATTTCTGTAAGATAACTATATTTACCAAAGCAGAAGATATTTGTGAAAAGAGTGGCATCGTTTTATGGTTTTTCAAACCTCGTTAATGTCTAAAACATTACCTGAAAGAAATGATTAGAAAATTTCAGGCAGATGCTCAGATAAACTTGGTAAGCAAAATGCCTGAGTTCATATGATTGGACTAAATATAAAACCTATATTTTAAAGTCTTTTACTCTGGTGGGGTAAGTACAAGAATGGGCAAACCATGTAAATATAAACGGTGCCTCACGGGCACTCCCTCAATCTCTTCTGGTCAAGGAGTTCCCTTAGGTTTGATCAAAGTAATAAAATTTTAAATTAAGCTCTACTTAAAAAATAACTGATGAGATGGGGCGCCTGGGTGGCTCAGTCAGTTGAGCGTCTGACTTCAGCTCAGGTCATGATCTCACAGTTCGTGGGTTCAAGCCCCGCATTGGGCTCTCTGCTAACAACTCAGAGCCTGGAGCCTGTTTCCGATTCTGTGTGTCCCTCTCTCTCTGCCCTCCCTTGCTCATGATCTGTCTCTCAAAAATAAATAAATGTTAAAAAAATAAAAAAAATAACTGATGAGAAGGAAACATACCTTCAGAGAAATCCCTAACATTGTGTGATATCAGTGTTATGAAAGTTTCTGAACTGCTTGGCAAAAGCAAAGTTTATAGTCATAAGTATGAAGAAAGGCCTGGAAAACAAAGAGGAAGACACGAGAATAAGATAATGGAGGAAATGAGGTGTTGAGTTGGTGATACCAGTGTCTGAACTTGCCTTCCAACTGTCCCAACCCATTCCTTCCAGGTGACTAGGAATATAAACATTTTTGGCATCTTCTATCTAATATGAAGAACATGGTTGGCATCTGATTCTTTAGAATGTATTATTTGAGACACTACTGTATGTTTCAAGATATACAATTAAGATGAGATTGTGAAAATAATAGCATTTATTCTTCTTAACTTTTATGGGGATCTGTCAGCTGGCACAGGACACTCGAACCACAAGGTTTAAAGATTACTACCTTCCATACATATGACAAGTGCTAACAGACAATAAAGTGATATACTCTACAGTAAAACCTTGGATTGCGAGGAACTTGTTCTGCTAGTATTCCAGAAAACGAGCAAACATTTCTTATACCTTTTAACTTGATAAACAAGGGATGTCTTGCAATATGAGTAGTACATGATCACAAGTGAGCTGATGGTTCTTGAAATTCACTTTGATATACAAGTGCCTTGGATTACAAGTGTATTTCCAGAACAAATTACGTTCGCAAACCAAAGTTTTACTATACCATCATATGATAACAGACAATATTTATTTATTAGAGAAGCAGTTTGGCCAGTGGTTAAAATGGTAGACCCTGAGACCAATTCCTTGATTTCAATTCCATTTCCACTGTTTATTACTCCTGTGACCTTTGGTGAGTTCCCTAATTTCTCTGACTTCAGTTCCATCTATAAATGGGAATAATAATAGTAATTTCTAATGTATCAGGTTGTAAGGATCTGATGAGTTACTATATGTAAAGTTCTTACAACCAAGCATTCTGAAGAATATGCTGTCATCATCAAAATCGTTACCATCATCATTATTCTATTGTCTAATGATTCTTCCTAATTATGACTTGAAATGTCTTCTCCATTGTACATGCCAAGCCAAGCACATGGTAAAGATTTGAGCAAAAGGACTGACTTTACAGGAAGAAACGTAATCCTCAAAAATCTCTGCTCACTCGGGATTCTTCTGACACCCAAGAGAATTGTAGATGAGGTTCCAGTGAATCCTTTGGTCTGAAAACCATACCTGTCGCTAGAGATGAGTCTCTTCCAAAGCTTCTCGACACTTCATTCAAAATTCTATCCCTGAAGACAAAAGATAACAGCGGTCTCCGTGTTGAAATTTTATCTACACATGCTCTATGATAGCATGTTATCTCCTTTGTTTCATTTTTCATTCTCCCTTTTTTCTATTCTGCCACAAACTCCGTGCAACCCTCATGCCCCACAACATATTTTTTTTTATTATTTCTTGGCAATTTCTCCTTTGACTTCTGTTTCCCTGCAGGTTTAAAATAAATGATTATCTGTTGGGATAAACAAAACTTCCCTCAGCATCTCATCTCAAGATATGTCCTCATCTTCCTTATGCATCAATACTTATGAAGAATTCACCTGCAGCTCACACCGATTTCAGCAACCTGGAAAGATTTCATGATTTAGCAGACACAGAAGGGATGTAGTTGGCAAATGAAGTCATAGCATGACTTAGCAATTCGTTTTTATCACAAAGCAGGATTCCAAAGCTGATATAAATTTCTTACATTCTGGAGAGAGACCCGCAGACCCAAGATAAACACCACAACCACCACCAACAGCAACAACAACAACAATCACTCCAGTATCAACACAAACGAGGGCCATAAATGAACCAGATGAAGGATTAGGCAGCTAAATGATCATTACTTTATTTCCCTATGAGTTCAAGGCACAATCAGATTCCTACAACAGATGAGCCTACTGTTTCCCAAACAAAATCTCCATACATTGGCCCCATCTCTTATGGACCAGGAGTCCCGTGGAAGCTTCTAAGCACAGTGAGTCAAGAAAGTGTTAGTTTGGGGAAACCTGGGTGGCTTAGTCAGTTAAGCATCCAACTTCAGCTCAGGTCGTGATCTCATGGTTTATAAGTTCAAGCCCCACATCGAGCTCTGGGCTGACAGTCAGAGCCTGGAGCCTCATTCAGATTCTGGGTCTCCCCCTCTCTCTGCCCCTCCTTCACTCATGCTCTGTCTCTCTCTGTCTCTCAATAATAAATAAAAACGTTAAAAATGTTTTTTAAAAAAGAAAGTGTTGGTTTTGTAAACCAATAGTGTTGTAAGATTTAATAGCCACTACAGTATTTTTTTGAAAGACCTTTCTAGATGGAAACCACAGATATCTGTGTAATCTAAATTGTAAGTTAGGTTGGGAATTGTTAATTGTTTCACATCAGTAGGAAAAGGTGCCCATTTACTGATTTTGTCAAATTCATACTCCAAAAGGAGGATCATATTTTACAGAAAGAGTCTGTAGTATTAAAATGCATCCTCACTTTGCCTTTCCCAGCTGCATTTGGCTGAGATAGCATTTTAAGCTTTTCATTTTTTCAGATATTGAGCGTTTTCTCTGAGGCACTTTTATTTCTAATAAGGTTTTCTATGCCCTCTAGTGGATGTTTTGTTTCTGGCGATTGAGGCAAGGTAAAGTGCAATTAGGGAGCAAAATTCCACCTGCAAGGGATGAAGGAGAAACCAGTGTGCACTCATTGTAGGATTTGAAGTTGTTTCCGGAGCACCTTCAGAGAAAGGGAGGTTCTGGAATGGCTTCACCTCACCTTCCACAAAGACAGGTTGCAAACTTCCAATTTATCTTTCCAACCTCTTTTCCTATGCTCCCCAATACAGGGCTGTGTGAAATTCTGCCTCGCTTGGACTACATTTGATAGTTTATTATAAGAATTGGTTATTTCAGTCTGAAAGTTGACAGAGAAGAGCCTATTTATGTCCTTAAATTCTGGATCCTGGAGAAGAAGCTTTAAAATTCACTCCTCTGAGAAATAGAAAATGAATTTTGTCCTTTGCTAAGGCCACAGAGTGAGTATGCCACATGGCATTTTGTGGGGCCCTCTTCCTTTTTTCTAGTCCAGTCCATGTGGTTGGAATCACCCTATTCTCAGGCTCAGGCTTTCAAAAAGCCAAGGTGATTTGAAAAATATATTCTGAGATGTAACAGCTGCAGCCATGTGGTCAGAGGCAGATTTATTTTGCTAGAGCCTCCGGGCCCTCATTGCGCCTTCTGTAAATTTTGATCTCTAGTAATTATTGGAAATGACACCAACTCTTCTTAATTAACCCCTCTGACATAAACAGAAGGTGTGTTTCCTGCAGAGGGCTGCACGTCAGGATGGAAAAGATTCCATAGCTGGGCTCTCTTAGCCCTCCTTCACCAGTACTTGGGACTAAAATGACGAGTTGATTTTGTTCCGGCTGGAATATCTCATCCATCTGAGAAGAAATTTTATCCATTGCTTATTCAGGGCTGGAAGAAAGGGCTAGTTCTAAAGAGAGAGGCAGGATGAAGAAACAGTGAAGTACGTCACAAACGTGTCCGATGCAGTTGAAGTGTGATCACTCTTGCTCCCATAATTTGTACACCGTATTTTCAAAGGAGTGCTGTTCTAAGTGTTTATATCGTGAAATAGATTACACACACACACACACACACACACACACACGCAGCGTTTAATATTGAATAATGAGAAAACAAGAACCCTCGTGCCCACTACCCTTATGAGGCAATGCCTGTCTATTTTATGAAGAGGGTATAAATGTTTGTCTCTAAGGGCCACCAGAGAATTCACTTCTCTCCATCTCCACACTGATACTTTGTATTGCTCAACCTTTAAACACCTACCCAATTGGATGAGGATGAAATGGCAGCTTTCGGTAGTTCCATTTTGCATTTCCCTAATTCCCAATGAAAGGAAACAGCTTTCCACATATCTGTTGGCCATTCGTGCTACTTCTGGGAAATCGCTGTCTACGTATTTTTACGTATTGTTTCGACTGAATTATCTTTTTTATTCAGTTGGAAGAGTTTTGTGTATTCTGGGTCTGTAGAGTCTGCTGTTTCTACAGCAAATATCTTCAGAGACAGCCTAAAAGACATTTGAGACTGTCGTTTTGCTCTTTATGGTGTATTTGGATGAACAGAAGCTCTTGATTTTTTACATAGTTGAATTTGTCAATATATTTATGGTTTGTGATTTTTGTGGCTTGTTTAACTCCTCCCTGCTTCCAAAGAATAGTTACTGTGGGAAAGTGTCTTCTCAGTTGGCAATTAGCGGAGATGGAGCCATACGACCTGCTTTTGACAATGGAATATGTGTCGAAGTGATATGGCGCTATTATAAGAAGTGCGTGTCTTCTCTTTTTCCTCATCCTCTCAGATGCAAGGACTCTGGGATACTGGGATTTGGTGAGGCCACAGATGAAATAAACAGAGACGCTCGAAGCCCTGCAAATAGGTAAATGGCCTGCCAGCCATGAACACCTATGTTGGGCAGTTTCTTGCACAAGAAAAGGGCCTCTGTTGTGTGAATCACTACATTTTGAAGGTATTTTGTTTCATCAGCTAGCATTACCCTAACCAGTACGGGAATTGCCATCTTGAAGTAGGAATACCCCCCTTGACAAATTGTAAAATATGTGGCATTGACGTCATAGGTGGATGGCAGGCATCGAGGAAAACAATAAAGCCAGCCAGAAATACAGAGAGCTCTATTCCGTGGTAGCATAAAACTTGGCCTGCTGTAATTCTGAAAGCATCTCTAGTGCCCAGTAAGTGTGTATTTGCAAGCAGTAATTGGAAGGAGCTAGAAATGTTGGTGTGTTGGTTTCTACTCACTGCTAATAGTGAAGTGCAAAAAACAAAAAACAAAAAGATGAGTCACCACAGGAAGTGGTGGCTCAAGAGCAGAGATGAATGGGAATGGGGAAGGTCCAGAAACTTGGACTTTTGAGGATTGGCAAAACTGTATCTGTGCTCTAAAGCAGGTTTGGAAGCTGGGATGGAAAGGGCTTTGGGCATCAGAAGTCCAGTAGGGGTTCTCAGTTACACCAAGAGGTTTGGCTCTGTGGCAAAGTTCACACTAAGGTTATTTCTTTCCACTTCAAGGTTACTTTATGACACGGCCTCAAGATACTTATTGTATTTGAGAGAGTCGACTGTGGGAGGTGAGGAGCAGGAAGCAAAGATACACATCAGAGAATTCTACCCAGGGAAGAATTAATGTGGTTATTCAGATATGGGATTTACTGGAGGCAAATAGATGAGGAACTTAGGAAGTATCTGTGGGAATTATCTTGCTAAGTAAACTGAAGCCTGATTTGTAAAAGCTTGTAACTGTAAAGCAGCTCTCACGCCTCCAATCTTGCCCCAGTAAGGAGCTGGCAGTGAACATGGAGCTCCCACAAGGAGGACGTATTCCTCCAGCCCATTTCAGATGGGGCCTTAGGACTGTGGTTCTCCCAAAGTATGGTCCCCAAGACAGCAGTTTCACCATCACCCAGGAATCTGTTAGAAATGTAAATTACCATGACTCACTGAATCAGAAGTTCTAAAGATGGTGCCTAGCAATTTGTATTGTAACAAGCCCTCCAGGGAATTTTGATACTTGCTAAATCTTGAAACCCCTGCCTTAGAGGACAGAGAATCAGGAAAAATCTCCTGGAAGATGGGGAACAGTGGAAAGAAAGTTTCTTCTAGAGAACAGAATTGAGTCTAATCCGGAACACCACAGCCAGAGAAGAGGGTCTTCACTATGCCTACATGGCAGGATTTCAACATTCCTATGACTATTACCTTCTTTCATTTATTTTTTTCTAAGGGAGCTTTTACATTGATATTATCTTTAATTTGTTCTCCGTTGAGGTGGGGATGGCTGCCAGATAACCAGTCTTTTAATTCCTAAATAGCCAGATAATGAGGACACACAACCAGACCATTTGGAGAGAACCTTGATCAGTTACCACTGATGGAACATGAAAAGGGTGAGAAGACGACTCTGGGGGCACCTGGGTGATTCAGTTGATTAAGATCAGACTTGATATTGGCTCAGATCCTGGTCTTACAGTTGGTGGGATCGAGACCCATGTCAGGCTTTCAGCTCAGAGCCTCCTTGGGATTCTCTCTCTCTCTCTCTCTCTCTCTCTCTCTCTCTCTGTGTGTGTGTGTGTGTGTGTGTCTCTCTCTCTCTCTGTCCCTCCCTCCCTCACACACACACTCTTTCTTTCTCTCTTTCTCCCCCTCCTTCCCTCAAAATAAATAAACATTAAAAGAAGAAGAAGAAGAAGAAGAAGAAGAAGAAGAAGAAGAAGAAGAAGAAGAAGAAGAAGCAGGAGGAGAAGAAGAAGAGGACTCTGAGGTCCTGGGCAGTGGAGACCCCATGAGATGAAAAGCTCTTCAGTCCATGAATCACCACGTGGACAAAAGCTACCTTCTGACCAGGAATACCTACACTGATTTTTTAAATGAGTATCAAAATTCTATTTTTCTGAGACAATTTCTAGTTCTATTTCTTTCATTGTTATGTTGCATTTTTCATTTTTTCACAAGTTAGTGACTTGTTTTATGTCTTAGATGTATCTCTTTAACAGACCATACTTTATATGGGACACCTGGGTGGCTCAGTTAGTTAAGTGTCTGACCTCAGCTCAGGTCATGATCTCATGGTCTGTGAGTTCAGGCCCCACATTGGGCTCTGTGCTGACAGCTTAGAACCTGAAGCCTGCTTCTGATTCTGTGTCTCCTTCTCTCTCTGCCCCTCACCTACTTATGCTCTGTCTCTCTATCTCTCTTTCTCTCAAAAATAAATACATGTTAAAAATAAAAATTAAACAACCATACATTATAGTAAAGTGTCGTCTAAAAGTCTTGTTATTTTTAACTGGGATATTTAGTCTTTTCACATTAATTGTGATACCTGATATATATGTGTTTATTTTTCCATCTTATTGTATGGCTTCTGTTTGTCCCACTTTTCTTTTTCCCTCTTCTTTCTTGACTTCACTTGGATTAAATTTTATTTATTTACTTATTTATTTATTTACTGCCCAGCATGATGACTGACTTATCTTTTATACCTCTCATGTGACAGAATTAGATTCATCATCATCCTTGGCCTACGACAGATTCTCATTACTGTTCTATGCAAAGCCTTCCTTTGTATGTCCATTTTTTGCATGGTAAATAATATAATAAACACTTGTGACCTAATTGTGCTACTGTTTTTACTTTTTTTCCCATTATCTTTTCCATCTCCTTCTGAAAATCTGCTTGTGTATATGTGAAGTCTCCTCAGTCTTGAATCCAAGTTCCTTTTACTCTTTTCATTTTCTGGTTTCTTTGGGTTTCTTTGGTATCATTCCAGATATTTCCTTTTTTTAAAAATCTCATTTCCAACTCATTAATGGTCTTTTTGCTATATCTAATCCCCTGTTTTACCAACCCATTGCTATTTTTTATTTCAACTTATATTTGTTATTCCAGAAGTCTTGTTTTCCTAAATTTGCTTAATCATTTTACAGTCTTATCTTTACCATTTCACTTCTTAGAGTTTTCTTAAGTTTTTGAACAAAATAAACATTCTATTTTATAATCCATGTCTGATATTTCTTATGTAAGAAACCTCTGACTGTCTGATTCTTCTGTCCTCCAACTGATGTATTTCGGCCATTGTGCCTTTTTGTAAGCATTTATTGTGATTCCATTTTAAATGTGTTTCTCATTTTCCTTGGAAACTTTACCCCCAGGAATTCTTGGAGACCTAGGTGAATGCTGTGCCCACTCTGAGAGGTTTTGCATATGTTCTGCCAGTTGCCTGGTGGTACTACCCATCTGGAAATCACTTTAAATGCAATTCTCCCCTTGAACTTCAATTTAAACATGCAGATAACAACAAATGTACATGAGGGTTTGATGCTGACTATGATTTCTTGGGGGCAGATTCATTTTCCTTCCACCCAGAGTCAAAAAGTAAATGCAGGCTGCTCCCTTCTGCATTGCGGTCTTATTTATCATTCTTCCTAACGTAGAGAATTGAACCCATTAGCATACTGAGTTTTGCAAGATCTCCTATTGGAATCCCTACTTTTTTGAGTTTCCAACATTATGTCCTATCTCTTATAATTAGGATGACCATGTATCATTCAAGATACATTTAAGAATAAGAGTGGGTGCTATTAATAATTACACCAAGGCAACAGGCATTAACTAGTGCTGTCCTGAGTAAACCAGGATTTATATATGATCACCCTACTCATCCAACACAGATATCAAACCTTAGGCTCAAAAGCACCAGATACTATTTGGAAAATTGCTGTTTTTGCTGCTTGCTGAGCTCTAGTTCCCTAGCTATAGATGTATTTTTATCCTTTGTGGATTTTTTGGTTTCTTACCAGCTCAGTGAGCATTTTCATAGGTGTTTATGAGAATACGTTGTTTGGCCATTTTCATTGTTTCCAATTGGAAGGTTGTGCAGTGGATTTAATTTAGCACATTACTCAAAACAAGTCTTTTCCCTCGTCTTCAAAGGCAATAATACAAAGACTCATTTTTAGCATGAATTTTCCATATCCAGAAATCGGTCAAGTAAGAAGTAGGATTATAAGTAGATATTTCTTATGCTAAGGGAGGCTCATTTCTGTTGTTCCATATATCATACCTTCTAACACATTTCTAGGAGCTGGAAACACAAGTAAATGTGACTGTGTGCTGGAGGAATTAAAAATCTCACCAGGGACAAAAAGAACACACGGACACGGAAGAGTGATAATCCAAATCTCGTGTAATAAAGTGCTCAAAATGCCTCATGAATAGGAAAGAGAGGTTGTAAGCTGGTTATCCTAGGTTGGGTGGTTAGAGAAAAGTTCTCAAAAACTAAACTTTGGAAGTGCTTTGGTGAATGGATAAAATTTGAGAAGAGGCCTTAACATTGGCCCTGTTTGAATTCTTTAATATGAATAACATCTGGATTTAGTTGGCGGGGGCAGGGGGGAAGCACTGCTATTTAAACGTTTAAATGGACTATGTGAATCAGAAAATGTTTTGCAAAAAGGTAGTTTGTTATTTGATCCAGAGAGCATCACTTGTGATACATATGTAGAGGTTTTTTTGGCTTTCATGGTGTATGATTCAGGTATTTATACGGTTGCCTCTGATAACTAAATAATATTAAGTATTAACTGTGGTTTTGTTCACCTCCTATGTGGATTTAAACAGACAAATAGAGTGTTTAACCATACACAATTAGCACCCTAGGATATTTCTGTGGCTTTACCATTTAGAGCACCCTTCAGTTATTAGTGCAAGAGATTAAGATAATTATATATGTTCCTGAAATAATCCCTTTGGATTGAGCTCCTCAGAACATAACTAGGATAATAATAAACTATAATGCAAAATGAACTGGATAAAAATTTCATTGAGATTTGGTAAGGTAATGCACAGAACATAAATAATCAACCTAAAAGGTACATATCAATCATGCAGCTAGTTTGCAAGGTTGTATAAATTTGAAACTAGAGTTGCTTACTACTAAGGTTTCTATCTCCAGGGTGTAGCACAGACCTTTGCACAGGGTATAGAAGTTTAGAAGGTGCTGGTGTTAGTTAATGAATACATTTATCCTAAACATGAAGGCATTCCTCCATTATATAAATCCCTTTACTCAACCAGCAACAATATAAATAAAGAATAAAAAATATTTTATGCATCTATGTTTTATTTTTTAAATGTTTCTGCAAAGTATTGTGATTAATCCAAAAAAAATAATTAAGGTAGTGTTAGCAAGCATTTCTAGAAAGAAAAACAAGGTGTTCAGGCTATGAGGATATTTTCAAATCACAGGAAAAAAACTATATGCTATTATATAATCACATAACAAACACTCTTATTCCATATGCAATCATAGAGACAAAATAAGAATAAGGAATAAGGCAACTTCAGGAAACTCAGTGGTTTGGGTTCACTTAAAAACATCCCACTTTCCTAAAACCTCACAAAGGCACACAAAATTACAAAAATCAGAGACTGCTTTGCCTGCACTGAAATCAGGAAATAACTCTGGCGTCATACAACTGGCCTCTAATACTTTCTTCTAGTTATCAAACAGTTCGAATAAATAGAAAGAAGAGGCCAGGAGAACGCTCAACTCCCCAGTGCAGGGTACACACCAAGCTGTGGGCAGTTAGTGGAGGGCATGTGGAATAACCCCAGTATCTCCCCCTGCTCAGTAGCCAAGAGCTTTTTGTTGTTCTTTGAACAGCCATTCCTTTAGAACCTTCTGGTCTATTTCAAAGATGTCTCTGGGAGTATTAATTTATAGGTTTTTGAAATTTTCTTAAACTCCCTACAGTGTTTCTGTTTCCCTGAGTGCTTTTTCCCTGTGTGTTCATTTTGGAGTCTCTGCTCCCTACTCCAGGCTTTCATCAGTCACCTTGTTATTTGTGGCCGTCCACTCATTCTGAAGAGTAAGGTGCTGAGAAGCAGGGTTGACGAGGGGGTCAGCGAGTAGGCAGCCCCGTGGGTGAGCAGGCTGAGCTATTCCCCAACTGCTGGCATCTAGAATTTTCTGTCCTTTTATGTAAGTCAGGAAGAGTGTAGTAGTTCTGCACACGGGCTCTGAAGTCAGATTACCTGGGTGCATGAGGAAAGCAGTTAAAATGGAGCCCTCCCATCACGAGTGCTATGTAATTTATATCTGTTGTGCTATGTTTTCTTTTCGTAAAGAGCGCACCAATATCCTGCTAGGAAATGCAAGCATGAATTAACAGTGTATCAGAGCAATGTCTTTTTATCCAATATTTAGGACCTTGCTTTTCTGCTGCCTTCAATTTTATCTCTTACCCCCAAGAAACTTCCTGCTTCAACCTCCCCAGACTGAAAAGCTTTGAATTCTCCTAATGTCGGAAAGGGATGGTCCGTGGTTTGCGGCGAAGGAGAGTATCTAGAGATGCCATTGTTTCTTATTCAGGCTTTAAACCAAACTTCTTGGTGTCAGTCCTGTTTACAACCCTCTCTGAGAGGGAGCTGGTGGTTGTAACTTTTAAGCATTTTGTAGTTAAGTGGAAGATGTCACCTGCCTCAGGTAATTCCCTGCCTTTCCAGCTCTGTTTTCATTTGGCTTCACCATTCAGCCATGGGCTCTCAGCTTCTGTACCTTCCAATATCTTTATAGTTATGTTCCTTTTGTCGCTTTAGTGTCACGTTAGGAGAGGAGATTAGTGGTTCCTCCACCGCCATGTTAAAATTAAAATCTCACACATTTTAGAAGAGAGAATAGTGGAAAGCATTAATAAGAAGGCAGGAAACCTCCACATGGATGCGCAGACCGTGCAGTGGGACATAGCAACAATAGGACTGGACAAAACATATGATCCAAGGTTTTCAGGCTAAACTATAGACAAGTAACACTATGAGCCCCATGATCACCCTGGCTCTCTGTCTGGAAATAATTTCCTGACTGTGGTGCAGAAAGCTGAAGACTTAAGCCGAAGATAGCAGTTGGAGGTCCCGTTGATCTGAGGAGGCAGAGGCCAGAGTTTGGCATTGTTGAAGCATTTGAAATACTTGGAGCAGAGCACCGAGGATGAAGAAATCCTGGGGAACTTAGGGGCAGAAATAGATGGAGCCTCCCTGCCATTAAGGGCTGTGTTTGCAAGGAGAGACCACTTGATATTCACCAGTAAGAGCCTGTTATGGCATCGGAGAGAGAAGTGGTCAAGCAGTACTAGATGGATATTGCCATTCTGGCCCAACCAGTGAAGAAAAATCTCACTAACACTTCATTAACGCATCTCACTGAGACAGCAGAAAACCGTATCTTAGTTGTAAAGACCATGCCCCAGAGTAAAGTCTATTCTGGATGTGTTTTGAAAAAAAAAAAAAAAAAGCCTAAAGCCAAGTCTGGACAAGACCAAAGGAGAAACAGAATTTGGCTTTGGGTCCTCCTGTGTTAGAAGGGTATGGAAAACATCTTTGGCTGTTCACAAAGCTGTTCTTTAAAACTTTGTAGAACCAAGTCAACATAATTTTAAAGTGATTAGCAAGTAAATGATGTGTCTACTAGAGAAAAGTCAACAATCTTCAGAGGACACTAATCGAGTCTAGAGTCTCTACAGTGATGTGTTCACACTATCCTGTATTCAGTGAAAAAAAAAATGATCACACATCAAAACAGAAAGATGTGTCTCACAGCCAAGAAAAAAAAAGCAATTAGAAACTAGCCTCAAGGTCACTTTACATTATTATTGTTACTTTAGTCAGTTGGTCTTTAAGAAACTGGTGTGGTCAGCTGTGTGATAGGCTTCCAAAAATGTCCTTGTTTTAATCCCAGGAACCTGTAAATATCCTACATTACACAGGAAAAGGGACTTTGAGGATGTGATTCAATTATGAATTTTGAGATAAGAAGATTATCCTGAGTTATCCGGACGGGCCCAAGGTAATTGCAAGAGTTACAATAAAAGGAAGTCAGGAGAATCAGAGTCAGACAAAAGATAGTCACGTAGAAGCACAAATCAGAGAGATTTAAAGATGTTATACTGCTGGCTTTGAAGATGAAAGGAGGGGCCATGAGCCAAGGACTGAGGTGGCTTCTAGAAGCTGGAAAACGCCAGGAAATGGCTTCCCTTCTAGAGCATCCAGAAGTAAGGCAAGATAGCCAGCCCCTTGGTGTTGGCCCAGTGAAGCCGATTTTGGACGTCTGCCTCCAGAAGAGAGTAAGTTTGCCTTGTCTTAAGCCACTAAATTTGTCGTAATCTGTGACAGCATCCACAGGAAAGTATTACAAACCGGATGCTACAATTAATAGACAAAGATATTAAAGGAGCTATGTAAACATGCTTAAAGAGTTAAAAGAAAATGATTTATTTAGTGAATGAGAGGAAATTTCAGAAGAGAAGTAGAAATAAATACAAACATCACAATCGAAAAGTAAAATAACTATATAAAAACCTCTCAGGAAAGCCCCTTTGATTCTTTCATGGGAACTTTTTATCATTCAGGGAAAAACTAACAGACATTCAAGGAGACAGGATCACGTGACCCATGAACACAGGCAAAACGGCAGACGATCGGAGCGGATCCAATGGCAATACGATATTGGATTTTAAACAGAGAAGGACTTTAAAATAACTGATTATTCAGTTATAGAAAATATAGGGAAAGGGACAAAATAGATCAAAGGACAGGGGAAAAAAACACTTCACAGAAGTGGTAGAATAAAGAGAATGAAAAGTACATTGTATAAATTAAAAAAAAATACAATGTCTGAAATTAGTAATTCAGTGCCTGAGTTTCATAGCATTACATATAGTACAAGCTAGGACTAATGAAAGATAAATAGAAAATATCAGACAAAAGTGCAGAAAAGGAAATAGAATTGAAAGAAAACAGATCAATGTGCATAACAAATGTAGTTTCTTCCCAGGAACTGAATAATGAACGGGGATTTTTGTATTGTGGGCCTTGTATCATCTGATATCATCTGGACTCACTGTATAGTATCAGGTAGATTATATTGAACGGTGTTTGCCAAGTGGAATTTAGCACAGGAGGAGGACACTTAGTCTCAGGGTGCTACATGGCCTTGTCATTATTAATGCCTGGTTCTACCTGTTCTCAGAGCTCTCTAGGGGAAAGTGAAAATGCCCAGGCCTGGTCCAGGAAGATACACAGAGGCACTAAGGTGGGCAGGTAGAAGCTTGGCAGCAGGGAGGCTGGTTCGTTCCCCAAGGGCACAGCTCGAACCCTGTGGGTCACAGACAAGGCTCTTAACCCCGAAGAATTAAATTTGGCCCATACAGAAAGGAAACTCCACCAGTACATACATTCTCATGGAAGGGATACTGAAAAGGCAGCTCACTGATGTCTTTTCACCCCTTATTTGTACCTTCCTAAAGAAGGAGGAGGAGGTAAATCTCATCAATGGGTCTGTACTCAGAGTGGCAGGGGAAAAGACAGCTGATGAGTTAAAGATCTTTATAGAAAAGTCATAACAAATGAAAGCAGAAGAGTGTTAGACTTTTAAAAGTCACCACAGTGAAGACCCTGGCAGGTCCAGACAAGAATAAGCAATGACCGATAAACTGTGCAAAGCAAAGTGGGGGTGTTATCTTTCTGATACAAGGATCAGGCCGATACATCCTGAAATCCCTGCTCAATCGTTAGATGGACAGCAGTCAGGCACTATACCTCCTGAGGTGAAAGTATCTTCTCGGTGAAAAGAAAGCAAAGGAGGAAGGAGAGGAGGCAGGGAAAGTAAGGGAGAGGAGGGAGGGAGGGAAGCAGAGAGGGAGGGAGCAAAGAATCTACATCTAATCTAACCTCCAGTTCTACTTTCTAATTTACACCACATTCAGGGCATGGAGCCACATGACAAACAGCAAAACAGAGTTAAAACACAATGAGGAAGATTTCACAGGACAAATGACTCAATTCCTTCGGTAAGTAGGTGACCATAAATAAAGAAAAGGGGAACTCTAATTGGTGAACAGAAATGTGATAGACCTGCCAACCACATGCAGTGCAAAGACCTTGTTTGGACCCTGTTTTGAAAAAGTCAACTGCATAAAGTCATGTTTGGGATAACCAAGGGGAAGAAAACAAAGATTGGATATTAGATAATATTAAGGAATCATTTATTAAATTTTGTTTGGTTTTCTGATTTTTGAAAGAGATCAGTGTTGAAGCATTTATAGGTGAAATGACTATGTTTTCTAGGATTTACTTTTAAATATTGTGGCAAAAAAAAAGAAAGGGAGGGAATCGATGAAACAAGAAAGGCAGGATGTTGGTTACTGGTGAAATTCAGTCATGGATATGGGAGGTCATTTTGCTACTTTTTCTACTTCTTTGACCATTTAAATTTGCATGATAGGGGCACCTGGGTGGCTCAGCAGGTTGAGCATCTGACTCTTGATTTCAGCCCAGGTCATGATCCCAGGGTCATGGGATTGAGCCGTGTGTCAGGCTCCACGCTGAGCATGGAGTCTGCTCTTGCACGTGTGTGCACTCTCTCCCTCTACCCCTCTCCTGTTCACACTCTCTCTCTAAAATAAAAAATTTTTAAAAACACATTATAAGAATTTCCATAACCTACAGTTGAAAACAAAGTGGAGGGGATACTATGTCACCAAAATTTGGAATCGTTTTTTCGAGACTCCCCACAGTCAGGTGCATTGGGCCTGACTTGAACTTGGATCCTCATGTAGTGAAAAGACCCAGCAGCTTCCTCTCTGGCAGACAGTCAGAACTCTGTTCTTGTGTCCCCCTACTTTCTTGGCCTGCGACTATGAGACAAGGTCATTCGGGTCCTGTTCTAGTCTTAGGAGTATCATCAATCTCTTTTTTTCCAGCCTCCGTTCCAAACACAATTAGCCCAGAACTCTTTAGTTTGGAAAATAAAACTGACGCTCCGAGTCTAATTTAGCTCGGATCCTTGTGATTATATTCCATCAGCAGAACCCTGGAGGGGGACAGTCATCCGCACCTGGCCCATACCTGCAGGGAGCAGGGCAGAATAAAAGAATGACAACACAGCTGAATGAGAGAAGGTATTTTGAGGATAAAGGAAAATTATGCATGTTCCCAAACGAAGGTCAGTTATGCAGGGTAATCAAAATGTTAAAAATCTGAGAAAATGGGATTGTCAGAGCAAGGTCCCTGGGACAGTGAATAAGGCCCAAAGACACAGTGGAAGACTTGGTATGGGAAAGAGAAATGATTTACTATTTTGTACATTGGTAGGAAGAAGGAAATGGATAAAAAAAAAATTCTACAGAGACAAGTTGAGACAGACATAAAGGAGATCCAGAAGGCTTTTTTTTTTCTGGTGGACAAAATCTTTGAAATAAGGAGGAACAGAGACAGAGAGAAAGGAAAGGGGTTTGCATCCAGCATTGGAATAAGCACAGCTGTGGTACAAAGCTAACCTGGCAGCACTGCAGTGAGGGCAAGACACTGGGGAGACAGGGCGGAGAGCGCCCCAGCCTTCAGGCTCCCAGGGGACCTCTGGAGGCCACTCCATGCTATGCAGTCAGCGTGCAGGAGGAAGTCAGCCCTCCTCCAGCCAAACAGCTCTTCCTTAGGCCGTGGAAAGGCCCTCAAGAGGATGGCTCAGAAGGTGGGTGGTGGAGACAGCGCCATCATCCAGAAACTTCCATGTGCAGAGCCACCGGCCTTCCTCTTTCTTCCCCCTGCAAGCCCGGCAGAGGCTCCTGGAGCACATCTTTACTTCGGTCTAAGTCAGATGTAATGTTCTAGAAGAACCTGAAGGTCACAAATAGTTTTGCTCTCTACACATGGAGAACATAAGCCTCATGTAAATATAATGGTGGTAAAAGCTGCATTTTCACAGAAAAATATTACCAGCTTATTCAGTGTTTTTCAATTCATTTATTGGGGGGCCTGGGTGGCTCAGTTGGTTAAGCGTCTGACTTCGGCTCAGGTCATGATCTCATGGTTTGTGGGTTTGAGCCCCACGTCGGGCTCAGTGCTGACAGCTCAGAGCCTGGAGCCTTCTTCACATTCTGTGTCTCCTCCTCTCTCTGCCCCTCTCCTGCTCGTGCTCTATCTCTCTCTCAAAAATAAACATAAAAAGATTTATAAACTAGTTTATTAATTGTATCAACACATTTACTAAGGTTTTAAATGTCCGGACTATGCATTTTCTCAAATTATCTCAAATTATATTGTGATAATTAGGCACACAATAAATCAAAAGTAGCTTTAGCTGTTAAAATAAATAGATAACATATTTTCAAGAAGGTCACGAAAGAGACCGGTATCTAAAGAGAATAGGTTTTTCCTGGAATCGTTTTCCACAGAAATCAAACGTTACATTTTACTTAACACCCCATATATACACGATATTTAAACATACTTCTGCTCCCCAGGATGTGGTGATAATAACTAATGCAACTTGATAATTTTTATAAATTCAGCAGCAACTTTTAAAATGACCTCCAACAATAAAGACATAATGACCCACATACGCTGCTATTTGCATTGACATCTTTGAAGTGTCTCAAGTGTATTGTCCAGGCCAGCTCAAATCTACTTGACAAAAGCCTGTGAGAACCACAGTTTAATGACCTCAAAGCAGAGTTTGAAAAAAGAACGTTTTAAAGATATGAAATGAAAACAAAAAGAATCCTGAGAAAGAGAGAGATAATGCCTTGGATAGTCTGAGGTCTCCATGCAAACAGGCCCCAGTATGAAGGCGCCTGAACCGTGAGGGAGAAGATCGACTTTCTCCAATCTTGGCGCTAACTTCCTGAGAGATCTAGGGCAAGGGTGTGAACTTTCAAATAAAATAGAGAATTTTATTTATATATAGTAAGTTGGTAAGAATAGATGTTTTTCTTTTTTTAAGTTTATCTTTTTTTAGAGAGAGAGAGAGAGAGAGATGGAGAGAGAGAGAGAGAGAGAGAGAGAGAGAGAGAGCATGAGAGCCGGAGATGGCAGAGAGCGAGAGGGTGAGAGAGAATCCCAAGCAGGCTCTGCACTGCCAGTGCAGAACCCAATGCAGGGCTCAGACTCGTGAACTTCAAGATCATGATCTGAGCTGAAATCAAGATTTGGAGCCTTAACCAACTGAGCCACCCAGGTGCCACAAGACTAGATGTTTTGTAAGATGTCCCTGAATTCTAGTAGTTTGGATTCTACATGTGACTCTGCTACTGATACACGTTTACCCCATTCTTACCTCTACCCTAGGAAGAATCTCAATAAACGGTTACAAAACACTCCTGGGAGCCCCGCCCTGGCTTTGACACGGAATTACCTGAGCATACAATATTTCCTGAGAGCCACTGAGGCCTTCTTAGAAGTTAAAATATCAGCAGGCTTTTCTTCTTGGTTGACTAAAAGAACTATGTCAAGGGTGGTTTGAGTGACTGATTTTTTTCACTTGTTCGAGGTCCCCACTGGCTCTGCCTCGCACCATCGAGCAGATGGCCTGCCGGAAGTTGTCACTGACCACCACGTACAGTAACAGGTTACCAAAGGTGTTCAGGGCAGCTAACGGCCTAGAAACGATGTAGGCTTCGTGGATCTGATTCTCAGTGGAGCAGCCGATTGAAAGCAGTCGAGATTCAATCCGAATGACCCTCAAGATGTGGAAGGGTAAAAAGCATATATAAAACACAAGGAGCAGCAGAATGGTGAGCCTTCTAGCTTTCTGCTTAAGGCAGTTGTGATTCTGAGGTCCTTGCGTTAGGGTGCAGAAAATCATGGTATAGCAAAGTGTCACTATCACCAGGGGAAGGCAGAAAGTAGTTGCCGTCAAAACTAGATTGTACCATTTGATAGTGGCGAGGTCATCTGAACTGGTGAGGTCAAGGCAGGCCGATCTATTGGTCCTGGTGGTTGATGTGATCAAGAAGGTCATGGGAATGACGGCCACCAGTGATATGACCCACACCACAGCACAGGCCACCACGGCCCATCGAGTTTTGTGAATGGAAAAGCAGCTCATGGGGTGAATGACCACGAAGTATCGGAAGACACTGTAACAGGTCAGGAAGAGGATGCTGCTGTACAGGTTGAAATGGAAGCCGAAGCGGATGAACTTGCACATGAAGTCCCCAAAGATCCAGTTTTCGCCACTGGCGTAGTAGTGAATCAGGAAAGGGAAGCTGGTTAGATAGAGCAGGTCTGTGCAGGCCAGGTTCAGCATAATGATCGTGCTCCCTTTCCAGGGCCGCATTTTAAAAATGTAAGTGGAAATTGCTACTGCATTCCCTGGAAAGCCCACCAGGAAGATGATGCTATAAATAACCGGGAGGTAGTGCCTCTTGAGTGGGATTTTTTCATCAGTGCAATTTCCGAAAGGTGCTGCGAAATCGGGGAAGTCAGAAGAAGCATTTGGAAAATTGTCTAGTGTCTCATCCATGGCTGGCTCCTTTCATCTTGCAGGCAAACAAGAGTTTGGTTGGGCAATACAAATCGACTTTGAAATAACTCGCTGAGAAAGGAAAATAGAAAACATTAACGATAGGGTAATGAAAACAATGATCTTCTTTTAACTGAAAATTGCTCTAAGATCCTAAACTTGCCACTTCTTTCTCTTTAATCTCAAAGAGACCCTGTGGAGAAGAGATTGAATTTCTAAAAACTATCATGAGGCAAGACATCTAATAATCATATAAAAATTAAATTGCCACCAGAGTTAAAATGAAGGATTGGAAAACACAAATCCACGTAGCCATGGAAGACAATCTGGCAAGGTTGCCGTTTGGGAAAGCCGCAGAATGTCACCATTAGAGACTTAACAAGACCTACCATTAATCAAGTGCAAGACACTCCACCGTCACGTAACCTCTAAACTTCACAAGACGCTGTGGAGTGTTTCCTCTTATCTCTATTTTACAGAAGAAATAAAGACTGAGGGAGGTTTTGCAACCTGTCCCTGGAAGGCATCTGGTGGCACAGGCGAGGTTCAAACCTGTGTTTGTCAGATTTAGCAGCCATCCTCAATTCTAGCTCACCCCGCTACGCCGCCTCCCAGTCCAGATTCCCCCGAGTACGAGATAGAGCAGGAAGTGCGAAGGCATAAAAAGACAGAATACTGGCCATTTTTTAAATGCAGATTTTGAGTCTTGCACCATCATACATACGGTGGATTTCATTTTTAAATGTCAGCTCTTCCAACCTATTTTAATAGCTAACATAATTTGTTCACGGGAGGGTGTGTATGTTTGCCAGGGGAGAAAGAACAGCAGATTCATGCAGCGTTAAAGCTTTGGGCTCTGTCGCCAGCCTGCCTGACCTTGATTCTCAATTTGGCTACTGAGAACTTGTGTGTCCCTAAGCACTTTGCTGAAGCTCCCCAGGGCCGGGAGCAGTGGGATTTTAACTTCCCTCTTCTACCTTATCAGTGTTTTCTAAAATTTTGACAGTGAATTTCTGCAATGAGAAAAGTATGAAGATTATTTAAAAGAAGAATTACTTACAATTAGCTTATTATTCGGATGTAAATAGATGTTAGTAAAATGTATCCACTTACACATTTACAGAGTGCCCACTGTGTATTAATTAGGCACTCCGCCAGCTCCTGGAGATACAAAATGAATAACACACACAGATGTACAAGCCGCTATCACAGTCTACTGGGGGAGATAGACATGGACATAATTTTAACAAAATGTAACCCTACCACATGGAGCTGTCAAGATATTTTTTTTAAAGGCAAGAAAAACACTTGGAACACTACTGGGCACATAAGTGCTCAATAAATGTTGGGTAGTTGTTAATCACCAAGTTTTTGCTACATGAATGGCATGAGAAGGAAGGGAAGAGTTACCTGGACAACAGGGAAAGGCACAAAGCAAGGTCATTAGGAAGGAACATGTAAGCTGAAAGTAGCAAGAGGAAGGGAAAGGCATTCCAGGCAAAAGGAATGGCATGTGCAAAGGCACTGAGATATGACAGATTTCAGGAGTTTCAAAAAAGCTGTACTCAGCAGGACTGTTATATTAAGGGCCAATGGGAGATGAAGCTGGAAAGAAAATAATAGCTGATAATAAAAATAATAACTCCTCCTGGGTACAAAGCCCCACCATTCTAATACACATTCATTTCATCTTCACAGCAATCTGGCAAGATAGTTCTGTGATCATGCCCATTTTACAGAGGAAACTGAGGCACCAAGAAGGCAATGTCCTACTCAAGGTCACACTGCTAGTTAGCAGCAAGCCATAAGATGCAGACTAGGGCAGTCAGCCTGTAGAGCTGGGATGCCTCTCACAATGAGTAGGCAAGAGGGGAATTAATGCTCTAAAATAACAAGATTGAATTAGATGTTATCCCAGAAGGGCTAAGTAATCAAACATCCTGACTTATGTGATCCAGGGCTACACTGTCAATAATAATGGCACTCACCTCTTTGGGCTGAAAGAGGTTAAATGAGTTAAATGTATTTTGAAACATACTTTATGTATGTGGTTTGAAAGATGCCTAGTTCCTACTACGTGCTGTATCATTGTCTGCCATCATTATTACTATTATCTGACACTAAAATCTATACTTTCAAGCTCTCCCTCAGTGTGGCAAAGAGGTAGATTTCAGACTGGCCCAACTTAACTAATCGAAAACTAGGAGAATCTTCCCCAGTTCGTTGGCCTTGAGTATACTCTTCCAGATCTCACTTAGGCTGCAGATCAAGATGGCCTGAAACATTTCTGACTTTTATTCCATATGAATTGGGGAAAGACTAGCCTCAGGATGGGAAACATGCCACCAGGCAGCTGTTAGGATCCTCCAGGGGCGACACCAGTGCTCTCTGGGACTGTGTATCACAAATGGAAAGCAAACGTCTCCTTCCTTGTCAAGTTAATTTACTCTCGCTGGACACACTATTCCTAGAACTATCACCTACACAACATTGAAGGTGATTAGAGTCAGGTACTGCTGACCAGCGAGGGTTCTCAGAGGCCAGAAAACTATAGCAGACAGCTTTTTCCTTGGCCAGACTTCTTAAATGGGCTCATGCCCAGATGGGAGCAGTAATTTATACCTGAAAGAAAATGGTCACGGTCAGAGAGTCCCTGAGGCAGCACTTCTTAGTAAGTCCTGATTCAGGTCCACACTGATTGTCTGTCAACTCCCTGAAACCAGAAATATGGAATCACCTTATATCCTAATGGCCAACATGGGAAAGGTTCTCAATACATATTTGCTGAGAAAAAGAACAATAGGTAATTTCAGCAAAATTTTATCTGGGGCTGAAGGGTTAATGAAATGGCAACTGTTATTATTTTTTAAGTTTGCTTCTTTAATTGCTTCTAATGTAAGATGCAAAATTATGACTTCTGTTATTGCCAAATAAACCCCTGGCCATGTCATGGGACCATTTTAAACAATAATCATATCAGGAAAAGACAGGTTGTAGGTAGAAACAACCACCTTATTGTTTTGAAAAACAGCAGTTCCACTGGGGATTTAATGAAGACTGACAGACCAATTGGAAGGAAGGAGGGGTTGGCTAAGAAGTTTCACCCATCTTTCATAAACCTCAGCCAAAGAATGGTTTGAGTTTACAAAATAGGTGTCAGGGTTAGAACAACAGACATATCTGGTCAGGGATGTGAGGTCAGGTTCTTTCTTCAGTGGTCCCAGAATCTTGCACAATTCACTGCTACTATCCTGAGCATCCTAGATGTCCACAAAGGACTCATTTAGATCCAGGGGACACTCAAGAATGATGTGCCATGCTCCCTACATTTTGCTGAAACAGTGGACCTCAATCAGGGGGAGGTTATAGACCCCCTAGACCTCACAGAGTCTTTATAAACTAGAAATAATGATCTACTAAGTTTCAACAAAACCAGATATGCATGTTTGAACTGAACTAGATAACACATGAATAAAAACAAACACCAAAGATTTGGGGATATTTTTATAAAGAAAAAAAATCACCTCATTTTGGCTCATTTCTTTTCTCTGAAACTGGGAAGAGATTGTGATTGTTTGAGGCTAGCTGCAGCACATCAGTGTTTTGGGAACAAGCAGTTTGAGAACCACTACCTTAAATGCCAATTTGCCAATGAACCTCAGACCAGGACTCCAACCTTCCGATATGGAAGACAGGACCAGAAAAAGGATCTATTCAAGCGGAAGCATGTACTGCTTTATGTCCACGACACACACTTGCCCATCTGGGAGAAACAAGTGGGATTAGGATGAAATGTGATTTTTCTAGGGTATCTGTTAATTTTGTAGTAAACTCCTAATCCAAGAACCCCTCACCCTACCAACCCCTCACCCTACCCTATTAGAGTTCCCTTCCCTCCACACACACGCTAGGTTTTCCTGGTGTTGTTCCAAAGCTGAGTTAACATTCATTCTTCCCTCTTCTCAAGCCGCCAGTGGACCAGGAAGGCATAAACTTGTAACACTGTGCCTCTCACACTCCTTCAGAGTCCTTGGGAACCACAGCTGGGGTTTGCATCAAGGGGTCATGGACAGATATTTTACTCACAAAGATTCATCTTCTTTCCTCCTCTGTATATCTGTAAACGAGTTGATTTGCTACTAGTTGAAAACAGACCAATTCTTCATCCAGGCAAATGCGGGACATACATGAGTGTTGTCTTTCTTGAGTTTGAAGGAATCCTTCTCCCCAACCTTTCCATCAATCCCAGCTTTCAAATAAGAATCTGCAACTCAGCGGGGCGCCTGGGTGGCTCAGAATGCTAAGGGTAGGACTCTTGATTTCAGCTCAGCTCATGATCTCACGGTTTCTGAGTTTGAACTCCCCACATTGGGCTCCGAGTGGACAGTGAAGAGTCTGCTTGGGATTCTCTCCCTCTCTCTCTGTCCCTCCCCTGTTCATGCTCTCTCTCACTAACTCAAAATTAAATAAATAAACTTTAAAAAAACAAACCTGCAACTCAGTTACTCTAAAGACTGTTAGCACTTGCCCAGTTGATGGGGCTCAAAGCTATGATTTTAGCTATTTGGTCTTCAAATACAATCTATGGGAAGCTCTCCTGGGAAAACTGCAAGGATGGGCACACGGAAATTTCACATACAACTTGGACGTTTAAAGACAATATCAAACTTGTTCATTAAATCCATAGCGACACAACAAAACAAGACAAGACAGAAAAGCAAAGTGTTTTGGGGGTGGGGGTGAGGTTTTGGTCCCTTACTTGGGGAGGCTGTGGAGCAATGTCTTTGGAAGATGTAGTAAAGGCTAAGAACGCAACCAGAAAGCGAAATCAAACGGGGTCAGAGATGAACTCTTTGCCCCCAAAGTACCCCCCAAACATACCTAAGCTTGGTCATGAAAAAGGTACAAGATGGGATTGACAGTCCAGAACTTATTCAGGCTTCCGTGGATAAACCTCTGGCCACCTTAGGCTCTCATTGTCGCTGCCAGGGTTCTCCTGCTGCTTCTGAGAGAAGTCAGGGTCCCCGCTCTGTCTACCCCTGTCCTGTGACAGGGACCTGCCTGGGCTGTCTGTTCCCCAGGCGCCAGAGCCCCGCGTCCCTTCTTCTCTCTCTCCCTCCCGGATCAGCGCAGGACCCCCCGCCCGAGGCTCCCTCGGACCCTCGGGCCGCTCCCAGACCGGATCTCGGCTCACCTGGCACCGGGGTGCGGCCGCTGTGCGCCCCGGGTGGCTGCCGGAGCTAGGCTGCGCCCTGGCGGCGGGACACTGCGAGCAGAAGCCTGGGCGCCGCCCCTGCCCCTCCCACCCTTCCCTCCCGGAGCAGGTGCGTGCCCAGGGTCCCGCCCCAGCAGACCCAGATAGCACCCTCCCTCATCCACTTTGCAGGCGGACCAGGCACAGCGGCTTACACTGCCAGACGTCCTCCTTGCCGGCTGGACCCGAGACCGCGCAAAGGGAGTATTTGCAGACGTGGCCTCTTGCCCCAGGAGGGTTGAGGTCCCGTTGTCCGGCTCTGAAACTACCACCTGCTTGGCCACAGTTCAGGGCCTTTCAGCTAGCTTGGAATGGAAGCCACTTCAGTCTGACCCTCGAAATTAAAGACTTCCACTGAAGTGCCTTTTCACTGTATCCAATTACAGGCCTGTCCTCTGCCGCTCTGCAAAGTCGTTTAAAAATAGTTCCTAAGTGTGTGAGAAGAGCATTTGTCCGGATCTCGGGATCCAGGATGAAGTCCTCTTGCCTTAGGACTCGGGAACAGCCTCTTCTCTCCCCTGAAACTCAGCTACACCATCCAAGATAACAAGGCTCTGACCCCATGGGACTCTAAGGTCCTATCCGGCACCAAAGACGAGTTTTCTGTATCGCCTAACAGAGATCAGTGGAGAAAGTCCCGACCACGTTCTGCTGTGGATGAGCATAGAATGCCTGACTGCATATCCATCCTGATGGGGGGTAAAATAGCCAGTGCCTGCTCTGGGCCTGCAGGAGCCAGAATGCTAAACCAGGCCCTCCAGAGCCCAAGTGAGAAGACCCCCAGCCCACCCCACCCCCACCCCACCCCTTGGGTGATGGTTGGCCAGCACTATAGCAGGTCTTTAAATTTTTTGCATATCATTATTATTATTTGAGTCCCAGCCTTTCCAGGGGAATTGCCTTAGGAGAAAAAGTATTCTCCAGTTTTACTGCTTTGAATCACTTCCTCAATCTCTCATTTGGAAGTGTTTCACCCTATTTTGTGCAAATCCACCCACATTCATTCATCACACATTTGCTGCTTGATTATTCTGTATCAGGCACTGAGGAGATAAGGAGGAAAAAGGCATGAGCTCTGCCTTCTAGGAACTCATGTCCTCGAAAAAGATAAACTATTAATTTGAAAAGTGATTAGTGTTGACACTGGTAAATTGGGGAGCTATAAGGTGCATGATCCTGGTGGAAGAGAAAGAGAGGTCAGAAAAAGCTTCCTGGAGTAGAAAGACACTTGAACATTTTCCCATGATGAGCAGGATTTCCAGGTAAAGAGGAAACGGCTGAGAGAAGTGATTTAAGGACAAGTGCTAGGTCCTAGAATCATAAATGTGCAAAGGACATTTTAAGATACCCAGTTCTGGAAACCTAAAATGATTCAGCCACTATAAAAAAAAAAACAGTGTAATCGTTCCTCAAAAAATTAAAAATAGATTACCATGTGATCCAGCAACTCTCCTTCTAGGTAAATACCCAAAGGAATTGAAAGTAGAGATCCAAAGAGATATTTGTATGCCTATGTTCATAGCAACATTATTCACAATAACCACAATGTGGAAGCAACCGAAATGTGGTCTGTACAGATAATGGAATATTATTTAGCTTTAGAAAGGAAGGAACTTCTGGCAGGTGGATGAACCTTGAGGACATCATGGTAAGTGAAAAATCAGTCACCAAGGGACAAACAATGTATGGTTCTCCTTATATCAGATACTTAGAGTAGTCAAATTCTCCAAACCGGAAAATAGAATGGTAGTTGCCCCAGGGCTGGGAATGAGAGGGCTGGGGTGTGTGTTTCATGGATACAAAGTTTCAATTTTACAAGGTGAAGAGTTCTGGTGATGGATGATAAGGTGGCACAACAGTATGAATATACTGAGCGCCGCTGGATGTACACTGAAGACAGCTGAGATAGTAAATTTTACATTCTGTGTATCTTACCAGTTTTTGAAAACTTTGACTTAAAAATCTAGTCCTATGGTCTCCCTTTACATAGGAGGACACTGAGAATTCTTGTGATCCAAGTGGCAAAGATGGAGCTGAGTGCCAGGAAGGTCTCTGTAAGGTCAATGCACCTGTTCTTTCCTCTCTATGCTGGGGGTGGCTGGCCACTTGATTGAAGCCATCACTGTGTTATAATGTGTTATAATCTGACACTAAATATTGGCTCTATCAACAAGATGACTGTCATGAGCTAACTATCTTTTCCTTTAATGCTTACTTATAAATGTAACTTCTTACTACAGTTCAAAATCCTCACCTGTAAAATAGTCATTTGCAGGAAAAAATACTAACCACTATAGATCTTAATCATTCTCTGAATAAAAAGAATGATATAATTTATATATCTTTAAAACAACTTGCATTAGAAAATGATGTCACTAATTTAGACTATGTCTAAATTTCAGATTGAGGTCTTCTAGCAACCCAAGTCGAAGACATATAGGGTAAAATTCAACTTCCATTTAAAATTGGTTGCCTGCCCAGATTCAGAAATGCACTTTCTTCTTTTAAATGAACACTCACTGGAACAGGCTTCCAGCACTTACTTTCCCAGCTATTTGGGCAACACAGGCCACCTACAATGTGCTACAATTGCTACTTTGAAGCAAAGGATGGGGTTTATCTCCGTGATAATCTGGATACTCAGAATTTCTCCAATTAAGAAGCACTCCAATTTCCTGGGGTGCCTGGGTGACTTCAGCTCAGGTCATGATCTCATGGTTCATGGATTTGAGCCCCATGTTGGGCTCTGTGTTGACCACTCAGAGCCTGGAACCTGCTTCAGATTTTGTGTCTCCCTCTGTCTCTGCTCCCTCCACCCTCTCTCTCTCTCAAAAAGAAATAAACATTAAAAAAATTTTAAAAAGAAGCACTGATATCTTGAAGCCTCCCGCTCCAAAAAGCTCTGTGAAACTCTGCAGAGAAGGCAGATTCAAATAGCATTCTGGGGAAAGCCATTAATTACTGAGTTGGGAGCTGGTGAGGGGAAGGAATAACACATGAGTATTTGTCTCAGCTCTTACTCAGTTGAGTGAGAAAGGGACAAATGGTTGGTGACAGTGCAGAACCATTCTATTTTTTTCTCCCCTGGTTATCCTGACCCAGACAGCAAATGATCATGTTTCCAGTGTTTCAACTATGGCTGAACTTATCATTGACCATTTGTAGTTCTATATTCAGATGCTTTGACATTTGAGGCTTTGCTGACCCGGGAGAGACTGCCTTTTTCAGGGTTAGCCAATTTCTAGAGATAGTAAACTCACTAGAGAGTGTAGTTTCAAATGCAGACCAAGCAATCCAGAGCTCCTATCTCCAATCACCTCCTTTATAAGGCTCTCCCACTCTGGGCCATATCCATCTGCCTAAGAGTCCCAAGGCCAAGTACTGGACAAATAGGGACAGCCTCTGTGCCCCAGAGCCAGCTAAAATTATTCAAACTAGCCAATCCTAAGTCTCCTTCTCTTGCCTTGCCTATTCCTTCCCATAGAAACTGTAATCAAGTTCCCCCCTTTCCTCCTGGCCAACCCCAGTGCCTGCCTCTGCATCCTCACCCATGACGAGGGGTGCTCCCACCCCTTAGGATCCATGAGCATAACCAACTGTCTTTTCAGTGGCAATCATCTCCCAATCTGTTGACCTCGCCATACCTGAATAATAACAAACCTATATTTTAAAACATCATTTATAGCCTTGTCAGACTTTTTTTGTAACTTCAGCCATGATATATCTCTTGGTATGATAGAAGTATTCTCATGAGATTAATTGTCTTGATTTAAAAAACAGAATGGTTAACTTGTTTTTTAATGGCTTCAAAATCGATGGCTCAGTGAAAATGCATTTGTTAAATAAAGCAAGTTTTTGATCTATGCTCTATTAGGCAACAAATTCAATTATTGTGATGCCTTCCAGATTCTTGCAGTATTTCTTCAGTGAAGAAGACACTACGGTATAGTGGACAGACACCCACATGTTTAAAGCCTGAATTTTAGTGTTTGGAAAGCAACTCCCTGTGCTGGGAAAAGAAACTCCCTTTGTAGGCTTCCGTCTAGGAAAAGCAGAGGTTGAACAAGACAGTCTCTGTGGCCAGTTCCAGAGTAAAAGGGTCTTAGTGGTGAAAACCTAGGAGAAAGCTCAAAGCTTTGTTTATTAGAAAAGTAGGTATGACATTGCTGTGCCAATGTGAGTCATTTGCTCTCTTCTCTGTGAACACCATTTGAGGATTCTTTGAACAATAGGCTTTTCTGGGAAATTTGAGACTGTTGGGAAAGAGATTGACTACACTGTCTATCTTAAGAGTCAATCCTACGAAATGTTGGAAGATGGTTAGGGTCTTCTGGGTGGAAAAAGAGCCAGGCAGTTAGAACAGGTGGGCTGCTGCCCACAGCAAAGGATGGGAGAGCCACTCTGCTCAGGAGAACTTTCGATGTCAAGTATGGCGACCAATGGAAGCACAGAGAAATGGAGATTAAAGACAAAGAAAATGTGGCATAAAAAAGGAGTAGAGAAAAGCCACAGAAGAGACACCTGGATGGCTCAGTCGATTGTCTGACTCTCAATTTCAGCTCAGATCATGATGTCACAGTTCTGTGGATTCAGGCCTTGCATTAGGCTCTGCATTGACAGCAGAGAGCCTGCCTGGAATTCTCTCTCTCCCTCTCTCTTTCTTTCTCTGTATCTCCCTCACTTGTATTCTTTCTCTCTTAAAATAAGTAATCTTAAAAAAAAAAAAAAAAGAACCCAGAAGAGAAAGGAAGGCATCATCAAGAAATTGAGCACCTTGCCTCTACTGGTGTAGCATCCCTGCCTCCGAGTTTTCTGACCATGCTAACTACTCTAGGACCAGAAAGACATTAGCAGCCTTAGAGTCTTAATAAAATACTGACTACTTCATGAGTCTCTTTGCCCAAAAGTACTTTTTTCTTTTCTGGGTACTTGTTGTACTTGTAATCTGTATTATTTTATCCAGTATTTATTCACTTTTAAATTGTTTAACAATTTAATAAATTATAATAGTTTTACTAACTTGAGTCTTGCCTGAGGCAACAAGATTGTCTCCATTTCAGGGGAGGGGAGCTTATGTTCTGCTCTTTGTCCCAAGCGGCAAGTTACATAGATACATAGCAGGCAAGAACAATCACCAATTGTTTGGGTAGTTAGTACTGTAACCATGAATCTGATTCCTTATTTGACCTTAATTAATACCACATTCTTTAAGTTTCTGGTTACATGTTAAGACCAATCAGTGTTCCACTGGCATCTGTCCAGTCAATTGAGCATATGAGAAGACCATAGGGAGAGAGTGGCCAAGAACTGAAGAGAATGCAAACGAAGCTCAAGATTGAGTGGGGTGATCAGGAAATCACTGGTGACCAGGTAGCCACTGCAGTCACGTGCGAGGGGCTGCCGCTAGTGTGTGCAAAGAGCAGAAGAGTAAAATGGGAAGAAAGAAATGAAGGCGTACTTTGAAGGCTGACGTGTTTTGTTTAAGGGAGAAGTCTGTATTTATTCCTTATTTAGGATAAAGATAACCTAAGCATTAGCACAGACTGAGGAAAAATTTAAAAGCAAAAGGAGAAGAAAAGAGTGGAGAGAGAGAATTCATGGACAGGGGATAAGCTCACAGTGGGGAGGTAGGACTCAGCAAATAATAACCGTGTTTGAATCCTGGCTCCTACTTTTAAGAGCTGCGTAATTTCTCTCTTTAAACCTCATTTTGTTCATGGGTCAAACTGGGATAACCTGATTGTTCTAAGACCTAAATGAGGTAATATGTAGAAGTCATTAGCATGGTGTACACTTTCATAAACTAGCAGGTATTATTAAGTCAGGAGCACAAATGGAAAAGAGAATGGCCACCAATGCCTCTGAAATAGAAAAGAAGGGAAGGGAAGATCTACCTGAAGTCGAGGTGAAATTCCATCATTTCTGAGGCTAGTCCAGAGGTTTTCAACACGGGTAGAATATTAGAGTTAGCTAGAGAGCTTTCAAAAATACCAGTTAAAGCAGTCACTCTGAAGGTGGGCATGTGTACTGGTACTTGTTTTTTTTAAGTTCTCCAGATAAATACACTGCACAAAGTTGATGCATTTCTGAAGCTTGACTATACATTTTGGAAGTAAATACTTCAAAACTTTTAAAGAATGCTGATGGCAACCATGGCTGAATATCAAAAATGTTATGTTAAGCAAAAGAAGCCAGAAATAAGGAGACCAACTCTATAAAACCATCGTGATTCCATTGAGATCAAGCAAAAAAAAAAAAAATCTACAAGGATACAGGTTAGAATGATAGCTGCTTTGGGGAAGGAGGAGGCTTGGCCAGAGTGGACAATTGAAAACTTTCTAAGTGGATGGAAATACCCTGTATCTTGACTAGGGTGCTGGTTACTGAGTTCAATACATTTGCTCAAACTCATTGAACTGTACACTTAAAACCTGTACCCTTAAAATACTATATGTATTTGTACCTATATGTCTGATTACACACACAATGGGAAACCATTAAAAGTGGTGGAGTACGAGGGTGCCTAGGTGGCTCAGTTGGTTAAGCGTCCAACTTCGGCTCAGGTCATAATCTCACAGTCTGTGAGTTCCAGCCCCGAGTTGGGCAGGCTTTGTGCTGACAGCTCAGAGACTGGAGCCTGCTTTGGATTCTGTCTCTCTCTGTCTGTCTGTCTCTGTCTCTGTCTCTGTCTCTGTCTCTGTCTCTCTCTCTCTCTCTCTCTCTCTCTCTCTGCCCTTCTCACACTCTGTCTCTCTCTCAAAAATAAATATAGTTTTTTTAAAGTGGTTGAGTAGGGAAGTATAATAAAGTTATTTCAAATGTGTTTAGCAAGTAATTATCCACTAGTTTTTCTATTGAGCAGGTATTTAGTTCAAATATGTTCAAAAACATGTTTATTTTATATTTAGAGAGAAAGAGTGCGCATAAGCAGGGGAAGCAGAGAGAGAGACAGGGAGGGAGAATCCCAAGCAGGCTCTGCATTGATGTGGGCCTTGAACTCATGAACTGTGAGATCATGGCCTGAGCTGAAATCAAGAGTCAGACACATCATCAACTGAGCCACTCAGGTGCCCTTAGTTCAGTTATCTTATCAGTAGGTTTCTACTAGGTAAAAGGGATATCCGGAAAACTATTTGGAGAAAGGGACCATCTTGCCATTGTTACTTTAAAGATTTAATCTTTCACATGCCTTATATTATTTATATATCATTGTATTTCAGCATATATCATATTTGGGTTATTTGTTCAGATTTTCATCTTCTGGTGTTTACTTTTGTGGTTCAGGTTTTATTTCCTTGTTTTCTTCTTTGGACCTTTGTAGTGACAGAAAGATCATTGGGCCAGAATCACATGGTTTATTAAGCTATCTTCTTGTTTTACGAAAGACAAATAAATTCAGGGACCAGTTCCAAGTCTCTCACCAGGAAAAGAAAGCTTAACTAACCAGCACATCACACAAACATTATCTTTCTCTTTACATCTAAGATGAACGCCTCCCACACACCTGTGCACACACACAGACACTCACCGTGTAGAACTACCTTCCCGCTCTCTCCCGCTGAGGCACCCATAATGCAATGCGTGGCTTTTGTGAGCCCCAGTGGCACTACTAACACCCAGCACAGGATGGGGAGTTTGAAGCAAATAGATGAAAATTGTCCCAGCCCTGCTCTTACCTTCTGTATCTCCACATTTTTCCATTCACCATGTGAGCAGAACATTAATCACACTTAACATTCTAAGGGAAGTTCAGAGATTCAAATTCTTCAGGGCTGAAGTAATGGTCGTTTGCAAATTCTATAGCAGCCGACGGTGATTGCATTAACTTCACCTAACACTAACAAAATAATTTGTTACCAGAGATTCCATTCACTTCCTAGCTCTGTTAGGATTTCTCCTGTTTCACTAGACTCTTTAGAGAACCTTAGGCCATTATGAGCTGTTGAAATTCTTTTCCCTCCTCTGCTAGTGTCTTATGTCACTTTTCCCTCTCAGCGACCACAATGAGCAACATCATCTTATTTTCTTTGTCATGCTTCTGCATTTGAATTAAAATACCCCAGAAACACATTTAAAAGGCTTATGTAATTTTTTATGATAGCATTTTCAATTTCTCCCATTTGACCTTTTGATATTGCTTTCATGATTAATCTTTTTCTAGGGCCTTGTTGACACAACAGACCACTGTACTAACCTCTTAACCTTCGAAAAATCAGAGTTGAAATCTG
Source organism: Suricata suricatta (assembly GCF_006229205.1). Classification (NCBI taxonomy): domain Eukaryota; kingdom Metazoa; phylum Chordata; class Mammalia; order Carnivora; family Herpestidae; genus Suricata; species Suricata suricatta. The sequence continues at coordinate 13,232,079 of NC_043703.1, read as the reverse complement.
GTTTGAGTAAGAAACCCAAAATAGTTTCCAACTAGCCTGGGCTTTATGAACAGTAAGCCAGACACGTTCATCTCCATGATGGATGGGCTGTACATGCAGTGAAGCTGGTGAATAAGAGGAGATTGAAATGGAATGGGATGTAAAGATGGCATCGTGGTTAATCCTAGAGTGGCCCATCTGAGTGCTCCTGTTTAGAAAAGAATAAAAACACAAGTGATTTAGCTATAGAAGCTGTTTCTTCCTTTCTCCAACTTTCCACAGGCAGTCCTCGGGACTCAGCCCCTTCTGCTGTGTGCACTGAGGTATGATTGCCAGGTGAAGTCATTAAACTATCTCCTGTTCCTCCCTTCCTAATTATACCAGGTTGACATTTCATTAAATCGCAAAACTAGTTCTAATCCCCTTTAACTGTAAATCCTGCTTTAATCCTGATTGTGAGTTTAACCATACCCAGACTCTTGTGAAATCCTAAACACTGACCAAAGATAACCGAGGAAACACGCATGCTCTGTTTGATTAGTCTACACATTGAGAACAGATGACTCACTTCTCTCTACCCCACCTTCAAAAGTGGTCGGCGCCTGGCCTTTGCCATCCTCCCTAACCCGCCTGCCCATGTCAAACATGCCGATCACTGGTCCTGTGGTTTTACGTGTCCTTTGAGTCTCCAGAGCTGACCTTCCTGTTTTATTTTTAACTAGGGGCGATTGGATTGCCACAATCTCCAAGGGATATTCTTATAAGAAATACATTCAGTGCCCTCTTCGCAGCACATACGCTGGATGACACATCCACATTTGGTCATTTTATTGTATATTTATTTGAAAAGGAAGTATTGCGCTTCCCTCATAAGTGCTTTCAAACGGTTTAGTTTTAAAGACTATGCTTTAGTCTCTGTGTTCATTCTACAGTGACGCCCATGTGGGCAGAGCAGGGGTGGGAACCTGTGAAGATGGAGGCCGGTGCTAGAAGCTTCTCCTCCTGAGAAGCAACTCTGCAGAGCAGTTATGACCAAAGAGCGGTGCAGGGGAAGCCTTCTTGTCATGCATGAACCCAGTGGCTACAGCCACTTGCCCTTTGAAGACTGAGCTTTTGAGCAGAGTCCTTTCCTGACATTGTCACCTGGTGAGGACATTGACAGCAGTCTCTTTTTTGCACAACAGACCTGTGCACGTAGGAGGCCCTGAGCAGGGTCAGCTGTATAATTTGCAGGGTCCATGACAGAATGAAAGTGTGGGGCTTCTTTAAAAATTAGGAGAGTGCTCACTTTGGCGGCTTGGATATTAAAATTGGAGCCCTATGGAGATTAGCATGGCCCCTGCAGAAGGCTGACACGAAAATTCGTGACATGTTCCATAAAAAAAGAAGGAAAAAGTAGGAGAAAAATGCCTTTAAAGGCATTAAAATAGGGGCATCTGAGTGGCTTTGCTGATTAAGCGACTAACTCTTGATTTCAGTTCCAGTCTTGATCCCAGGGTCGTGGTGTCAGCCTCTCCCCTGAGCCTGGAGCCTGCACAAAAGTCTCTCTCCCTCGCCTCTCTCCTCCCTGTTTGCTCGCTAGCTCTCTCGCTCTCTCTCTCTCTCCCTTTCTTAAAAAAGTATTTAAATATCAAGTTTTTTCCCTTCTGAGGTTACCATTTGATTTATCATGGTATTTAGGTTTTTTCTTTTTTTTTGCTTTTTGTTTTGTTTTGGTTTTTGCTATTTATCATTTTTATTTTGCTGGTCATCCTAAACGAGAAAAATCAACATTTTATTTTTTTAATTTTTTAATGTTTATTTATTTTTGAGAAAGAGACGGAGTATGAGTGGGGAAGGGCAGGGACAGAGGGAGACACAGAATTTGAATCAGGTTCCAGGCTCTGAGCGGTCAGCACAGAGCCTGACACGGGGCTCGAAGTCATGAACAGTGAGACTGAACCTGAGCTGAAGTCGGACACTCAACTGACTGAGCCACCCAGATGCCCCCAGAAAACTCACATTTTAAATGATTAGCATCAAATTGGCCACTAGTCTTTACATGGTGCAATACCAGTTTAGATGCAAATATGAGAGCATTCATCTCTTAAGTAGCATCCTCAAAATTACATAAGCCAGATTTCAAAGCTCACACCTGTATGTCTATTGTGGTTTTATTGCAACAGTGGAAACACTGCACAAAAGTAACTCAGCTTTTCATAGCACACATTCTACCAACTCTATTTTCAGTTTGCTGAAGAGTAAGGAAAGGCTGAATGAAAAATAAACCATTGCCCTATCTTTTCCTTTCTTTCTAGGTCACCATTTTCAGTATCATTGGTTGATTCAAGAAAGTAACACAAGTGAAAAATGGGTTCCTTGAGAGGGTTCCTGGCTCATTAGTGTTCATTAGAGTGTCATCGTCTTCCTCTCCTTTTGAAGCAAGTTCTGCTTGAAACAAGAAGCATAACCCAGAGGGGTTGTCAATGACCCTTCTTACCCAGTCGTAGACCCAATTTACTTGCCTGGTGCTTGCATTGGGTCACTGAACTGCCACGCCTCATGGATCCACCAGATTTCTTTGCTCGCTGAATGCCATCCATACTATTTGTATCTACCTGCAAAGAATAGCAGTTAGCATGCATAGAACATGTAACTTCTCTGTTCACACATGTCCTCCAATCCCATCATATTTGCAAAACACAAGTTCAAAGAAAGCATTATCAAAAATTTCAAGACAGCAACAACACAGTATTAAGCCAAACAAGAGACCCTTTTGAGCATGGGCCCTAGGTTGCACATCCATGAAGTCAGCCCTGGCCTTAAATTAAGTAATCGCTTGTTTGAGCGGCTCCGGTTCCACCGTGGAAAAATAACCAAAGTGAAGAATATTTTCAGAAGTGTCTGTGAGGAAGAAACACTTAAGTTACTACTTCTTATGTTTGTAGACCACCAAATATCAAAATCTGGATTTCATTGGTTGAGTTCACTTCTACCACCTCTGGTTCCCTGTTCTATGCCACAGAATTATTTTATAAACTGTGAATGAAAAGGATTACCTGTGGCTTCATCTCTGAATGGCTGCAGGCACATAAGTTCCTCAACCTCTTGAGCTTCACGGTTGCAGGGCCCCCGCTTGTATTCATTTCTGGGTCATGTCAGTTCAGAGCCTTGAGTGGTGATGTCTTATGGACATGGCATGTGTGATTTATTAGAAGCTTTGGTTCTGGGTGGACTTGGCCTGTAGGGGCTGACCCTCGGTCCACAGGGGGTGAGAGGTGGATAAGAATGCCTTGAGAGACAAATGAGGAACTGTGAAATAAGCAGACCTTTGCCCCAAAGAATTATATAATCACTTCAAAGCATTATGTACACATACACACACACACACACACACACACACAGAGGTGGAGCAGCAAGAAAGCAGTACCATGGATTTCTTTCTCAAGGACTAACACAGGAAGTTATCTCTTCATAACTGACATTTTTAAAGCTAACCCTGTGCACAAGTCAGGCTTTTGTCTTATTGAATTACTGAGGACAGGGAGGATCCTAGGAGTCTGCAAATACTCTGTTTTCCTGACATATCAGGACAGTTGCCGACCACTGCTTCCCTCTCTCACTTCTTTTGCAAAGTGAACCTGTTGCCTATCAAGAGAAATAACCATGGGGCCATGTGCACATGTTTTTCTAGTGAGCTACATCCCGGCGTCCCCACATTTTTCTCCTTGTGTAATGTGGAAGGCTCCAGAAACAAACCCTCACTGCTGTGCCATTTTCGTGGGAACAAGGAAAGAGAGCTACTCCATTGCATGCAGGAGTGTGGTGTGCTGGGCTCCATAGAGGGGCCCGGACCATCCTTCCCCTACCTGTCCTTGTGCACTGACCTCAGCCTGCCTTATCTGCAGGGATAAACAAAGACCAGTTTGGACCTGCCCCTGCTCTCAGTCTCTCTCTGTGACCTTTTCCTTTGGCCACAGCTGTGTGCCAGAGGCATTGTGCCTGAAGCCGAGTGACTGGGGTGGCATGGCTGAGTCTAGAAACCCATAGAAAAGTTCTATGTCCTTGGTACCTCTCAAATCCTCCTTGAGGAGCCACTCCAGGTACCAGAATTCAGTGTGACTTGTGTCAACCAACGAAAACAGGCACAGATATCAACTGAGAGGCTTCTAAAGAGTATGCTAATCATGCACAAGGCAGCCTCTCTCTGTATTTGAAGGAATAAAACCCAGTTTAGAGTTTGGCTTTGCGTATCTCTAACCAGATGACCTTAGACCAATTATTTAATTCTGGAAGCTTTCGTTGACTCAGTAGTAAATTAGAGATGAAAATACCACTTGCCTATCTACCTCATGGTTTAGAGATCGAACGAGGTTTAAAACTGCACATATAATAACACACCATAAGAAAACTGCTAGAGTCTATTACAATGGAAGGAATTGCCATCAGGTGCCTAATACCATCCCAGGCAGCGTGGAGTAGAAAGTAACTAAGATTTCATGCCTGTCTGAAATAAACTCACAATCTTGTTGGGAGGAAAGGCTCTGTATGTGGTACAGATATGCTCTGTTGGATCTCCGCATTATATATTGTTAATAACAAATAACACTTCCGTCTACGACATTGGTTCTATGATTATTTCCATTTTACATATGAGGTCATGAGATGCAGTGATCCTGCATAACATTTGAAGGTCACACGTCCAGCTGCAAGAAACTCAAAATATGAAACCCATGAAGTCTGACTCCAGACTCCAAACTTCACCTTGACATCAATGCATATCTTTTCCTTGATATTATATGCTTAGTACAGGCAATAATTAAGTGGACTTAGTTACAGACAAGATCAATATGGCAATCCTCTCAAAGACCCTATGTATCTTTCCTTCGGAGCCCTACTTCTAGCTTTATGATAAGCCCCAGTAATAGCCTAACCATGAAAACTAAGCCTTCTTAATGTGCTCCCTCTCAGAAAGTTCTTGAAATCTGTCAGCTTATTTACAATGTGGACCTTTTGGTGAAGATCTTTATGAGACACCATGACCTGAGGTTCTGATGCTGGTGGAGGTATCTTCAGGAAATTCCCAAGCATGTCCTGTAGGGGCCACAGCTCTGCTCACACGTGGGGCTGAATCTGCCAATGAACACCAGTTTATGAGTATGTTTGGTTAGAACTGCTTCATCGTGCCTTCTTGCTTAGAAGTACTGAACTGTTGTACGAGTTCCTTTGAAACAATGTGTAAGGAAATAGAATCTAATAGCATTTCTGGCTCTTGAGTCAAAAGTGTAGGACAGAGTACAAAGAGCAATTCAAAAACACCAAAGTAGCACAATTTTTTTTTTTTTTAAAGATGAGGTCTTAGTGAGAAGGCTGTTCTGGGGCAGAATATGACAAACTTTAGAGCCATTCGATGCTCCTTCTTCAAATCTCTGAGAGAATCCACTGGTTCCTGAAACTTCATGTATGTCTTTTGATTCCTCCTTCCAAAAATAGTAGAATCTTGACATGACCATTCCTAATTCAGAGTCTACGAATGGCTATCTTGTGTTCATTTCAGCTCTGCGTCCCCACACTGCCACATGAAACGTGGGGGCCATAGTCTAAGGGTTTTGGATAGCAATGCTGAAACTCCATTGATCTCTCAATATCAGGAAATGGGGTATTTTTCCTTGAATGTCTTTTTGTTCATGAGTTTTCTTCATGAGTTTCCATTTAACATGAAGTGCTGAAGAGTGGTCTGTTCCATCAGGCTCTCAGCACACTTTATTGAACACCGTTCTGGTGCAGCAAACTTGGTGCTCAAGGCACCACTCATTGATGGCCATTCACCGTTAGAGATGTTCGGAATCGCTTGGAGATCTATGCCTATGGCAGAATGCACCCTTGGAACAAGGCACCACAGTGGAACGATGCAAAATCAGGCAATTTCAGAGCACTTTCTTAGGTGAGTCTCTAAGAGATGCAGAACCTGGGGACATTTGACCGTCAGCCAGGGATGTGGTCAAAGAACCCGGGAAGCCAGCAGAAGCCAGACATCCTGCAGTTGCGCCCACAAGATGCATGCTGAGTTTTGGATGTCTGTGCTCCACAAGAACAGTTTTGGACTAAAATAAGCGTTTTAAGGATCTCTTGAGGAACCACCGATCAGCCCCAGGATGACCTAAATGACGGTGTTTTCCAGAAATTCTAAACACAGTGCCATTATTTGTCAGAGTCTGCTTTCCCTACTAGGCTCTAAGTCTGTGTCTTGTCCATCACTGTTTGCCTTATGCCTCATACAGGTTCGGGTCTGTGGTGGGCATTCAACAAGCTGGAGCTGTTTCAGAGGGTGTATGTCTTTATGGGCCACGCTATGGGATCTGCCCTAGTGAGGCATCCTCAGGACGCAGCCATTGATTGCCCTGTAATATACACGGTATCCCAGCAAACCCCAGTTTTTCATGGTGCCCTCCTCCTTGGGGTCATCTCTTATGAATTCTGAGCATGAACATACCTATGGAAAACAGAGATGAATCTGTATTTCTGTAGCCTCCTTAATGTTGTTTCCTTGAGCAAACTTGGTCCAGCTGTCTCTTTGAATGAGTCCCAATTTATTTTCATTTTCTTTTTCATTTTAAAACTTAGGTCACTAACCTAAGTGGGAGACATTCAAACAGATGACCCATGACCCTTAGTTCTGTGGGAAATGTGCTGTGTGTCTGGGAGCAATAAAAATTCCCCACCCCCATAACTTAGAGGTGGCAGGGGCACTTTCTTGAAGAAAGCGACCCAGTGTTTCTGGTCTTGACATTGTTGCTGTATTTTACATAACATTCTTTTTTTTTTAATTGACTGCTCTCTTTGTCACCTCAAGTTCATTTCATTAGTAGTGGTGCTGAAAAGATTCAGGATTCAAGTTGATTTGGATATTTTTGGGAATTATTTCAGATGTAGCATCTTTTGATGGGATGAATTTGTAGGGGTTACATGTGGGTGCTCCCCCATCTCCAGATGCTGGGGCTTTTAATTGTCATGAGAGCTGAAATTTTATCATGCTGTTATTTCTACAAAAGAAAGGTGGGCATACCATAAATTCCCTCGGGAAATCCTTTGCTTTTAAGTCAGGTGGAAAATATTAAGCATTATATACAGACATCCTATTAAGTTGGGGGGGTACAAGTACAAAACTAAGCCAACTACATGCGTTTCACATACAACCTTGGAACATCCCTATGAAGCCCCATTGGATTGTTCTCCATCTCATATGAGAAAAAAATTGAACATCATAGAAGTTTCTTGGCTTTCTAAAGTCTCCCAGGCTGTACCCATTATTACTTTAGTGCCTCTGAGAGCCACACATTTTATCCTGCTTTGTGAAGTGGAGACCCCAGGGAATCTCATTTCTCTTCACCTGCCCGTGGGTGGTCCTGACAGGAGGCTGAGGGCTGGAAGAGGAAGAAAGGACAGTCTTCTAGCTTTCTAGAACTGCCATCAATTACCACAAAGTGGGTGACTTAAAACAACAGAAGCTTATTTGCTCTTGATTCTGGAACCTAAAAATCTAAAACCAAAGTGTCACTCAGACCATGCTCTCTCTGATGGTGCCAGAAGAGAATCTGTCCCATGCCTTAGTCTTGGTGTCTGGTGTTTCTGGCAGTCCTTGGCATTTCTTGGCTTGTTGATGCATCACCCCAATGTCACAACCACATGGCCATCTCCTCTCTACATGTCTGTCTTTACATGGCACTCTCTTTGTGTATCTGACTCCATGTCTCTCCTCTTCATAGGAGGATGCCAGCCACATCAGATGAAGGACCCACCATACTCCACTATGACCTCACCTGATCCTGCAACTTCATTACCTCTGCAAAAACCCTCTTTCCAAATGAAGTCATATTCATAGGTTCCCGGGGTCAGGACTTCAGTATATCTTTTGCAGCATAAATTCTACCCACAGAAGAATGACTCTTTTTCTCTGTTTTTGTTCTCACTGTGACATCCACTCACAAGGAGGGCATGATGCCAGCAGAGTTCACTGCACTGGTTATGGCTCTTGGGCTTCAGAGATAGGTGGTCTCCAGAGACCATCTTCCCTGAGGAGCCTGTATCTCCACCAACCACTCCTTTAGCCCTGAAGTCTGGATCTCATCTCTGAAGAGCCCTTCTCAAAGTTTCCAGATTCCTTCCTGTTCATCGCTCCCTCAGCCATGATGTTTACAACTGCTGTCCACTGTTGCTGCCCCGTCCAAATCTTAAAGTTCTTTAAGGTTCCTTCTTGTAGTTAATGACCTTGAATCCAGTTGACAATTCTTTCTACCAAATTCTCTTTGTTAAAATATTGATCTCCTGACTGGACCCTGCTACATGGGTGGTGGACTGGGAACTCATCCCTACAGCAGTGTGGTGGTGTTGTGCTTACGCAGCTAAGATGTATCTTAGGAGAAGGCACTGGAACAACTTTCTGCTGTTCTTGTGAAACCACACGGATGAAAAGTCCCCCAGCCTAGCTAGTTTTGAAGCCAGAATAGGTCAAATGAACCAAAGAATCTTCTTTAAAATAGTTCCTGGGGTGGGGAGTAGGGGAGGGGGGAAAATGGGTGATGGGCTTTGAGGAGGGCACTTGTTAGAATGAGCACTGGGTGTTGTATGTAAGCAATAAATCATGGGAATTACCCCAGAAACCTAGAGCACATTGTATACACTGTATGTTAGCTAACTTGACAATAATTAAGATTAAAAATAAAATAAAATAAAATCTTTTCTGGTCTCTGTCTACCAATAGTGAATAGAACCACTGACATCCCACCTCTACTTATTACCAGCAATTCACTGCTTGATCACCCCCAGAGCTATTTTCACCTACTGCTGGGAGCATGCAAACATTGCTCTTGCATACCTCTTTTGAAGTTAACGGTGGCCCTGACTTCCTTTGACCAATGTGATATAAAAGGAAGTGTCCTGTTCAAGTAGAGCTCTGAGAGCCAATGTGTGACCACATTTTCCCCTGTGCTGTCAATCACGGAAGCACGTGTCAAAACAGAGCTTCCACCAGCCCCTGTCCCTGAGTGACCGCAATGAGCAGGGCACCCAGGTACCTGAGATGCATAGGTAGCGCGAGTGAGAAATAGATGCTTGTCGGGCCATTTGTTCCGGCAGCAGATGGAGCCTGTCCTGATACACACACAGACTCTCATGTCCAGGGGCAATCTCTCAAGCTCATCCATTTCTTATAGTGTATTCATTTACCTCCTGGGACAATCTGCTTTCCTGGTATTCCTTCACCCTCAACAGCCTCTCCTTTTTTGCAGCTTCGCTGGATCCTTCTGCCATTCTGTCCTGCAAATGCTAAAATGGTGCTGGGTCTCACTCCAGTCATCTTCTCTCATCTATCCACACTCTCTCCCTAGAAAATCCCAGTCAATTGCACAGAATCAGTTCACATCTTCCCGGAAATTGACCCTGATTACTGAACACATGTAATGAATGACCTACTAATTGTCTCCATCTAGATGTCTCCTGGACCACTCTAAATTCTAGATACCTGGCAGAAATTCTGATTCTGCTGCACATGTGCAAAATCTTCTCCATCTCATGATCATACCATTCAATTGCTCAGACCCCAAACCCCAAAGTCACTCATGATTCTATTCTTTCTACCATCTCTTCGGTGCCTGCCCAACCCACTATTAAGTACTACTGGCTCCAATTCAAAACGTTTATCAAATCTGATCCTTGGTCACCACTCCACCTGCCCCTGAGTCTGATCCTCCTTCTCGCACCTAGCTTCCATGACCTCTTAATCAGTGTTTCACTTTTCACTTTTAGGGACAAAATCAGTTAACAACTTTAGAGCCCAACATTTGTTTTTCTTTTTTTTTTAAATGTTTTTATTTTTGAGAGACAGAGAGAGACAGCAGGAGCAGGGGAGGGTCAGAGAAAGAGGAAGGCACAGAAACCGAAGCAGGCTACAGGCTCTGAGCTAGCTGTCAGCACAGAGCCTGATGCAGGGCTTGAACCCATGAACCATGTGATCATGACCTGAGCTGAAGCCGGACATTTAACCAACTGAGTCACCCAGGCGCCCCCCAACATTTGCTTTAAAGACAGCAGCCGTCGTGTTCTTAAGCCGTCGTGTTCTTTTTAAACTACGAATAACATCATATTGCCCTCCTAATTCAGAAATCTCCACTGATTTTCTGTTACACTTAGAATAAAATCAAATTTCTGTAGAAAGAGTACATGATAAACCCCATATTTGCTCATTCAGAAAATGTAGCTGACGCTGGAAGCCACATGCCTCCCTTTGGAGTTTAGTGAGAAATCTTGAAGGAATGGAAGACTGTTGACATGGGCACTTGAGAAGACAAACTACTCAAGCGGAATGACTTGTTGCTAGATAAATAAGAGGGAAATGTGGCTAATATATATATGATACTAGCTACTCCCAGATTCAAGTGGCATCTCTGTTCTTTGGTCTCATGGATGAGTGTCCATCTATCTGCTAAGGAAGTCAAAGAGCCTCCCTGTTCTCTTGAAAGGATTCTTAACTGTTCTAGGACTTTGTTAATATGTGTCCTTGAGACTAAAAATGTCTACTATAGGAAATCACATTTGTAAGATCGTTTTTTGTTAAACAAACAAACAAACAAACAAACATGTTCGTTCACCTAAAGTTGTTAACTGATTTTGTTCTGGGTGATGGATTTTGCCCACCTTGTGATAGTTATTTCACTTTGACCTCTCTCCTCTATCCCTGGGGAAATCAACTCGTATAAAAGGACTATAAAAGATTTTTTAAAACCTACAAAGAAATCTAAGAAGCATTTCCTCCTTGCAATATTTGTAAGTAATAAAGTCTCTTTTTAAAAAAAGTACTTCAAAAAAATTTTTTAATGTTTCTTTATTTTTGAAAATGTTTCTTTATTTTGAGAGAAAAAAGGAGACACAGAATCTGAAGCAGGCTCCAGGCTCTAAGCTGTCAGCACAGAATCAGACATAGGGCTTGAACCACCAACCACAAGATCATTACATGAGCTGAAGTCGGATGCCTAACCAATTGAGCCACCGAGCCATCCCAAAAAAGTACTTTTAAAACTCAATTAAATAACACATGAACATCCAAGGAATAAACCTTTAAATCCAAAAAAAAAAAAAAAAATGGCATCCAAGTACATTTCTTTGTGTCTCAGTCTTTCCCAGTATTCCACATCTCGGCTCACAAGGCCACGTGGGATTACACCATCATCTACCTCATTCACTATCTCCAGGCACTCTGGCTTTGTTGATGTCTCTGGACCACAGCAAGCTCAATTCCAACATAGGCTCTTTTAGGCTTGTTGATTGTTCTGTCTGGAATTCTTTTTGCCTGATTTTCCCAAGACCCTCAGCGTGTGGTTTTGGTTCAAATGCCACCTTCTCCAAGAAGTCTTCAGATATTACTCTATCTCACCTTCCCCCCCCCTCACCCCCCAACCCATTAAATTACTCTCTCATTACCCTGCTTCTTTTCTTTATTTTATTTATTACATGAAACTGTGTTATTCATTACTTACTTGTGTTCTCCCATTAGAATACAAATCCCATAAAAGCAAGGACCTCGTCTGTCTTATTCATCAGTTTCTCCCTCACATCATGAACTGAGTCTAGTCTATAGGGGACTATATAAAAGACTGTGGAATGAATGAGTAACTGTTTATAACTTCAGAAGCATTTTAACAGATAGTAACAGCAGTCTTACACAACATATCTAGGTGAATTAGGGCCAAGGACAATTCTATAGTAAAAACAATCTCCTGGGTCAGACGGTATTTTAGCACACATCTTTTGCAGCCTACAGCTGTAAGTTTTTTTAGTTGACGTGCCTGCTTTATAAAAAGGACCACTGAAAAATTGTCTGCATTGACCCACCTATGAATTAGAAAGAACTCAGCACATGTCCCAGGTGCGCAGGTGATTCTTGCCATTGTACATTTTGGACATTAGACTCAGCTGGTGTAGGACATAAGCACAGTTTATTGAAATAATTGGGCTTCCACAAAACCCTTCTGCTAAGAAACTTCCCAGGATGTCTGTCTGCAATCAATAACTATACCTGAGTAAAATCTAATAGATGCAGAAGGTTGTGGTCTCAACTATTGGCTTTAGTTGGGTCAGCTGCTCTGACTCAGGGTGTGAGCAAGGGTTCACACCTTCAACTGAATCAGGTCTGAGGAAAGGAGACATAAACCCAGGCACATGTGAAGCCCTTGGATATGGATGCATGAGTCAGACTGTAAGCAACTAGCTGTAGAGAAAATTGGGATAATCCATCAGTATAAGAGTTCATACTGAATAGTAAAAAGAATACTTGATTTTTATTTTTGTAGAGGCAAAGATAATTTGTTCTTTATTTTTTTTAATTTTTTAAAGTTTATTCAATTTTAAGAGACAGAGAGAGACAGAACAGGAGCAGGGAAGGGGCAGAGAGAGACACAGAATCCGAAGCAGAGCTCCACGCTGACAAGCACAGAGCCCGATGCAGGGCTTGAACTCACAGACCACAGATCAGGACCTAAGTCAAAGTTGGACACTTAACCAACTGAACCACCCAAGTACCCAACTATCTGTTCTTTAAAATCTTGGTGGGATGCACTTGTACACAATTTTGGCATGTGCTCTTTTGGCTGTTCGATGCCAATATTTAAAATGGATTTTAGGGCACAGTCAGTGTGACTCAGTCAGTTAAGCATCCAAGTCTTGATTTTGGCTCAGGTCATGATCTCATGACTCGTGGGATGGAGCCCCATGTCGGACTCCGCACTGATAGCTCAAGCCTGCTTGAGATTCTTTCTCTTCTTCTCTTTCTGCCCCTCCCCTACTCTCTCTTTCTCTCTCATAATAAATAAATAAACTTAAATAAACAAATAACTAAATAATGGGTTTTAGCTCATTTGCTCATATAGCTCATCTTCTATTTCTTCCTCTACCATTGAAAAATCATTTTTGCTAGAAATTCATCTTTTTCATTGAGGTTTTCAAGGTTATGGTAATTTAGTTATATATTATATACACATAATATATAGATAATATTATCTATAGTATGTGTTTTACACATACATACACACATACATACATATAAAATACCCTATATTGGTGTGCTATATGTCATATGTGCATTACATATATTCAAAGATACACATTCCATTCAAAATTTCTGTAATATTTTAGTTTTTCTGTCTTTGGATCCTGCATTTTTGCAGAGCTGTATCTTCTTTCAAACTTGCATCTCTCTCCCGGTGCCTGTCGGTCTGGCCAGAATGCACCCGGGAACTGACAACCTGTGTTTAGCTGAACATTTCATCTGAGGTTATTTTTGCTTGCTTTTGAAAAAGTTTTGCAAATCATTCTGTTTTTACTAGCCACTGAATATACCCCTAAAAACAAATTTTTTTTTTTAAAGCTGTTTCCGACGGAGGAGGCAGTGACTGCTAGAGTGTTTGGATGCAGGGCTCTGTCACAAATGGGCTGCGGACACCTGCTTGTTTTGTCCATTTGAAAATGACTTTAATTGGAACCAGACCACAAACTCACATACTTTGGTACTTAACCATGAAACTCCTTATAGACTGATCAAGACGACTTCACACAGAAAGCAAAAAGCAGTAAAACACCAAATACTTCATTTCTCTGCTTTGCTGCACATATTGTGCAAATTGGTTAACTTCAGTTTATTAGCTAACCTTTCAAGTTTGTGCTTAGGGCACATTAACATTTGTTGTTTGAGTTTTTTGACGGGACAAGTTTTTTGTTGTTGTAGTTTTGTTTTTTGATAGGCTGCTTCTTTTTTTCACCTGAAACAGACTTGAAATCACTTTCGCATACAACGGCAGAGCTCTTTGCCCTCTGTTATCAGTTTAATCTTTCAGAATAATTCTCAAATGGCCTGAATAATTCCATTAGATGACACGGAGACATGGAATTCTGTTCCTTTTACTTGTGCATATGTCTGATAAAAACTTTAAAATACCAAAATAAATTTACATACTGTAAGGACGCAGGTCTGAACCAAACTGACTCCATGACAGGCTTCAAGTTTCCCTCTGACCTTGGAGGCCTAAGTGTCATTTCTCAGAATCATTAGACAATAAAAGGGCACACATTGCTCCAGGCAGGAGGGACCACCCTTGTAACACCCAATCAGGAAAGGCCACCCTTAACATTCCTAAGGGCAGGTCTAGAGATAGAAGCTATAGATAATCACTTATTGCTTAAGGCTAGTTACACCCTACATGGGGGTCCTGGGTCCACTCTGTAATGGGTTAATACTCTAAATGTTGTGATTGGATCCCGCCACAAGTAAAGAACACTCTGGACAATGTGTATGGTTAAAGTTACTGCCAATAATGTTAGGCTATAATGATTGGATCACTGTACCTGTGTCACAATTACCTGTAACTCCCCCTTTCCCAAAACCCGTAAAGGCCCCACCCCGCCTTTGTTCGGGGCTCTCCACATGGATCCACTGTGTTGGTGAAGTCTGTGTGCCCGAGCTTAAAAGCCCGTAATAATAAATGCCCTTTGCTTTTGCATGCGTTACTCGGTCTCCCCGGTGGTCTCTGGTTTGGGGGGAAGATACTGAAATCTTGGGCATAACAGTACGTTATCGATATTTTTTAAAAATGTTGACAAGATTCCCACTCTGTTTCCCTGTGAGTCTGTGTACCCCAACATAGCTCTGCCCCCAGAGTATGTGAACTTCTGTTTTAAAATAACAAAGACGTGTAGGCTGAATTGTACTGATCTTGGGTAACTGTTATTGTATAATAGTTGTCACTGAGTGTTTTTATTTTCCTCTTAATGTAGGAGACTAAGTATTCTTAATCACAATTCATGTCATATTTTAATTTTTTTTAAATTTTTAATGTTTATTTACTTTGAGAGAGCATAAAAGTACTTTTTGAGGGCAGGGGTTGGGGGGGGCGGTTAGCAGAGAAGCAGAATCTGAAATAGACTCCAGGCTCTGAGCTGTCAGCACACAGACTACTTTGAGGCTCAAACTCAGGAACCTGAGCTGAAGTCAGATGTTTAATCAACTGAGCAACCCAGGAGCCCCCTGTCATGTTTCAATTCTTGAAATAATAGTAGTTTTTGTATTAGGTTAAGTTTCAATTAATGTGACTCAAATGATGTCATTTGACATATGTTGGTCCTGAGGATCTGCTTATAGTTAATGTAAGATTTAATATCTGTTCATCTTGAAAATATAAAGCTACTTTAAAATTATGGTAAAACCATACGTTTGGGATTTTAAAAGAAACAGAACTCTATCTTAATGCAACAAAAGACTTTTCCTTTTTCTCTTTATCTTTTTCAGTATAGCCAATAGCTAGCAAAAAGAAAATAATTTGTAAAATTTTAAAACAGGGAAAGCATTTCTAGTTTTAAATTTTCAAGAAGGTCTATAAGTTTTAGGATTGCCTGGCAGATTCATTATGTTTTCATGTTCATTCTGATGAAATATTTGACATTTCTGGAGTTCTTTGTTTTATTTGTTGTACTCCCAAGTCTTCTCCAGCAAATCAGGATTAATATGAAACATTTACTAACACCATTTAAATGAAATACTATTACTTACAACTCATAGAGTGCTGACTCTATTTTAAGGACCATGCCAATCACTGGCACATACTTGCTCATGTAATCCTCATGACAGTGCTATGAAGTAAGTCTTATTATCTTTATTCCCACTTTACAGATAAGAAAACTGAGCCACAGAGTAATTCAGTTACTTGCCCAAGGTGATAGCTTTAATTGGCAGACTTGGGACTCAACCCAGACTCCACAGCTCCAGAGTTCACACATCTAATCAGAATTCTACATCTCCATGGTGGACTGTGATACAGGTCTGTTGTTCATTTGTTTGTTTTGTGTCTTTGTAGAACTGAAAGTGGAAACTTGTTCTGTGTCGTACCGAAAGAGCTAGTGAATTAATGTGTTTCCGTTTTAAGTGTTCTTAGAAATGTGAGCTCCTCCAGACAGTGCTTGACCTGCTCATCCGTTTTGGCTAGAATCCCCTCTAGTTACTGAAATAGCAAATATCAGATACAAGACAGTGATTTTATTTTGTTTGGTTTGGTTTTATTTTGTTTTATTTTAAAAAATAAAATAATTACAGCCAGGCAGGGATTAGATCTGTTCTTATGGGTCAGTGTTGCCTCGTGACTATAAAGTTTCATAAACTGAAAGGAAAAACAAGACAAAACAAAACAAAAAACAGCTGTAGCAGGAAATGTGTCCCTTTACCAGCAGGTGTCGCTGTTGCCTCTTAGCAAGAACGTACAGCATCTACTGGAGATGAAGATGATGAGAGTTCTTTTACTAAAATCTTTGCAAGTCATCGGGTGCATGTTGCTTGGTCACGGAGACAAAGAATTAATCCAAAGAGAGAGAGCGTGACTCCCCATTTCTACAGAGAACAGAGGGGGGTTTCAGACAACCCGGTGCCTCCCTGAGAGGCAAAGGCATGGGAGGGAGGCTGAGCAGTGTGGGGGAAGGAGCTTCTCTGTGTCGGTGCAGAGTCACCATCTTCCCACTTAGCCAGCAGGGCTCAACCAGAACACAAGTGCTGGAAAACAGCCAGAGCCACAGGGCGGGAGTGAACAGAATGTGTTTGCGTGCACAAGCAAAGCACACTCTAGTAATGCCTAGAAATAATTGGCAGAGAATTTGCAGAGGCTGAAGGTCCTCTAGGGTCAGCTAGGACCAAAGGCAATGGAAAGGAGACTCACACAAGAGGAATCTGAGCATCTCTGCTGGGTCCGGGAACGCAGAGTAACCAGATAGGGCTCTGGACTTCGCCTTCACCCTGAAGGCAGAAGGAGCACAAACCACGCTGGCAAACCAGAAAAATATGGTTGGAACCGTTGTACGCTTTTTCTTTCCAAAAAAAAAAAAAAATTCAGGGGCGCCTGGGTGGCTCAGTCCGTTGAGCGTTCAACTTCGGCTCAGGTTCAACTTGCTCAGGTTCAACTTCGGCTCTCACAGTTTCTGGGTTCGAGCCCCATGTTGGGCTCAGGGCTGGCGTCTCAGAGCCTGGAGCTGCTTCAGATTCTGTGTCTCCCTCTCTTTCTGCCCCTCCCCTGCTTGCATTCTGTCTGTCTCTCTCAAAAATAAATGAACTTTAAAAAAATTTTTTTTAATCCTACTACTTTGAAAAGTTGCCATGCTCTTTGCTTTCAGCCGTATCAGGGTAAAATCATTAATTATTTTAATCATTTCATAATCAGGTAGTAGGATACTTGTTAAATTATAATTGTCTTTAGATGCATCGATTATTTGGATTTTCAAAAGTAACCCCTCCTCGGCAGTGTTAACTTATATTCTAGCAAATTCTGTTTCCCAGGGCAGTCAGGAAATGTGCTCCACCTAAATTTTAAGATGTTGTTTTATGGCACTGCATGGAAAAATCTTCCAAGATCAATCAGTACACTTTTCTAACTTGGTCCTTTGATTTCAGAAGCTCCGTTGACAACAGGATATGATGTCAGTCTTTGCTTCTGAATGTGGGATTTGTTTTGGTCAAATTGGTTGGTGGTGAGGAGACAGCTAGAGGGGAACCTCAGTGCTGTGAGAGGATCCAAGGGTCCTCTTCAACTTAAACTGAAATCCACAATTCTGTCTCCTGAGGAACACTAATTCCTACGCACAAAGAGTTAGAAACTGCATGACGATTATGACATTCTGTTCAATGTCCAGGGCGTCCATTTCAACAGACGAAAGAACATTTACTATTTGGGAGTCTCCAAGCAGGTTGAACTCATAGGGTTACTAGATACATCAAGGAAAAATACAGAATTCCCACTTAAAAGTGAACTTCAGACACTTTTTAGTATGAAAGAATTATTTTTAGTATGAAAATATTATACAAAAAATACTATATATACTAAAAATACTACATGCTATATACTGAGGTACTATAAAAGTATGTACATTACATAAAGATGCCTTTTTAATATGGTAGACTACATTTGCTAATATTATGTTAAGGATTTTCAATTGTAAACTTTTGAGGGATTTTCATTTATAATTTTTTTGGTAAAATTTTTTTTCTTCTAGGTTTTGATATCTGAGTGTCGGGGCCTCATAAAATGAGTTAGGAAGTATTCCCTTTCTTCTACTTTCTATAAGAGTAGAAGGATTTCTTCTTTAATAGTTTGATAGAATTCACCAGTGAAACTATGTAAATCTGAAATTTTCTTTGTAGGAAAGTTATTAATAGCAAATTCAAACTCCTAAATAACATTTTCTCTTTATTTTGCATCAGGTTTGAGAGGTTTTTTTTATTTGAGTTTATTAAATTTATTGGCATAATGTTATTCATACTATTCACTTTTTTCTATCATTTTATGATTGTTGGATCTGTAGTGAGATGCTCTTTCATTCCTGATATTTATAACTTTTGTTTTTTCTTTTTTCCTGAGTAGTACAATTTCTCAATCTGATTAATCTTTTCTAAGAAGTGTCTTCTGGTTTTAATTTTCTCTTGGCCTTTTTCAATGATTTCTGCTTTTATTTTTACGGTTTCATATCTACTAGTTTAGATTTAAGCTGCTGTTTTGTCTCTAGTTTTGTAGAGTGCATTGAAATCATTGATTTAAATTTATCTCCTTTTCTAATACAAACATTGCCCATCTAGTTCTGTTAGCCACGTCTCTCAATTTTTCTCTCTTTTAAATGTTTGTTTATTTATTTATTCGATTGTTTGTTTAGAGAGAGAGAGAGAGAGAGAGAGGAAGAGGGATAATCCCAAGCAGGCGCCACACAGCGCAGAACCAAAATCAAGAATCGGACACTTAACCAACTGAGCCTCCTAGGTACTCCACCTCAATTTTTTTATATACTGTCTTTTTATCATTCTGAAGCTTGAAATGTGTTTTTATTTATTTTTAGGTTTTATCTTTGAGCAATGGATCCCAAATTTGGATTTTTAAAAACATATACTATTGTCATTTATTTTTAACTTAGTTGCATTATGGTCAGAAAACATACCCTGTAATCTTTTGAATTGTATTAAAATTTATTGAACTGACAAGCACATGGTCTATTTTGGCAAACATTTTACACTCCCCTAAAAAGACAGAATGTTCTCCCATTGTGAGTGTAAGGCAAGATCTGTAATGTTGTTAAAATCTTCAACATCTTTACCAAATTTTTGTGTGGTTCTAGCAATTTCTGAGAAGGGGGGGTGTTAAGTCTTGAATTTTGATCAGACGTTCTCTATTCTCCTTGTAGTCTTGTCAGTTTTGTTTGGCTTTGTGTATTCTGAAGCTTCATTATTGGGCATATACACTGATGGTTTTCATGTTTTTCGGATGAAATGACTCCTCATCGTCAGGACCTCTCCCTACGTGGGTACCTCTGGCAGTGTTTGTCTGGAAGTCAGTTGGCATTAACATAATCACACCAGCTTTCTTCTCCTTGCAATTTCCAGGGAATAACTTTTCCCATATTTTTTTTTCAACCTCCCTGTGCCCATCTCAGCTGTACATTTGGGGGCTGAGAAAATTGACACTGTGTGACCCATGGACCCACTGAAAGCTGGCCTGGACCAGGACTCCGTTTATGAAGCTACTCCCATGTTCTTACTCCAACAGGGGCCATGATGATGCTTCCTGTCTGTTATCGGAATCCCCCTGTCCCCTCCCCCAAGAACCCTACCGCCATTTACAAAGGTCTCCATCCAGCAGGAAAGGGGGAATGGCTGGACCTCTCTAGGACTACACCATCTTGCCAGACGTGAACTTGCCTACCTCTCCAACCTCATGTGGCCCCTCACCCCTGAGACACTGTCCTCCAGCCACACTGACTTCAGCCATAAGGCTGTCTTGTGCGGTGTAGTAGTGCTCTGCTGCCTGGCTCTTTGACCTTGCCTGTCCTGTACTGGGATCTCCTCCCTTAGGCACTATTTCCCTAGTGTGTGTTGTTCACATGCATACACAAACTATGTTTGGCTGTCAGTGTTTTTACTGAATTGAGCAAAACTACACAGCCCAGTTTTGCTTTGTTTCTTTATTTGTTATTTTAATGGATTGCCAAGTTTTTTGGTTTGTTTTTCAGGGTTGTTTTTGTTTTTGTTTTGCATCTTTCGTCAGGTCTGCAAACAATTATTTGAAGCCTCAATCCTACTTCCAGAAGGCTGGATCATAAACCTGGGCTTGTCTGCCCCCTAGTGTCAGGCTCCCGCTCTGCCCGCAGAAGCTGAAAATTTGTGCCCAGGATTTTTGATGACGTGGCCACAAAACGGCCTTGTCAGACTGTGAAACTCCTAAGCATTACAATCACAAACCGGGAGCCTCATTCGGGTCAGATCTTCACTCCACCCAGAGAAGACTTTCACTTCCCTCTTTATCCATGTCTGAATGTATTTTTTAATACTAAGTCTTTATTACCTTTGGGGTGAAAAAATGAAATGGAAACATTTTTTAAAATAACTTTCATAACAACTTTGGTCTCAAGGAGGTCTGTCCCATGAAACCATTGTTAGAGAAGAGTTTTGAAGCTTATTTTAAAGTTTATTATTAATAAGATAATACAAAATATTTTAATAAGAGCCCTTTTACACATTTCCAAACTGGACAAGAAATCGTTTAATGCTTATACTGTTTCCTTGTGTTATGATCATTTTTGTGGTTCGATCACTGTTTTCAGACCCGGCACCACACTGCTTTCTGGCATATGTCTAATCTAATGAAGGTTTTGAATAGGGAGTCTAAGCAGGCAGAGGGTCCCCCTTCTCAGATCAGCGTTTCAATATGATTCTGATCCTTGGCTCATCCTGAGAAGCATGAAGATCTCAGTATCTCCTCTGTCCTAGAAACTCACAGCTGCCATCCAGAAAGAGTTTTGCTCCAAGAAGTATGGTGTCTATTTTGTAGGACAAGACAATAATTTCCATTTCCTTTTCTAAATACAAAATTGTGACCCCCCCCCACCACTTCTACAGCCCAAGGCATATCACTCATGCTGCTTTGAAATTTCACCTGCTTTAGTACAGGCAGCTATCTTGTCCTTTGCTGATCTCAGACGGTTCTATGAACGATTCTGACCAAAATAATCTGCACATTCTCAGGTGTCATGTATGATCGGCATCTCAAAATCTGATGTCTTTCTCAAAGAAATGTTTCCTTTTCACACTACATTTATTTTTATTTAGTATATTGATCAATGGGTGTGGTGGACACATGACTACAAGCTCTTATGATTGATCTGCCAGATGGTGTGTACACCGTGTTGTTTCTGTCACCATGACATTGGCGATATGAGGCCCAGGGGTGACAGGGATTGAGGGGGGCCTGATTCGCCCAGTAGTTGCTCAGTGCTAAAGAGTTGATCATTTAAGACTTTTTTTAGTCATCTACATGGCTACCAATGTAGAAATTTCATGTAAGTGAGAGGTTCAGCTTTTGAGAAGTGAACGTTTCAAATACTCTAATGCTCCACTAGTTAAATCCTAACCTTAAAAGAGAAAGAGAGAGAGAGAGAAAGAGAGAAAGAGGAGAATGAAAAAAAATTTTTTGTGGAGGAGTTACTTAAAGTAAGCTTTTGAACTTTATATTCTAAATTGCACTCTGCTTAAAGTATAAATCTTAGCCAGCTGATAATTTTAGAAAAGTACAGCTAAGTAAGATTATTAGCAATTACTAGGGGTGTGTGTGTGTGTGTGTGTTGTGTAGCAGGGGCAGTGAGAAGTCCGATGGAAGGGAAATGATTTGGACAACAAAAGTTTAGGTTAAGTCAATGAAAATAAACATTTCCAACATGGATTTTAGCTCTTTATGTCTAACGGTACATACATGTTAGAACCACAAGGTGGGGACACAACACAATCTTCTCGTCTCGGGTGCGGGCAAGTAGAAAACTCAAAAGAGCAGTTTTTAAAGCAGGGCGGCTCTGTTTCTAGGCTCATAAGAGGTTTCCTCCCCATTTTCTCGTACAATTTAATGGTAATATTGGCCCTAGATTGTATACAGAAAGTGTGCTTGTCAAAGAAAGTATATAGTTTTGAAAATCTCCTGCTTTTAAAAATAATTTGCACAAGATGGCAACCAAAACTGGCTCCCCTGACTCGCCACAGGTCAGGACTGTGGAATACTCGAGTTACTGTGTCCTCGGTGAAGCCCCAGAGTATGGCTCTGGAAGCTTCAGCTCCCGGTAGCGTTTCTGGGTCATCTAAGTCCTTATATCACAGTGGTTCTCTCTTCTTTCCTTCCACATTTTTGCATAAACTTTTCATCTTTTATATTTGTGTTTAAGAGTTTCTCAGAATACTGAACTTAAGCATTTCAAATAATAGTATAACAACTTTTTACCACTGTGATGTGTTAAAAAATATTTCTTTATTTTTGGGAGAGTACAAGCAGGGAAGGAGCAGAGGGGGGATGCAGAGAATCTGAAGCAGGCTCTGCAGTGACGGGATGACAGTGGCTAACCTGATATGGGGCTCAAACTCCCCAAACCGCAAGGTTATGACCTGAGCCAAGGCAGATGCCCAACTGACTGAGCCACCCAGGTGCCCCTTTACCATTTTCAAATGGTAATTTTTCAAAGTTAGCAATCTCGAATATACTAGCAACTATTCTAACCTCTTAGAATATCAATATGTATGTGTTATATATATGAAATATCTACACACAGATAAAGCTACAGACATATAATCATTACCACTTCATATGTCTAAATTCAATATATAAACATGTACTCAATTTCCATATAATGTTATATAAGCAATTCTTAGTGATAAATTCATCTATATGTAGGGTATGAAAGATAGATGGCATCTTCACTTAAATACATGGTTATATGTGGCTATGGATTAGAATGTATGTGTACATATATACCTGGCAATCTTTATCCATGTTTACAGGTAAATTTCTACAACAAACTTTGCAGGTATCTAACTGCTCAAAGCATTTCCAAAGTGATATCCTACTAAGCAACACGTTTAAAACAGAACTCATTATTACATCCTCACTCCCAACTCCTTCCTATATTCCCATCTCAATGAGTGGTCCTATAAGCCTTCTAGGGATTGCCCAGGGATCTGACAGCTTCCTGTACTTCACCCTGATCCTACAGTCAGTCTCTCAGCCTTAGGGACTGTCTTCCAAATATTTCTCTATTCCGCCCCCTTTTCTTGTCCGTACGGAAATTTCCATAAAGTGGGCCTCCCATGCGTCCCATGGCCATCAGTCTCATCTGTGTGAAAGGTCGATCTGGCCACGTCTCCACTCTAGTTAAACATTCAGTGCAGTCCTCATCCCATGCCCCAGAATATAAATTCCAGGTGCTTATAAAGACCTACAAGGCTCTAAATTACTGAGCTGATCAGGTAATTTTATTCCTTAGTCTTTGCTTGTACTGTGTTTTCCAGCAAGAAAACCCTCCTTGGGGTGCCTGGGTGGCTCAGTCGGTTAAGCGGCCGACTTCAGTTCAGGTCATGCTCTCTCGGTTCGTGAGTTCGAGCCCCACAGCGGGCTCTGTGCTGACAGCTCAGAGCCTGGAGCCTGCTTCAGATTCTGTGTCTCCTTCTCTCTCTGCCCTTCTGCTCACGTCTGTCTCTCTCTGTCTTTCAAAAATAAATAAACATTAAAAAAATTGTTTTGAGAAAAAAAGAAAACCTCCTTGATGAATTCGCCTTTAAATTACATTCATCTTGGATGCCTGGGTGGTTTAGTAAGTTTAGCATCCAACTCCTGGTTTCAGCTCAAGTCACAATCTCATAGTTTTGTGGGTTCGAGCCCCACATGGAACTCTGGGCTGGAGACAAAGAACCTGTTTGGGATTCTCTCTCCCCCATCTCTCTGCCCGCCCCCACTCGTGCTGTCTCTGTCTCTTTCAGAATAAATAAATACACTTAAAAAATAAATTACATTTAACTTTAAAGTATATATAAAATGTTAACTAAAAATAAGGATATATGATATGTGCATATATTTTCATTTTGTAGCTATAAAAATTTAGGTGTATAATAACCAAATCTATGTAAATCTAATAATGAAACAAAGCTTCCGCTTGGCCCTGGTCGTAACTCAGCCCTGCTGCATATGCTCATTCGTTTGTTCGACAAATACTTACTGAATTCTCACTTCGTGAGAGATGCTTGGCAGACATTATTAAATAAAATGGGTAAGAATTCTTGGCCTGATAAAACTTAAATTCCAGAACATAGAACATTAATTTATGGTCTTAAAAAATCCATTAGGAGATATTGAATAGATCTTAATAAATTTAATATTATGAAATTGAAACTTACAATATTTACTTAAATATGGAATTGTGCTACTTAACAAATAATTTGGTCCAAAGGTAAATTTTTGTTTCTAATCTTATATTTTCAGAAAGTTTTAATTAATTGGTTTGTACCCATGGGACATATAACATATGCAGTATTCATGGGCTAAGGAAAGCCTCTATGTGTATATCACACAGGATTAGATTCAGCAGTGCGTGATAGGAAACAAAGATAACTATGACCTAAAAGAGATAGTTTCTTTTTCCTCTTATGTGAAAAGGACTCTGGAGGCAGCCTCTCCAGTGCTGGTAACAGCAGGACTGTTGTTCCTAAAACGGACAGTCCCCATACCCAGGCAAGAGTGTGAGATAATTCTCTTATGGGACACAAACAGGAGCTGTGATCAGAATGATCCCCTCAGTTGTTGGAATTATACCATTCAGGTGTCTGGTCAACTACTAGGCAGTAAGGGCGCCTGGGTGGCTCAGTCGGTTAAGCGTCCGACTTTAGCTCAGGTCATGATTTCATGGTCTGTGGGTTGGAGCCCTGCATCAGGCTCTGCACTGATAGCTCAGAGCCTGGAGCCTGTTTCTAGTTCTGTCTCTCTCTCTCTTCTCTCTCTCTCTCTCTCTCTCTCTCTGCCCATCCCCTGCTCATGCTCTGCTTCTCTCTGTCTCTCAAAAAATAAATAAAAGGTAAAAAAAAACCAAAACTAATAGGCAGTAGATATTGGCTTGAACACTTGTACACCAATTTCCCCAGAGTGACGGATTTCAGAAGAATCTTTACTGGGCCTTTGAAAACAGTGGCTATATTTTGGTGACTATGAGGTCTGAGAACATTTCCTTTTCTTTCAAGGCTATTCAATAGAAAATAAACAATGCAGTTAAGAATATGAGCTATCTTTTATCAAGATTTCCAGATAGACAGTAACCCTCCGGAAGACAGAGATCATGCATCGCTCATTTTGCATTTACGTGATCTTCTAGCACAAGATCCTACATGTACCCTCCGGAAGACAGAGATCATGCATCGCTCATTTTGCATTTATGTGATCTTCTAGCACAAGATCCTACATGTACCTTTCTGGCTTCATTCCATCACGCTTTTCCCTTCCTTTCAGCACCTTTCTCTTGAGATCCCTGGAATGGAGACATGGCCTTCAGTATTGGAGAAACTTACAGCCCTCAGAAAAAAAGACTTCCAAACTGTCAAGAGTCCCCAAACCAAAGCAGCTGGGTCCCTGCACTACATTGGCCTTTCAGCCATTTCCCTTTACTCTTTTCCATCATGGAAAGCAGCATGATGCTATCAGTCATTATTTATTAATAAGTTGACACAGGGTACATGGGTAGCTCAGTTGGTTGAGCGCCAGACTCTTGATTTCAGCTCAGGTGCTGATCCCAGGGTCATGGGGTCATGGGATCAAGCCCCACATCAGGCTTCACACCGAGCATGGAGCCTGCCTAAGATTCTCTCTTTGGCTCTCCCTCTGCCTCTTTCTCCTTATCTGCACCTCTCCCCCAGTGTGCATTCTCTCTCTCTTTCTAACATAAATTTTAAAAACCCATAAGTTGACAAAGATGAAGAAAAGTCTGAGAATCTTATAAACATATAGCCCAGGTCACATTTTAGCCTTTGTCCACATGTCCTGTTATGTTAGAAAATCATGATTTTCACATTCTTATTTGTGAGCAGTCTGAATACTTTTCTAACTGATAATCCAACATCTGCTTATCAAGACTTACAGAGGTGGGGAGCCTGGGTGGCTCAGTTGGTTAAGTGTCCAGCTCTTTTTTTTTTTCTTATAGTTTATTGTCAAGTTGGTTTCCATATAACACCCAGTGCTCATCCCCACAAGTGCCCTCTTCCATGCCCATCACTCATTTTCTCCTCTCCCCTTCCCCCCATCAACCCTCAGTTTGTTTTCAGTATTTAAGAGTCTCTTATGGTTTGCCTCCCTTCCTCTCCTTGACTATTTTCCCCTTCCCCACCCCCATGGTCCTCTGTTAAGTTTCTCCTGTTCCACATCTGAGTGAAAACATATGGTATCTGTCTTTCTCTGCCTGACTTATTTCACTTAGCCTAACACCCTCTAGTTCCATCCACGTTGCTAGAAATGGCCAGATTTCATTCTCATTGCCATGTAGTATTCCATTGTATATATAAACCACATCTTCTTGATCCATTCATCAGTTGATAGACATTTAGGCCGTTTCCATGATTTGGCTATTGTTGAAAGTGCCACCATGAACATTGGGGTACATGTACCCCTATGCATCAGCACTTCTGTATCCCTTGGGTAGATCCCAAACAGTGTTATTGCTGGGTCATAGGGGAGTTCCAGAGCAGCTGCACCAGTTTACATTCCCACCAAGAGTGTAGGAGGGTGCCCATTTCTCCACATCCTTGCCAGCATCTATAGTCTCTTGATTTGTTCATTTCAGCCACTCTGACTGGTGTGAGGTGGTATCTCAGTGTGGTTTTGATTTTATTTCCCTGATCATGAGTGACGTTGAGCATTGTTTCATGTGTCTGTTGGCCATCTAGATGTTCTCTTTGGAAAAGTGTCTGTTCATGTCTTCTGCCCTCCTCGTCACTGGATTTTTGACTCTTGATCTCGGCTTGGGTCATGATCTCACAGTTCATGGTTAGAGCCCAGCATCAGGCTCCGCCCTATCAGTGCAAAGCCTGCTTGGGATTCTCTCTCTCCCCCGCCCCCCTTGCTCTCTCCCTCTCCCCTGCTCATGCTCTCACTCACTCTCTCAAGATAAATAAATAAACTTAAAAAATCATAGAGGAAAAAGAGAAAATAGAAGGGAGGGTATTAAAAAGGAATTCCAGAACATAGGTTTACAGATTGAAAGAGGTCACCAAATTCCTAAAACAAGGAAGACAATTACAACTTAATAACACACATCATCAGAAATTTCAGAACACTAGGTACATTTCTTTTAAAAAAACAATCTAAAAGCTAACAGAGGAAAAGAAAATTGGTTACAAACAAAACTTCAGAAAGTGTAACGACCTTTGTCTTCTTCCCAACAACACTGAAGGCTAGAACCCAATGAAGCAATGCCATCAAACACTTGTGGAGGAAACTATTTTTGCAGTAGGATTTGGGATCAGTCAACCTGGAAAACAAGTGTAAAAGTGAATAATATTGTTTTCCTATATTCACGGTCTCATCATTTTTATTTCTTGTGCAACTTTCTCAGGAGACCCCCCCCCAGTGGAAGAGGAATGAAAGTAAGGCAGTACACCCCAAAAAAAGACCTGCGGTCCAAGAACAGTGTCTGACTGGGAGAGAGAAGAACCAACACAGTAATGAAGAGTCCCCGGAGGCAAGCGGATCAGGAGACCTTAGCACAGCTCTCCCCTACAGGAGCAGGATAACAGAAGTCTCCAAAAGAAATGTCCCCCAAAACACAAGCACTGATGTTTAGCCAAAGGAATTGTACTGTTCTCCTGGAGTTTAAAGAAAAATTAGCTGTACAGATAGAGCCAATTCCGCATTGTTTACAAGTATAAAATAAGATAAATCATTATTTGGGGCACTCTTTTGAGCACCTGACTTTGGCTCAGGTCATGATCTCACAGTCTGTGAATTCGAGCCCCACATCGGGCTCTGTGCTGACAGCTCAGAGCCTGGAGCCTGCTTCGGATTCTGTGTCTCCCTCTCTCTCTGCCCCTCCCCTGCTTGCACTCTGTCTCTCTCTCTCTCTGAAAAAAAATACACACTAAAAATGATTTTAAATAAAAGATAAGCCATTATTAATTACAGGAAAACAGAAAGATGTGCAAGCAAAAATAATAAGTGCACAATATGGCTCCCTTGTGAATATTGATAAGCCATAATAAGCCATAATAATAATTCATAGAAACTATGAATACTGACTGAATGAAGAATTGTGGCATTTGGAGAAAATGGAGAGAGAGGTGGTGGAGAACTAGGTTCTCATCTATCACTGGGAGGATCCACAAACAGCTAAATCTACAAATTGAACAAATAACATTATGACACTTTATTTTAAAACATATGTAAATTCCTGTAAAAATGGCTTAAAGACTTTTAAAAGAAGGGTTCAAAAAAGGGCAGGACAGAAGATCTCTGTTTTTCCTCATCGGAAATTTCACCTTTCAAGAGCATGTGCTTGGTTTATTTTGCTACAAATTAAACTATTATTTATCCATAAATAATTGAGGAAAGTATGAAAACAGATCTCCTTGAGTTGCAATAAAAAAAGCTGCAAAAGCAAAGATGATAATTTAATGAAGATTTGTTTCCATGTTCTGGCTTTCTGTTTGTTTCCATGGTTTTTGAGCAAATATTTCTGTACAGTCTGCAATGGGCCTGCTAAAATGCACTACAAAAACTAGGTGTTTTAAAACATGAGAAAGGTTTCTGACAGGAGAATTTAGGCATTGGAATAGAAAAATTTGTTGGAAAAACCTAGCAAAGAAGTCTAGCAATCTGTACAGTAAGCTTGCAGTCCGTTCATGCCCTTTCTTTCTTTGGAGTACAAAATCATAAATTCCCAGCTAAAGAAAAACTTTCAATTAAGGGATTATCTTCACTTTTTGGGGCTTTTTAGTGATTTGACCCTAATAATTTCATAAATCTTAGGAGCCCTCCTACGTAATACCATTTTTCTGGGGGAAAGGCTTCTCATGAAAATTTAGGTATGGCAGTGGAATTTAAAGATCATTTTTACAATAAAATTACCTTTAAATTATGAGCTTCTGATAAATCTTATGGCCATGCTTAAAATTACACTTGTAAAGGTAATTTACAAGGTGAAGGTATTGACTATGTATGTGCGACTATGAAGGTGTGGGTAAGTGAGTACATGTGTGAACATGCAATATTATTTCTAAAGTTGTTCTTTCAATTTTAACGAAATGGAAGTTAAACATGCACCATGTAAGTCAGCATTTTTTTTGTAGAAAGTTTTTGTTTTGAATCAGCTTAATGTATCCTCCCCACTCCCTGCCTCCCCTTCTTCTCTTTCTTCTTTCTTTTTTTCCGCATGCAAAGTCAAATATTAACTCTGCCTAAATGGTATGCTCAATAATAGGTTTATGCATTAGCAACTGTATTAATTATCTTAGCTAATCAACTTAATAAAGACTGGGTTGATGATCCAAGTTAACTATCTCCAAAAAGCAATTTCTTGTCCAAAATGACCCTTATCAGGATACATCCCAATCATTCAGATTCCCCCTAAGTATAGTCCTATTTGAGAGTTGTATGTTTGCAAGACTTGGCCTGCCATCTGGAAGAGTTTTCTTCCTAGCCTACTGAGCAAATCATAATCCTCTTTTAAATGGCGTTGCCATCAGGTCATCTGACTTTAAATGAATGCTCTTAACAACCTTCACATTTAGCTTTTCATATTAACCTGCCTGTCCCTTGCTCTGCAAAATGCCCACAGCGCACTCAGGACCGCCTTCTTCTGGAGTGTTCTTCAGGGCTCCAGCTGGCTTCTCCCATCATCTCAGCATGTGCTCGCCAAGAGTCACTTTGAACCAACTGCACCAGGGGGTGTGTTATGGTGACCACGTGATTCCATTACGGCTTACACAGATCAAGGAAATGTTGGGCAATAGAAATATTTCTCTGAAAACTAATTTGAATATTCCATTGAAAAGGTTTGATGAAGATTAGTCTACAAAAATTAAAAAAAACATGCAAAGACTAAGAGGCCAAAGAAGTGTGAAATTTTGGGAAATTTAGGGGGGAAAAAAGAAAAACCTAGAGGGATAGGTTACTTCATAAGAATCATTTTGGATTCATTGCTCTGTAATACATTGTCACTGGAAATTATTGAAGATTCATCATAAATGTGGTTTATACAATAAAGATCCCAATATATGGGCTTAGACACTCAAAAAAGCTTGGTCCTTTATCAGAAGATTGACAAGAAATGCAAACAACAATGAAATGATGTTTTATTTTAAATAAAATGCTTCAGGTTTGTTGGTTTTCTTTAAGTGTCCACTTTGACCAACTTTTTTCTTTATATAGTTTATTGTCAAGTTGGTTTCCATATACTTTGACCAACTTTTGATCCAACTTCTTCAAAATAATTTTTTAATGTTTATTTATTTTTGAGAGAGAAAGAGAGAGAGAGTGCGAGCAGGGGAGGGGCAGAGAGAGGGTGGCACAGAAGTTGAAGCAGGCTCCAGGCTCTGAGCTGTCAGCACAGAGCCCGACTCAAGACTTGAATCCACAGAAGCCAAGATCATGACCAGAGCCGAAGCTGGAAACTTAACCAACTGAGCCACTCAGGCACCCATGATCCAAGTTTTTAATCAACCAACTGTCCTTGATAACATCTGACATCTTCCATCATAATCACTTTCTCATCCTTAGTACTTCTGCTCATTAATAAACAAATTCACTCAATATATTAAGTACTTTAGGCACTAGGCTGAGTCTGAGAATAGAGCTGTGAAAAAGGAAAACAATGGTTCTTTTACAGTCTCATTGAACTAGACATGTGCATTTACGAATCTGTTTTCTTTGCCATATGACAACCATTTTTAAGGCAAAAAATGTCATTTTGATTTTTGTATCCTCAGTAACTTACAGAGTATCTGGGACTTAGTAGAAACTAAGTAAAGGTTCGTTGAACTGAATTAATAAATAAAGCCCCAAACTTCATTTACCTAAAAGTTCTAATACTTACACACTGTTAGAGATCGATACATAATTGGTAGATTTGTCTGCCTTAAACCAAAGGATAGAATTGGAGCATAACTATATGTGATTTTATTTTAATGGGGAAAAAATGACTGCATGACCGCACAATTACTTATTAAATGGGGCATTATTTACCCAGGGAAGTACTTCCACAGACAGCACTCACTGGCAGAAATTTGCACCATAGTCAGCCCTCAGCAGGTCTCCAGCACCGAAGTTCAGCAAGGAAATAACCTCACAGTCATGTAAGTGCCTTTTAATGAATTTGCGCAAAAGATGAGTCAGAGAAACAATTCACTGCTGGTGGGGGGTGGGGGTGGCTTAAGTGTGATTCTTCATATGTTGCTGGGTTCCTGCTCACACTTAACACTCTAATCCTGTAATAACAGACTGGAATAGACATAAGGATTCCTCAGAACAGCTTGCACTTTTAACAAGTTTTATTCCGCTCAACAGCTCTTTATTCCCACCCAGCAGAAAAATTAATGAAAAGTCATGTACGAAACCGTACTCCGCATCGTTGATAATTTCATCTTGAAGATCTAGATGCTCCTCGCTAACTCTATGATGGAATCTGAAATTTGTTTCCAGGATTTGTTGCCCAAATGGTTACAGTTGTCCACATGTCCCCAACTATATCTGCTCTGTCATCTGGTTTAAACGTCAGTCTTTGATGTTTCTGTACTATCCATGGACGTCAAGATTTCTTTAGCAGATGGTGGAGTTTCACACGAACAGTTTCTCAATATACCAGAGCAGATATCTGGGTGACATGCAGCCATAATCTACTAAAAGTACAGCCACCTTATTGTGTTGTGTTTCTTGAGAAATGTAGAAATACATAAATGTACAAATAACATGTATCAAGTATCCATGAACTTACCACCCGGTATTAAAAGTTGTTACATTTTTGACACATTGGATTCAAATCATTTTTTTTTTAAAAAAGGAAATATAAGAAAACATGATGGGTAAAACTGAAGTCACTTTGCTCTCAAATCCTAGTCTGAATTCTCTCTTTCTCTAAAGGTAGCCCTTGTGGTGAGTTGAGTGTATATCTTCTTGTCTATCTACACACACACTCACACACACATTCACACACACTCACACACTCACACACACACACACTTCCAGGAGCATAAAAGAGCATTGATTTACATGTTTTTAACTAACATAAAGGACATCATATTATTATGTGTTTTCAAACAAAATTACACACTTTGAGACCTATGTATACATAAATATGCATTAAATTCCTTTTAGTGACTAAATGCTATTCTATTCAATCAATATTCCACAATTTATTTATTCATTAACTATTGATGATTAGTTTTTCTAATTTTTTTTACCATCATAACATGCTGTATTAGTTTATTTCTTTTTGCACATAGGCAAATTTCTCTAGACTGGCACTTCTTAATTTGTGGTCCACAAAATGGCCGTGGTCCATGGCAAGATAAGGAGTCTACGACAGAACAGGTTGACTATGTCATAAGCAGTTTTTGGTTCACGTGACATTACACAGCAAGACTTTTCTGAGGGAGGCAGTGATTCTCGGGTCTACATTCTGGTGCAAGCTCTTCAGCTAATCCCCTGGTCGGATTGGGGATGCACTCCAGACCACACACAGAAAGTGAAATCTCTGGGTCATAGAGTATGGGACTTTTCCGTTCTACTAGGTGCTACTAAACTCCTTTCCACAGTGATTGTCCCAATTTACTCATTCATACTATCTGAAAAGTCACATTTTTTCCACTCTGTCCATTCTTACCCACTCTTTATTTAAATATGTTTATTACAGCTTTCTGTGCTATAATTCACAAACCACCCATTTAAATGATAGAAGTCAATGGTTTTCAGTACATTCAGAGCCTTGCATCTACCACCACAATCAGTTTCAGAACATTTTCGCCATCACTTTCCAAAATCCCCGTACACTTTCGCGATCACGACCAGCCCCCCAACCTTCCCATCCCCCACCCCGAGGCAACCACCAATCTCTCTTGCATCTGTTCAGATTTCCCTAGACTCCTTTCACTTAGCATGATATTTTCAAGATTCATCCATGTCCCAGTATGCATTAGCACTTCACTCCTTTTTATGATCAAATAGTATTTCCACTGACGGTGCAGGAGAGGGGAGCACTCTAGGGCTGGGGTCCACGTGGTGTAGACCATCTCCCCCTCCCCCATCTCCATGCAGTGCTGAGGTCCAGCAGGCCACCCCCTTCCCTCCTTTCTGCTGCACCTGCGCCTAGGAGCAAACAGCACCTGACCAGCCGCCAGCGACACTGAACTGGAGGGACCTGGGGGCGGGGGACGGACCCCAGAGGAACCTGGACTCTGGGAGAGCCCTCCTCCTATTCAGGGCAGTCAGGTGAACCCTGGGGGCCCTGAGGCGAGGAGCCGGTGCTCCAGCATCCGGGCCACACAGAGGTGCTTAGCTGCACCAGGTCAGATTTCTCCGTGGAGAGATGACCTGCGACCTCACCAGCGGACGCCCTTGTGTCCAGCATGTGCTCGGGCACGTGGACCACTCGTGTGCACGCCGTGAGCCTGCGGTGGTCGCGCTTCGCGCACGTGACCTGGAGGCATGGTCAGCTTCAGCTTCCAGGGCCCGAGGGCAGGAGCCTCGGTGACGCAGGTGAGGGGCACACAGCAGTCGCCTTGCCCTTCCTGTGGCGGGCGCCCACCTGGACATGCGCAGTGCGCTCTCAAGGTCAGCTGGGACCCGGGACACAGCGTGGGCGGTGACCTGGAGGCAAAGCCGCAGGCCAGAGGCCGCACAGTGCGGGAGGGGGGACGGGGTCACTGCAGAGCCGGGTCTCACCCAGACTGCCGGTGGGTGGTCGGCTCCTGTGGAGCCTTCGAGACCCGGCAGGCCTGTCCACTCAGGCACCCGTCTTCCTGGGGACGGGGCTGGGCCAGGGAGTCCCCAGTCTCTTGACTTCTGACTTCCCACGTTCTCCCATGAAAGCAGAGGCTAGGCCGTGTTTGGGGGCAGCTTTTTGCACCTGCTCTTTGCACCCCTCTCAAGTGTGGCTGTGTCTGGGCCAGCGTCCTGCCCCTACGCCCGGCTGTGTTATTTCTCTGACCACATCGGCCCTGGTCCCAGTAACAGATTTAGGAAACAACAACAAAAAGCTTTACTGAAATATAATTTCATACACCCTACAGTTCACCTATTTAAAGTGTAGAATTGAATGGCTTTTTGTAGATTCACAGATACACAGACATCACACAGTCAATTTTAGAACATTTTCATCATCTCAAAAAAAGAAACCCCATATGCCCTTTAGCTCTCACCGCCTCCCCTCCCCCATCCCCTGTCTCAGCCCTGAGCAACCACTAGTCTACTTTCTGTCTCTAGAGATTTCCTCTGGATTTAAAAGGAACAGACTCACCCAATATGTGGTCTACTGTGACTGGCTTTTTTCACTTGACATAATATTTTCGGTGCATCCAAGTTGTAGCATGTAACTACTTCATTCCTTTTTTTGTAACGGTGGGGGACGGGCAGAGAGAGAGGGCAACAGACAAAGAGAAAGGGGGACAGAGAATCCGAAGTGGGCTCTCCGTGCTGACAGCAGGGAGCCCAGGGCAGGGCTCAAACTCACTGTGAGATCATGACCTGAGCAGAAGTCGACACTCAACCAACTGAGCCACCCAGGCGCCCCTACTTCTCCTTTTTATGGCCAACTCCATTGCATGAATATACCACACTTTGCTTATTCATTTGTCTATTGATGGACATTTGGATTGTTTCTATCTTTGACTATGACAAAAATGCTACTGTAAACATCAGTGTACAATGGGTATACAACATTTTCTTTATTCCTTAGTTGATAGATAGTTGGGTTGCTTCTTCTTTCTTGCTATGAACGTTTGTGTACAAGATTTTGTGTGAACATATGCTTTCATTTCTCTTGGTTATATATCGAGGAAAGAACGGGATTGCTGGGTTACATGATAAGACCGTATTTAACGTTTGGGGGAACTGCCAGACTGCTTTCCAAAGTGGATACGCCATTTCCGTGACCACAAGTAGTGTAAAAGGTGTAAATGTGCAACTTTTGTTCTGATTTCTCCACATCCTCAGCAACATTTGCTATTAACCTTGTTAAAATATCCATCCTAGAATGTGTAAAGTAGTATTTCGGTGTGTTTTATTTTTTTAATGTTTTTATTCATTTTTGAGACAGAGACAGTACTAGCAGGGGAAGGGCAGAGAGAGAGAGAGGGAGACACAGAATCCAAAGCAGTCTCCAGGCTCTGTGCTGTCAGCACAGAGCCCAATGTAGGGCTTGAACCCACGAACTGTGAGATCATGACCAGACCTGAAGTCTGATGCTTAATGGATTAAGTCACCCAGGTGCCCCGTGGTGTTGTTCTGATTTGCTTTTTTCCTAATGATTAATAATGCAAAGCATCTATTGATGTGTTTATTGACCATTTGTACATATTCTTTACAGAAATGGCTATTTAAATCCTTTACTTGTTCTTTAATTGGCTTATTTACCTTATTATTTTTGAGTCATGTGAGTTCTTTATGTAATCTAAATACAAATCCCTTATCAGATATAGGCTTTGCAAAGTTTTTCCCAATTAATTTGTTCTATTTATATTTTTACAACTGTAAATGCTGTATAATATACATCAGTACAGATCAACTAATATATAAAAATTTAATATATAAAAACTGGTGCATGCATATATGCACATGTATATGAATGTGCATGTACATGGATATGTCTATGTGTATATGTGTGTATATATACCATATATGCTTATATAGTCTGCTAATATAATATATTGCTGGATTTGATTTTCTAATATTTTCTTAAGGCTCTTATGACCGTTTTCATGAGCAATTATCAGTCTGCAGCTTCCGTTTCTTAGAAACTCTTTGGGTTTGTGCCAATGCACCAGCATCATAAAGTGGCTGTTTTTTCTCAAGAGCACGTGAAGGTTTGGTATCATTCCTTCCTTAAATGATTGACGAAATCCAACAGTGATGCCACCTGGACCTGATATTTTTCCGTGGCAAGAATTTAATGACAAAGTCATTTTGTATTGGAAGCTGGGCACAGTGGGTTTTACATTGTTGAGTTCTGGGTTTTGTTATCTTCCTACAAACAACGTTGGACTTTGAGAAGACACTTGAGTTACTTGTGGACCAGCTGATGATTCTGATGCTTACTTTTGTGTTTTGCCAGAGTGGGTTTAAAGCAGTCTCTCTCTAAATCTAGCTTAGTCCCAGTACTAAAGCTGGACTCTGGTGTCCTGATGGAATGCTTTCCATTGGGCTGGTTGGAACTGGATGCTCTCTCATCCCCTGTGAGCTCCAAGACTTGTTCAGCTGAAGCCCCCTGGAAGTTCTGTGGCCAGTTCTCTGGGTTTCGCACACGTGCAAAAGTTGATACTCAGCCTCAGACTCTAGGGGAAATCTCTGTACCTTCTGGAGCTCTTATTCCATGTAGCACTTTTTTCTCCATTACTCTGCCTCACAGATTCCACTGCTTCATCTTTCCCCACCCGTAATCTCTGCTGCTTCTCTGGGAGATCCGTGTGCCCTTGCTTAGGTCTCCCTGTCCACACTGTGATGCAGAACGTCTCTCTGGAAGAAAGCTGGGGCTCACCTCATTTGTTTCCCTAATTTTGGAGATCACAGTCCAGCACTGCCTATTGTCCATTATCCGAACATAGTTGCTCCGTTTATTTTGTTTGGCTTTCTATCTGTTTCTGATGGGAAGGTAAGTTCTTTTCCAGTTACTCTACTATGGCTGAAGTGAGGATGTCCACACAAAATTAACAAGAGTACCAGTCTTTGTCCAGCTAATCAAGAGAAATCCATTCTTTCCTCCCTTGAATCCCCTGCTTGTGATAGTTTAGGGCTCTTACTCAGTCCTGAGGATTCAGGGCTGATTTCTGTCTGATGACCTGAGAACAGAGCAGGAAGTGGGCTCAGTGTCTTGAAGACTGCCTCTCCCTTCTCTTTCAGCTGCTGTCACTGTAACTGCTCTCGCATGTGGCCATTGTGACAGGGGCCTCAGGTGTGAAGCAATGTGCTTCACACCTGAGGTAGATCCTCTTTCGTCGCCCATATCTCTATACTGCAAAATTATCCCTAGTGATAGTCACGAAGGAAAATGAATATGTTTTGTGTGTGAATTAAAATTTTCACTTACCAAACAAAAATATTACACCTTTCAGCGAGCTCTCTGTTTCACATGGTTTCAAGTTCCAAATAACAAGTCCAAGAAATCCCACAATATATAGAATTAAAATAATGTGAGTCTTATTTCTTTGACTTTATGATCATTCCTCTATCATTGTTTATATATAATTTACCGTTTAAACACAGGAATGTGTCTAGTGACTCAAGGTGCTCCTGAAGCCAGCTAAAAATTTCCAAACCATTACAAACTTGCCCTTGAAAAAACCCTGTATAGCTAATTCTGCATGTTGATGGCTGACTGCATGACTCAAAGATCTGAGTTAAATATTATATAAAATGCAATATTTATTAAAGGATAGGTAATAATATATATATAAATGCATATATGTGTGTACTTTATATATGTGTGTATATCTATATATATGTATATATATATATATGCACACACAGACATATAAAATTCCAAGGGAGAATATTTTTTTTTTCCACAAGGGAGCATTTTATCACTGATGTTAGAATTGCAAACACTTGGTAATAAGAAGAAGCAGACTAACTAGTAGCTATTTTATTTTTGAGGGATCATGAGTGGGGGAGACAGGCAGAGGAAGAGGGAGAGAAAGAATCGAAAGCAGGCTCCAAGCTCAGTGCAGAGCCTGAGGAGAGGCTTAATCTCAGGACCATGAGATCATGACCTGAGCTGAAATCAAGGGTCCAACCCTTAACTGACTGAGCCACACAGGTGTCCTGTAGCTGTTTTCATTATTGTTTTTAAAACCGACTACAAAACAAAATACAAGCTGCCTATAGGCACTTCACTCCCTTATTTGCCTGTACTCTGGGCGACGCCTCCCACCAGCCGCCTTGAGGGGCCATCTTCTTCAACCCAGGGCAGTGCCGCCTCCTTGTGACCATGACAGATTGAACCAAGCAGTCCAATCTAGGCTCTGCCCATCTCTGAGCCTCCTTCGTTGCCCATGGCTCTGCAGTCCCCTCCGTCCAGCAGACATTCTTCATGTGTCAAGGGTAGGGGCAAAGAATATCACCTTCACTTCCACACAAACATAGGCTGGACTCAATATACCAACTTTTTAGTGACAAAGTTCTTAACACACACGCTCAAGAGCACAAGGCTAGATCAGAGGGGGTCTAGCCTGCTGGAAATAGTTTATATAATATTGTTATATTCATTTATATTCAAAGTGATTTGTGTTCATGTTTATATTCAAAGTGATTGGCATATTGTGGGGGTTTTTTGGTAATAAATTGCCTTGCTTTGGTATCAGTGATGTGTCGTAGAATGAGCTGGAACCTCTCTAACTCTTGATATGAAACAGCCTAAATGTAGAAACGCTGCCTCTTGAAATTTTAGCCCTCACCAATAAAATCCTTTCTGGCTTGGAGCCTTTTAGTGAGAGAATATTTAACTAAAATTTTGTAATAAAATAAAAATAAATTTAGCTTTTGTTTATACATGCCACTTACAAAGGATTAAGTTATTGTAAAAAGGCAGAGATGAAGGTAAAAGACTCAGATCCCATCATCTATGAATAATCATTCCCATTTGGACTTTCATAAAACAGAGTCATCTATTTCATCTATTTTTTTCAATAAAAAGTATTAAATATAATTTATCTGAGTTTAATAGAAGAAAGATAAGCTGAAGCAAAGCCAGAGAGATCCCTTAACCTTCACATAAATATTTCTTCATTCCATGAGATATTTCTCAATAAAAGAGCCCTCTAAAATTAAGGAAAGAGACTAAATAAAACCTTGAGAATGTAAAGTCATTATGTCTCATTAAGTACATAATATAATTTTAGGCAGTGTCAGCTGATTACCTGCAGGGCTAGATAAGTGCATTAGCAATTTCATCCTTTCTCTTATTGTCAAATATTTATTTTCTGTAACCATAATTCTCAGAGTTTAGTATTTGTTTCATATGTAAAATAAATTCAATACTCACAGCTAGTGCAGCCTCTTCACTTCTTAGTTCTTTGCTTTACATTATCTCTGGTTTTTTTCATCAAATAATTTGCTGAAGAGGGCTCACATTCTATTTTGTATGTATGCCTGAGTATTTCCCTTATACTAGAAATCAGGACCGGCTTTGTTAGTGCGCGACCTGTGCTACCTCACGAGGTCTGACACCTGGAAAGACCCTGTGCTTGGCTTAATATTTTGTTGCCACTTTAGTAGTTTTTTATTTTGCTTTGAGACTCCCAAATTATGTAGGGCAAGCAACACAAGATATATGCGGACACTAGTCCTGAGTCACTCTTTCCTCCAGAACATAGCACCAGTGTCTTCTGGCATTCACCATCACTGGAGAGAGCTGGAGGCCAGCCTGACAGCTTTCTCTGTTTAGGTCGTATGCTATCGCTGCCTGAATGCCTAAAGAAATCTTGAAGAATGCCTCTGTGTTAAACTTTCTACATTACAGTTTTTTGGAACACAGTATGCTCCTGCTTCTATCTGCAGATTTGTTGCAGAGAATGATCCTTATATAATATGTTTAGATTTTTTTTTTTTTTCAGAAAGCAAAGAGGCAGACCTGGACCTCCATCTGCTCTTTATTAACGTTGCTCTCTCCTCGGCCCTCAAACCTCCAGCAGCAGCCCTGAAAAGGA
Source organism: Suricata suricatta (assembly GCF_006229205.1). Classification (NCBI taxonomy): domain Eukaryota; kingdom Metazoa; phylum Chordata; class Mammalia; order Carnivora; family Herpestidae; genus Suricata; species Suricata suricatta. The sequence continues at coordinate 13,192,364 of NC_043703.1, read as the reverse complement.
GGCCCTGGACCTTTTCCTCCAGAAGCGAGGGGAGAGATCCCTTAAAACAGCAAAACGAAGCCAACCCTGACCCCAAATCCCTTTCCAACTAATTATGGAAAAACTGCTTGAAAAAGCTGTCTGTTACTACTGATCCCAGCTTTGGAGTGGTGGTGGCTTCCTGCTGCTGCTAATCTCTTGGCTCGACAACACCCATCTGTCACCGCAACTCTTCCATCACACGTGTAACCAATTTCTTGCACTAAATCCCCTCACCCCTGTTGCAAAGACTTAAAGTGGTTGCTGTCTCCTTGGTCCACTCCTGACAGACCCATGGGTGAAGAGCTTAGTAATGGCACTTATTATTTGTGTTGTTTAAATCTTGTATGCCTTTTCTGATCGTGTTTTGGTTAGCCTGGTCTATCAATTGCTCGAGAATTAGAAAGGTTTTCATTGTTTTGGCAGGTTTGTCCATTTCTCCTTATGGTTCTGTCATTTTTCTTATAATTATTATTATTCACTCTGCAGATCTTATTAATAAGTATTATTCAATGCATACAAGATTACAATTGTTAACCTTTTTCAAGTCGAAATTCAAAGGCAACTTCTGCTTTAGGAGTTGGAGGACCCCTTCCAAGTGGAAGTGGCCAGAGGGCTTCAGTGGGGGAAAGTGTGGTTTCAGTCTGCACATTTCTTTTCTGCATGGAATATTTTTCTTTCTCTGGTTTCTGGGGCCTTCTGTTCCGGTCTTCTTTTTCTTCCAAGCATTGTTCAAAGTTTCTGGTTCTCTAGTTTCACTTTTCTTCCCCAGCAACGTGGTAGATGTATTCTTTTTCATTGTGTGTGTGTGTTTGTGTGTTGGACACATATAAATATTTCCATTTCGATGAAATGAGTAAGGTAGCTTTATAGGTTTCTCCTTCCCTCGACAATTTTTATGGTATTGAAATCGCTGGTTTAAAAGCAATGGCTGCTAGAATCATCATGGCTTAGTCTCTTTGGGAAAGTAACTCTTTGATAACTTCAGTTTTTAATAGTTACTATTTTCCCAGGTTTTCTATTTTTTCCTCATTATTGTAATAATTTGTATTTTCTGTAAAAGTGAGCTGCTATCAAGATTTTCAAATCTATTAGCATTATTTTATTTTAATTCTAATTTGAACATTTAAAACTCCTCCTTAATTTCTTTGGGTTTTTTTTTGTTTCTGTTTTTGTTATTTGCCTAGCTAAAGAGAACCAATGATTTATTACTTTGATTGGTGCCTTTACTCTTTAATAAATAAATACATAGATAAATAAATAAATGATTTTTTTCTGCTTTTATTTAAATTCCAGTTAGTTAACATACAGTGTAATATTAATTTCAGGTGCACAATATAGTGATTTGATAATCTGTGTAACACCTGGTGCTCAACACAGCCAGTGCACTACTTAATCCCCGTCACTTACATCGCCCATCCCGCACTCGCCTCCCCTCTGGAAACCATCAGTTTGTTCTCTACAGTTAAGAGTCTGTGTCTTGTTTTGCCTCACTCTTTTTTTCACCTTTGCTCATTTGTTTTGTTTCTAAAAGTCCATATATGAGTAAAATCATATGGTATTTCTCTTTCTCTGACTTATCTCACTTAGCATTAAACTGTCTAGCTCCATCTGTGTCATTGCAAATGTCAAGATTTCTCTTTTATGGCTGAGGAATACTCTGTTTTATATATCTGTATATCTGTATATGCCACCTGTATGTATATATATGCCACACCTTCCTTATCTTTTCATCAGTTGATGGACACTTGAGCTGTTTTCATAATTTGGCCATTAACAAATAATATAGGATAATATATAATGCTCTATAAACATCAGGGTGCACATATTCCTTTGAATTAGTATCTTTGTATTCTTTGGGCAAATAACCTAGTAGTGCAATTGCTAGACCACAGAATAGTTTTATTTTTAACTTTTTGTGGAATCCCCATTGTGTTTTCCAGAGTGGCTGCACTAGTTTGCATTTCTAACAGTGTAGGAGGGTTCCCCTTTGAATCCTTGCCAACGTGTTTCTTGTGTTGTTGACCTTAGCTATTCTGACAGATGTGAGGTGATATCTCATTGTAGTTTTGATTCATATTTCTCTGATGATGAGTGATGTTGAGCATCTTTTTATGTGTCTATTGGCCATCTGTATGTCTTCTTTGGCAAAATGACTATCCATGTCTTCTGGCCATTTCTTAATTGGATTAGTCATTTTTGGGATGTTGAGTTCTATAAGTTCTTTATATATTTTGGATATGAACCCTTTATCAGATATGTTATTTGCAAATATCTTCTCCCATTCTATAGGCTGCCTTTTAGTTTTACTGCTTGTTTCCTTTGCTGTGCAGAAGGTTTTTATTTTGGTGTAGTCCTAATAGTTTATTTCTGCTTTTGTTTCCCTTGCAGGAGACATATCTAGAAAGACTTTGCCACAGCCCATGTCAAATTTAAATTTTGTAAAACACATTTTATTAGTAATATATCTTTATGTTTCATTTAAAAATGCAAGATGCATAGAGAAAAAGTGAATACTCTTCTTTCCATTCTGCGCTTTACTGCCCTGAGATAATGCTACAGCCCGACATTGTATCTCAGCTCTATTCTGAATGCTTATGTGTGCACGCGCACACACACACACACACACACACACACACGAGGGAGTTTGTTTGCTCTTTGTTTTTACAAGAAAGGGATACACTATACATATCACTCTTTAACTTTCAGTTTTCAATATTTAGGTATATTGGACACCCTTTCGCGTTAATGAGCTATGTTTGGGCATGAGTTATAGTGCTATTGGCCAAGTTCAACATCAGTGAATCAATACTATACATTAAATAAGGTGTCTTTAAACAGAAACACACATAAAATATGGGTATGCATTTATCAATTGACAAAAATGTGACCAGAGGCTCACAGGAACCTAACCTTCTATTTCTCCTAGGAGCAATGATTGGGTATTCACTAAATCAGTGTTCACAGTGACTTTATAAGATGTAACTCCCATGATATCAAGAACCCACTGTATTTCAGACAGGTGCAGATTTTGAGAACAGATGCTTGGCAGTCAAACCATTTTTAGCTGTATTCACACAGAGCAGATAAAATAAGGTCTGGCTAGTTACTCTATTCAAAATCTCTCTCTCCCTTTCTCTCTTTCTCTCTTTCTCTCTTTCTCACACACACACACATACACACTCCAACTGCTAACCAAATTGGTGCTTCAATATTAGCTAAGAACCATCATTGTCTCTGTCCTATTGGACCAGCACTGGAAGGAGAGGTCTGGGCTACTGGAGGCTATTTCTAGTTGAAGCTGTGAGGGCAGTTTTCTTAGAATCTGTAAATTGTTAAAGATATTTTTTAGATGTCTTTGTTCTCTGCAAATAGTCATCCCAATTGGATCTATTTAATGGATTATTCTTTCCATTTTATTGATGTTAAAATGAAAGCACAAATAATCAGAAAGAATATTTTCAGATCTCTTGAACAGGCCGTACATCCATATATATGTAATAATCCAGCAAGTCAGCAAGGAACTAAAGACTACGTTGATGATTCTTCACGATCCAGGCCCAGCTCTGAATCCCCTTACCACTCATCATCTCTTCCAGTTGCTTTCACGTCCCACCCCCTTCCTCTATTTGCCTCCTATCACCCAGTTCCCAAGGACTCTCTGGGTTCTCCTTGTCCTTATCTGATCTGGGACATCTTCCTTCTAAACCCCGTTTATCTCCTCGAACATCCCAAGAACCAACTGAAAATGTTTTCTCCCTTTTTTGACTCCTAACCTGTACCTGGAAGTCATCCTATCTATTTTATTTTCAAAAGTGCCATTTCCCTTTATGTGTGTATTTATTTAATATACCTATATAATCACTGATGTAGTTCTGACTGCCAAAGTGTTTGAAAAGAGTCTTCTTGTCATTTTCTTCTTCTGTTCTCCTCAGCATTAAAACATGATAAGTTTTCAACTACTTCCTGTGTGGAAAATGATAAGAATTCTATTTATTAAAGGTTCTAAATAAAAAATCAAGTGTGAAAGAATTAGGCTAATGGCACAGGGAGATTTTCCTGGAAGAAGTTGAGAATGAAACAAGGGATGAAATACAAAGAAGAACTTTACTTAAATGATTTGAAAATAATAATAATGTGATTCTTTTTATAATCATCTCTCCTAGTTGTCCTACTTTTCCTCTACACCGTAGCCAAACTGCACATTTCCTCAAATACCGTTTCTTCCCTCTGTGCCTTCTCATGGCCTTGGGCCTTTGCATCGTCTACTGGACTGTGCTTGAAAACCCTGCTGCACCACTTCAGAGCTATGTGACCTTGGACATGGTACTTAACCTGTACAGGCTGGTTTCCTTGTCTGACACACAGCCATGATCATGGTACCTGTAGCATAGAATTTCTGGAACTCTCTAGTGATATTAATCGTGCAAAGTACCCTCACCTCAGCCATCCTTTTAAGCAGTATTTATCAAACTGTAGATAGCCATTGGGTTGTGAAATAAATTTTATGGGTTCCAATCATGATTTCTGGTTAAATGAAAATAAATATAATATAGCAGAGTGGAGTAGAATATAACAGGGGTATATTGTTGGCTCATTATAAGGGAAAATATTGCTTTGCAAAATTTTTATTTCATATATATGAATATGGGTACTACACTGTGACATAAAATGTATTTCTCCCATCAGGTTCTGGAAAAAAAATAGTTGAAAAACACTTTTACCATCAGTTTATTTTTTAATGGTTATTTATTTATTTTGAGAGAGAGAAAGTTCAGGCAAGTGGGGCAAGGGGAGAGAGAGAGAGAATCTCAGGGCTCGAACAGTGAGATCATGACCTGAGCTGAAATCACGAGTCAGATACTCAACTGACTGAGCCACCCAGGAGCCCCATTTTTACCACCGGTTTAAATTGCATGCCATTCAAGAAACCTTTCCAAATGATGTGGCCCAGAAACAAACTCTCTTCTTTTGAAATTCTTGGACTCCTGCCTTGAAGCCACATTCTATACAGTGTCAGAATTGCTTCTGTATCTCATTTTTACGATGTGTTCTGAATTTCTTTGATCATCTAGAACAGGCTTTATTTATTTCTTCATACTTAGCAGGACTCTTAGCATATTGTTTGTGCATTATTAATAGTAAATACATGTTTTGTAAATAAATGACTAGGTTTTAGCCATATTTAATTCTGGAGGTGACAAATTGACAAAAGAAGCTTGGAAGAGAAACTAGAAACAAATATTCAGGAATTTAACTTTAACCCATGTCTATTTTATTTGTTTTGATGAGGAATACACCCTCCTTTGTAAAATACTTCCAAACTTCTTGAAAGGGGATTGTGTTATTAGATAAGGCATTTCCCTCTTAATCTGTACAAGACAGGACTTCTTAAACTGGATATAATGGGTGAGCTTTAGGAGTACATTAGTTCTCTGAAATTGTATATAAAATCTGTTATGTGTTTGTACACACACACACACACAGCCTGGAGTGTGAGAATCCAAAACTTTTTATTTCTCAAGGAGGTGTTCCAGGATCCAAGAAGCCACAAATACAAGTCGGTGATATATCCTTGTCAGTAAAGAAGAATTTCCTGACTATCTGCATTTTCCCTTAGCCTCAGCCCACTTTCCTTTTATCTTAGAAAACATCCAGCTAGGGTTAATGATCCAGATTCTGTCCCTGGTCCAAAGGGCACCCTCTGCTATTACATTAGGTACAGAGGGAGGCCCTGGGACTGGTTCGGGCCATTAGGAAACATTTAGTCACTGATCTCCTGTGTCCTGCTCCCGTCAGTAATCTCTTACTGGCTCTCCACAGCAATAAATCACCTGTTTGCTCAGCATCTCGACAGTTCTTGGAAGATGTGACCATCATGCCTATTCGCCTTCCTCTGCCGTTACAGAAACCTGATGGGTGGTGCATAGTGTCACTAACACTCAGTTTGCTGTTGGCCTTTCGTCTTGATAAGGGATGAGCTTGAGGAAAGTCACTGCAATAATGGGTCCTTGGGACCTCCCACAGAGTGGGCCCCCAGGCAGGGGGGCAGGGGAGCTGGGCTCAGAACACTTTGGAGATTAACATATCCAGTGTTTCAGTGGAATTTAATGTCTGCACGTTTGCGTGCAGCCATACTTTCTGATTTCTCCCCTCTGATGGGACCACGTCAAGCACATTCCCCCAGAATAAGTAGGAATGCCCAGGGAGCCATCAGGGAAGGTAAACCCTGTGGATATTTAAACCACCACCACCCATCACCTTGAAGCTCGTCCTCTCTCCTTCGTACGAATTTCCACCATTAAAACTGACCTTACTTTCCGAAATGAGAAACCAGGGTCCTGGGGAACCTGACTTAAGGTTGAAAAACCAGGTGAAGATTCCCAGCCAGCCAAGGAGTAGTACAGACAAATCACCCTCTGACTTCCCTGGCGAAGGGTGCCACCTCTGTAAGGCATTGCGGTGATTGCATTTCCGTGTGTCTCCAAAGCCGCCTTTTCCATCCTATGAGCTATCAGCTTCAAGGACACTGGTCCAGGTTGGATGCTAGTGCAAGAAGGCTCTTACCTGGAGGGAGGGAAGCATCCTTCTGGTCGGTTCCAGAAATAGTTGATTCTTGATTTTTTTTTCTCCTGCATGGTATCTAAAAGCCTGAAACATTAATCTCTTCAAATGCAACCCCCCCTCTGCCTTAATTGGGCTCTTATCTTATGGGCAAACAGCTTAGCGGTGCAATCAAATCACTTAAAAGGTGACTTTTTGGAGGGCGGCATCTTAGGCCAGTAGCAATCTCCATTATCCATTATCCACTTAAAGTGCAGTTTTCTGTTCTTGGCTGAGTTTCCATCTTTCCCCGCTTCCCATTATACTTCATCCTGCTCGGGTTTCCGCAGCAGCCGCTATGGCACATCGCTCCTTCCATTCATGAGACCTCCCCTCCCACTGCTGCGGGGTAGGCAGGATACTTGTTCTTCCCGTGTCCCGATGAATTGAAAACCCATGGGTGCGGGCCACTGTGGATGCCACTTCACCAACGGGCAGTTTCCAAAACCGTGTCTGCCAGAACTCTGCTTATTCATACAAACGGGAAAGGAGATCTCAAACCCCCACCCCTCTTCTCAGCCGTCAACAGCAAGAAGTGTCGACTACCTCATTGGCGACGGCCGTTCTAATCGGGGACCACAGGGCTCCTTGGGCTGTGCGCTGAATAAACTTCCACCTGACCCGGAAATATCAATGATCGCGGCATGACAAGGAAGGGGGTTTGTGCAGAGACCCGTTGTCCCTGTTTTCCAGCTCTTAGTAGGCCTGTTTCTGCTCTTTGTAACCATTGCTTGACTTCGGGAAGTGTGTGTTCCTGTATCACCACGGCCCCATTAGCCTTCGGGGCCTCGCTGGCAGAGCAAGGAGGAGCCCAAAGCCCTGAGCTCCTGCCTCCCGTCCTGCCCCTTCCGCGCCCTCAGCCTCAGTAAGGGACAGCCTCGGGCTTAATCCCATCATGCATTGTATCCACTGCTCCTGTTATTCAGAGCACCACAGGATCCCAGAGACCCTCATGCCCTTCTTCAACACTGGAGCCCCATCCCCATGAGGCCCTCTGTCTGACCCCATCACAGACCCCCTCTCTGTGCCCTCTGGACAGACCACTCAGTAGCAGAAGCCATTGTGTCATACAGAGATGTGACTCGGTCTCCCCTGAGAATCATTCCTGACAGCCCCCGCTGGCGGGTTCCTCCCTCTCAGCCCTCCAGGTCCTGGCCCTGTGCTTTCAGAACATTCTCCCACTTCATCTTTAAGGCCCATGTGTAAGACTCCTCCACCGAGCCCTCCACCTGGATGGTTTCCTTGTGCTGTGACCCCAGGGCCCTCCTCTTTCACATCAAAGGCCCATTGGTCAAGCTCTGCAATAGTCCCTGGGGAGTGAACATGCTGACCTTGCCAGCCCTCTGCTGCCTGGGCTCTCACCAGTGACCATGCTCTCCACCCCCTCTTAGCCCTCCGCCCCCATAGCCACACCCCTCCCCATCTCTTCCCAACCTCAGCTTCTCCGCCCCACTTCTAGACCTCCCCCTCTTGTCATTTGCCAGATCCCTCCCTCATGACCCCCAAATCAAGAACTTATCCCTGGAGCCTCTGACCTTTCCACTCCCTCTGCCTGCCCATGGCGGCTCTGTCCCCCTTGTCCAGCTTTGTCTCAAGCCCATTATATATGCTTTTCACAAACCCATAGCTCACTCTGTCTCTCATCTCTCTCTTTGCGTGGTCCTTTGGGAAAGTCCAGCCCCTGGGTTAATCCAGCCCCCTGCCTCCTCCTCACTGGCTCAGAACCTTTGGCTGCAGCTGGAGGAAAACATAAAATACGTTGTCATGCCACTTCTCCACGACCCTAACCTTGAGTGTGCCCTCAGCCCCCCGCCCCCACCTCTAGTTCATTCTCTTGCTCTCCTTGTCTACTACTGCTGTGCATGGTTTCTTTCTCCAAGCCTGCGCTGCCTTTGCCCCATCCCTACTCCTGTCAGATAACCCTCCTTCCTGTGTCACTGCAAATTAAAAGCAAAAGGTAGAGGTGTCCTCTCTGTCACCCCACCTGAAGCCTTGCCTTGTCATCTGCCTTTCTGCCTGTTCCTATTCCAGGATGTGCTCCCTCTTGGTTCTCCTGCGACTTCTCTCATCCCTTCCTTGCTTCCTCTGCTTTGTTTCTCCTTGTTTTCCAAAGCTCTGAACCTTGGAGCACTCCAGGGTTCTGTCCTCAATTTTGTTTCCTGTCCCTGTGAACGTGCTTGGTGATCATATGCAGTCCTGTGGCTTTATTTTTTAATTTTTTCTCGTGTTTTATTTATTTTTGAGAGAGAGAGAGACAGCATGAGCAGGGGTGGGTCAGAGATAGAGGGAGACATAGAATCCGAAGCAGCTCCAGGCTCTGAGCTAACGGTCAGCACAGAGCCCAAAGTGGGGTCTGAACCCACAAACTGCAAGATCATGACCTGAGCCGAAGCCAGACACTCAACGGACTGAGCCACCCAGGTGCTCCAATCCTGTGGATTTAAAAACCACCTGTGCCTCCTGTATCTTCAGTCCCAACCTAATCCTCAATGCAAGGCTCAGCTGTGCACCCGCGTGCTCAGCATTGCCATGACGGATGCCCAGTAACCATTTCCCGCCTCACAGTGTACCGTTGTATGAACAGACCACGCTTCATCTGCCCACTCTCCTACCATCGGAACCTCCGGTTTTCTCAAGTTAGAAAGTTGGGAAGGCTGATCTTCCTACAGTTTTTTACCCTCTTGGTACATTGTAATGCCATTCTTTAATTCCTTAGGAAAAAACCCGAAGATCATGAAACTCCTGATTCATATCTCTCCTCCTGGCCACCCATTTTCAGTTCTTTGGAAGATGGTCTTCTTACCATCAAAATATATCCCGAAAGTGTCCACCCACTTCCTACACAGATTCTGTGACTGTGTGTTGAATACTGAATGAATTGAGACCACGTAGAAGAGGTAACTTATAATTTTATAAATAAGAAAACTTATGATTTCATAAACTTTATATGACATCAGCAGACCTTTCACAAAGGTTGTTGTGGATGCAGAGGGGAGATGTTGTGGGTTTTACTGTATTAGTGGCTTGCCGCCACAGCGATCCATGCACGGCTGGCCTGCTCATAATTGCCCTGATTTCTCAGCAAAGCAAGAAGTTCATATCCTTTCCTACCTCCCTCTTCAAGTGATGTTTACTTTTTAGTATAGTGTGTCATTAATCCAGACATACCGACTTAGGCAGGCCAGGAGGAATTGTAGAAAATTAGGGGCACCTGGGTGGCTCATCAGTTTAGCGTCAGACTCTTGGTTTCGGCTCAGGTTATGATCTCACGGTTCATGAGTTCAGGCCACACATCAGGCTCCTCACTGCTGATTCGGACCTTGCTTGGGATTCTGTCTCTCCCTTTCTCTGCCCTGCCCCGCTCATGTGCATTCTTGCTCTCTCAAAATAAATAAGTAACCTAAAAAAAGAATTGTACAAAATTTGGAATGTGAAACCATGTTTATAATATTTCAACTTTCTTTGTTTTTGACAACCTATAGTAGTTTGAAATATATAAATATTCATTTGCTCATTCTTTACAACCCACTTTCTTCCACACACTCCATCTTTTAAGATAATCAGTCAAATACTTAACAGCATCGATATCCACAAAGGATAGCTCTTGTGTGTTTTCAATGTCAGACTGGAGCATATTTCAGTCTTCTAGAACTGATAATCACAAAAAATGAGTGTTACTGCCCTGTTGGACATTAAACGGTTTTGTCTCTAAGTCAGAAAATTATTTCAATATGTTGTCTTTCCTGGTGGATTTTATAAGCCCTATTCCCTATTCCTAATTCTTGTTTGAATCAGCTTTACATTCTTACTTGTTCCTGCATTAATGAGTCACATAAATCTAATTTGGGTGTTTGTTCTGTGATTTTAAAGTAGTTTGTGTTATGACCAATCATATAGCATGCCTGGCTATATTGTCTTTGTTTGTTTGTAAACATTCCTTATTGCTGTACAGTGCAGAGCTGAACTTTACCTAAATGGAACCATACTGTGTTTTTTGTGTGTTTCCGGTTTATTTCATCTTTCTGAGATGTATTCAGGTGTTGTGTGCATTATTCACCCAGTGACTTATAGTATTCCATTGTATGAACATAACACACTGATCTACCTACTTTACTGGCATGGACCTCTGAGTTATTTCCAGTGTGGATTATTAGAAATATCATTGTTTTGAAAATTTTTGTAAATCTTCAAACTTTTGTATATATGGAAGCATATGTAGGAGGGGAATTGCTGGGGCATAGGGTTTGCCTGTGTTTAGTTTTACCAGATCCTGTTTGAAAGCATTGCATTGTTTTTTTTTTTTTTAATGTTTTTTAAATTTACTTTTGAGAGAGAGGTACAGCGTGAGCAAGGGAGGGTCAGAGAGAGAGGGAGACACAGAATCCGAAGACAGGCACATTGCATTAGTTTATACCCCCCCACACACACAGTATACATGAATTACTATTATTCACATTTTTACCAACACTTGGTGATGTCAGGTTTTTCAATTACTATAGTCTATCTGCTAGTTATATAGTTATATCTTGTTTTAGATTTAATTTGCATTGTTGCAAATGATGTTCAATAACTCTTAGTAGGATTATTGGCCTTCTGGACATCGATTTTGGTGAGATGCTTGTTCAGATCTTTTGTCCATGTTTTGTTTGTACATTTCTTATAAGTATGTAGAAGTGGTTTAAATATTTTGGATATGAGTTCCTTGTTATTGAAAAGAATCATCTTCTCTTTGGCTGCCTTTTCACACTATTAATGGTCTTTAGATGAAGAGAAGTTTTTAATTGATTGGTCTTCTCCTTAATGATTAATGCTTTTTTGTGTCCTGTTAAGAAATCCTTGCCTATCCTAAGATCTTAAAGGTGTTCTACCATATTATCTTTTAGAAGCTTCATTGTTTTATCTCTTACATTAAGTCAATTTTCAGTCTATCTGAAATTGACTAATTGATTTTTTAGTGTAGTGTATGTATGAGTTCAGTGTGTCTTGGATGATACTTTGGAGTGTAGGACATCTGAAATTGAAAGTCCTAAATATCACATGTACAAAGACTATGCTAATAGATACGAAAGCATCTCCTCAATTTTGGGCAAAACATCTATTAATTCGGTATCTTGGGTCATGTTAACCAACTAAATGAATGATATGTTGACATTTTAACTAAAATGGTTTGGGTATAGGTTTGGTTTTGACATTATGAAAACATAGCAAAGGGACTGGACATGAAAGTCTATTTAGAAGAAGGGAGTGATCTTGAAATTGGCTTGTGGCCCAGACCTAATTACTCCCAAGATACACCTGTTAACAAAATTGAGCTTGATTTCCTTAGTCACCCCTTGTTAAGATTATAAATTCATCATTTTCCTGGCAGGGACTGAATTGGATCCGTTAAGTTTTTTCTGGCTTTAATAGTCAATAACTCTCGGCTTCTCTGCAATTCCAGGCAAACCAACTGATAAGTGTAAAAGTTAAAATCGAAATGGGTTTAAAATGACCACAAGACACAACAGACAACTTAGATTTGTGTGAAGAAGGCAAGTTAATTTTTTAAGGTACTTTTAGCTCTAAGAATTGATGTGTCTGAATGATATCAATATATACACTTACAGACATACACATACATTAACACACATACAACACATTTTGTGTGTGTATATATAATAGACACTTTATATACTTACATAAAATCTTAAGCATTTATCTATTAATAAAAACATGTCCATGAAAGAGTCAGGTTACTTCCTTATTTACTTAACCTAACCATTACTAAAGTCACCTAACATTTCATAAACTCTAGGAAGCGACCATCTATAGTTCCATCACTCAGATACTACCAATTTTATCATTTTATGAGTATTTCTTATCAGTCTTTTCAAAATCTCTAATGGAGAATCATGTGTAATAGAAAAAAAAAGTCTATAAATAGTTTTTTCTACCTGTTAGCAATTTTGCAAAAATTGAGAAGTAGCAGTGGGTTGATTTAACTTAAAATGTAGGTCATGAAACATACTAACAATTCCCTTTGTTAGAGTTTGAGGGTGAGGGTGGAGCATCTCAGGAGATTTATGATTGTTCTCCAGAGCAGTTGATACTGAGGCCAAGAACAAGTGGTATGACTGCCAACTGGGAGAGTCAGAGCAGGGTAGTTGGACATGCTGTGGACTGAACAGACAACAGTGTCTTCAGACAGGGCTCCAAATAAAAGTCCTGGGTAAAGGTGACAATGCTTGGACCCAAGCAGCGTCTGGATTCGGCAGCTCATGCAACAGCTCACACGCAACAGGGGGTTGTTTAGTCAGCGGCTGGCAAGGCTTCTCCTGAGAGCCTAAGGCTACATGGGGTCTGTTTAGTTGTACAATTAGTCCGTATTTTTATTCTTATTAGTTCCCACTCCTGCCTCATCACTGAATTGCCCTGATGGCACTCTTAATATCAGTTATTTATAAAATAGTACCAAATATTTGGGAATAGATTTGGCATTAATTTCTCCAGCCCCTGCCCTCAACCTTCCATTCTGGGTCCCAAAGTAGCCAACTTAGACAATGGGGGACACTTGTTCCTAGTGTAGAAGTTAAATGGCATGTCCATGACTTCCCTTTCTTAGACTATGTCTGAACCCCATTTTGTTCATGGTCAGGCTTAAAATTTTTGTGGGGTGTCTGCATCCATCTTGGGCTGGCAGCATCATAAGAATAAACAAGATATCTTTTTATATATTAGGATTCCTCAGAGAAACAGAATAGATATAACATTTATATAGGTATACACACACAGGGGACAAAGAGATTTATTATAAAGTATTGGCCCAGGGGGTTATGGAGGTCGATGTGCTATCTGCAAGCTGAAGACCCAGGAAAATGAGTGGTAGAGTTCAAAGGAAGGTACGAGAGCCAGAGAATCAATGGCGTAGATTCCAGTCCAGGTCTGAAGACCTGAGAACCAAGAATGCCAAGAGCAGATCAATGTCCCAGCTCAACAGTCAGGAAACTTTCCTGTGCATTTCTGTTCTATGTAGGCCCTCAGTGGATTGGAGGATCTTGACCCATGTTGGGTCTTTTGTGCAAGATTACTTTTCTTACTAACTTAATTTCTTTGGTGTTTATAGGATTGTTCAGAGTTTCTATTTCTTTTCCAGCCAGAGTTTGTAGTTGAAACCCTTTCTACAACTTTGTCTATTCCATATCATTGTCATATTTAGGGTATAAAATTATAATACCCTTTTATGATCTTTTGTAACGTCTGAACACTCTGTAGTAATGTTAGTCCCGGTCGTGTTGCATCTCCTTTTCTCTTGGTTTTGAGTCAGACTTATCGGAGACTTAACAGTTTTATTAGGCTTTTTCAAAGGACTAGTATTCGATGAGTTTCATTGCTCCTTTCTGTTGCATATTTGTTTTTTAGTTTTATTTACCTTGGCCCCCAACTTTGTCATCTACTTTCATTCAGTCTTATGGGTTTATTCATCTATTATTTTCCAAGTTTTGAATTGAATATTTAACTTATTAATTTTCAGCCTTTCTTCATTTCTAACACATTTATTTCAAGACTATAAATTTCTCTAAGTTATACTTTTAACACATCACTCTCAACCTTTCTGGTGTTTTTTATTGTGGTGGTGGCTAGATATATCTTTTGTTAAAAAAACAAAAATTATTGTGTTTTGTTTTCAGTCATACTGACAGAAGGCAGTCAAGGAATCCATTTATATATACATCAACAATTACTGATATGTCAGGATCAAATCTGCCATCTAATTTTGTGTTTGTTAGTTGTCTAGTGTCTTTCATGCTTTTTCTCCTTTCTTGCCTTCTTTTGGGCAGATTTTCTTTTTAGCACTTTATATTTTTCAGGGCGCCTGGGTGGCTCAGTCGGTCAAGCATTTTATATTTTTATTCTACTTATTTGCAATTAAATATCCTACTTTTACTCTTTATTTTTACTTTGGAAATTGAAATGTAGGTTCATTTATTATGTCAGATATTAATTAATTTTTTTGTCCTCATCTTGAACAATTCAAAGACCTTTTGAAAATTCTACCATTATTTACCTCCTTTAATCTCATGTCAATATTTTAATTATATACTTTTTAAATTCCAAAAAGCATTGATTTAAAAAAAATTTATAATCGAACTCATTTAGAATTACCCATATATCTCCCACTTCCTTTGCTTTTTATCCCTTTATATTTCAGATCTTACAACTAAGATTTTCTTCTACCTAAATTATACGTTTTAGAATTTTTTAAGGCAGTGTTGGTGGTGAATGCTCTCAGTTTTATTCTACTGAAAATATCTTTATTTCATCTTAGTCTTAAAAAATATTTTAACAAGTATAGCATTCTAGCTTGCTGGCTTTTTTTAATGTTTATTTTTGAGAAAGAGAGAGAGACTGAGTATGAGCGGGGGAGGAGCAGAGAGAAGAGTGAGACACAGAATCTGAAGCAGGCTCCAGGCTCCAAGCTGTCAGCACAGAGCCCAATGCAGGGCTCTAATTCACAAACTATGTGATCATGTGACCTGAGCAGAAGCCAGATGCTTAAACAGCTGAGCCACCCAGCACACCTATTTTTTTTAAATGGACATTATTGATATCCTTCCATGGACTGCTGGATACTGTTATTAGGTTGAGGAATCAGCCTCTACTATACTGTAGCTTCTTTAAGGATACTCTATTCTTTAGATGATCTCTCTTTGATTTTCTGCAGTCTTTCCATAATTTGTCTAGGTGTGGATTTCATCTTCTATATCTTGCTTGAGACTCATTGGGTTCATGGGATCTGTGGACTGGTGTGTCTGAGAAACTCTCAACTATCATATCTTTAAATAATGATTTTGTCTCATTTCTTCTGTCCTCTTCTCTTGGGACTGTGTTTACACATATGTTACATATTCCTGCTCTGTCCCACATTGCTAATGCTCTTCTTTGTAAGTTCCATTCTTTCTTCTCTCTTTGTCTTCAGTTTCGATGTTTCTATTGACTTGTTGACCTATGCACGGATCCTGTCTTCATGAAGTCTGATCTACTACTGAGTGATGCCTCTGTCCCATTCGATTTTTTTTCTCCTTCTTGGATTTGAGTTCATACATATATGAAACTTTTTCACTCCATGATCTACAATTCTCACTCTTTATTCTTCTTCTGTATTACTCCTAATTTTATTTACAACTTTGTGCTGTACTGTATATAATTTATTCTAATTTATCCCTATTTTATTAATTCTCCATTTTGATGGGTTTCTTCTTAAAGCTTTTAAATGTTTATATATATATACATATATATAGTTTTTTTCAATTTTTTATTTTTTTATTTTATTTTTAATAGTTTATTGTCAAATTGGTTTCCATACAACACCCAGTGCTCTTCCCCACAAGTGCCCTCCTCCATCACCACCACCTCTTCCCCCCCACTTCCCCTTCAACCCTCAGTTCATGTTCAGTATTCAATAGTCTCTCGACTTTTGCATCCCTCTCTCTCCCGAAATCTCTTTCCCTCTTCCCCTCCCCCAGGTCCTCCATTAGGTTTCTCCTGTTTTCCTGTTAGACCTATGAGTGCAAACATATGGTATCTGTCCTTTTCTGCCTGACTTATTTCGCTTAGCATGACACCCTCAAGGTCCATCCACTTTTCCATCCACAAATGGCCATATTTCATTCGTTCTCATTGCCATGTAATACTCCATTGT